>NW_026067932.1:11141272-11160033 GCF_014885135.2 Alexandromys fortis
GGTGGTGGGGAAGAGACAGAAATCTTTAAAAAATAAATTAATTAATTAAAAAAAAGAAGGAAGAGTACATGGAGATTCAGAAAGATGGGAATGGCTGACATTTACTGACCACCTTCTGCCTCTCTTCCAAGTGCTTTTCACATGTATTTTTTTTTCTGACATTAATCTCACATTTCCATTTTACAGTTGAAGACAACGAGTCCCCAGGAGGTTAAAGAGCTTGCCCAGGGTCATTTAGCTGTTCCAGAGCAAAGCTGGCATTGGAAGCCACTACTGACTTTATGTCACCCACTGCTTCCCAGTGCTGTGGGGGAGCTGAGTCTCAGAGGCAGGCAGATTGGGCCAAGCTCAGCTGGCTACAGTAGACTCTGACCTCCCTTTGTGCATGGTTGGACAAATGGGAACTGGACAGTGTGGGTATACGTATCCTGGGCTGTGTACTAAAGGTACAAACAGTGAGCAAAGCCTGAGTAGCTGCTCTGAGGGATTCATAAGCACCTGTCCTAAAGCATAAAACCTCTGGGAAGGGACATAATGTCCAAAGGACACATGGCTGGGGAAACCAGGAGTCTGGAAAGGCCCCTTCAACAAGGGACTTGATTGGACTTCTCTTGGTGTAAGAATGGTGCTAGGCTGTAGGGTTCTCTCTCTTTCTGTTCACCCAGGGTTTTTTCTCCCTCTGCTTCTCCCTCCCTCTCCTTCTTTTCCTCTCTCACACACTTTTTTTTTTCTGTAACATTTGTTCTCACTCTCAGAACCTCTCACATCTGGAATCCAGATGCCCACTACACTGGCACACCTGGGTAGATGCTGCCAACAGTTCCGGTCATGGCTGGCTGTATAATCTGTATGCTGCAATGCAACCTGAAACCATGGAGCTTCTCATTCAGATTTGTTAGGTAGCTTAAGATGGTGACAGCACAGATCTTTTCTCTGTGCAGGGTCTTAGTCAGCTGCACAGGTGTGCGATTGTGGAGCCCTGGCCCCACCTGAGGTCTTCTTTTGCTCCAGCCATTTCTTCTGGAAACTAGAAACCCTTTCATTGTGTAAAAGACCATAAACCAGAGCCACCTGGGGCCCTCCACATCTGTGTAGAATACATGCCAATGAATAAATAAATATAGTTTATCACATGTCTTTCCTGGATAGACAAACAAAACATCTACTTACCCTAGATAGTGACACCAAAGACCAAAGAAAGGATTCTACCCGAGTCCATTTTGATGACTCAGTGAGTTGACTAGGGCTGATTGCAGAAGCGTGGATCATCATCAAAGTCAACAAGTCCCTGGGTAGCTTGTGGTCATTTGTACTCCCAAAGACTATTCTGCAGCTCATTGGTTTACCTTTTATATAAACTCAGGGAGAAGACACAAGTGGCATGTGGTTATTAGTACTTAAATGAACTGAAATGTGATTTGTATTCATTTTCTTGCTGCCTGCTTAAGCTTCTCTTGTTGCCTCTTTTTTGTTTGTGTGGATTAAGTGCCATAATGTTGGTGAGGCAGTCAATATAGCATCTAACAATCTAAAACACCTCCAGGAGGCAGAAAAATCTGTAGGTGTTTGATAAGCTAGTGTCTCCTTCCCTCTTTTGTTACAGCCCTCACCTGGCAAGTTACAGCACCTTGCTGGGTTCACTGCACCCCCAGCACTTAGTGTTCCAATTTGTAAGGACTGTGAGTCTGTGAGCTTCCACATCCGGTCCTGTAGCCATCAACCTGGGAGCCCCATAGAGCTATATAGATTATACTAAGTAGCTTCCACTGTTTTTCCTCAGCCTGGAAAAAATTAAACAGCTACGCTCCACGGCATGGGTTTGAACCTTGCTATTTAGTAGATAGTGTTATTTACGATCTCTCTTTACTCGTGTTCAGCCCAGTGGTTCTAGGGACTGAGAGTGCATTCATTCTCTGATGTCCTGTAGCCCTGTGGCTCTCTTTGAGCAGGCAGTGTCTGCTCCTCTTCAAAGATGCTCGGGCCCCAGCATCCACCTACTCATCCGGAGAGAAGAGCATCATTTGAGACTTGGGAGTTTTGTACAAGGGACAGCATTTCAGGAGTGCCCTGGTACTATTTACTATGTTCATCAACAAGGGACGTTTATCAGGCTCCAGGGGAACCAGGCATCGGGCTGAAGCTCTGTAAACAACCCCTCGTTTTGTTCTTGCAATGGTGGAAGAACTAATATCTGGAAAGTTCAAGTAGCTTGTCCAAGGCCTTTACAGCCCCTGTTAGATGCTGTTCATCCAAGGGCATGTCAGTCTTGCAAGGTTGAAGGAAAAGTGAAAGGGATTGGAAGTGCCCACTGTCCTCTGAATGGCAGTGTCACTCATGAAGTCACCTGGACAGGAACACGGAAACACAGGGAGATTGGAGTGGGAGCTTCACGGCTCATTCCTTAAGCACCTAGTCAAACCAAAAGCTAGGTGCAGACCTAGTACCCACTTCTCCCATGGCCCTCTTGAAGGGGCAGCAATGTGGGGTGCAGCTGTGGAAAGGTCAGAATCCTCCAGATAAGGAAGTTCTGAACTGAGGGAGTTTGCCCTCGGTTTGTGTACCCACACTCTTCACTATCCCTGTCTAATGCCCCAATTTTGTCAATAGATGCTCCTCTAACTCAGAATCACCCAAGTCACCTGGAGGACCTGTCTAAACTTACCACAGGTTGTAGCCTAGTGGATCCTTAAGGCTGCAACTGGGAAATGGTTCTTTAAAGTCCCAGAATGATCGCAGGATGAGATGCAATTTGCAAAACACTGCTTTGCTCCAATGTTCCCCAAACTGTGTTCTATGGACTACCCGCTTGGTTCTATGGAGGCTAGATAGGTGTTACATAAAAGACTCTTTAAGACAAGTGAGCTGGAGGGAGCTGGATGCTAGTGTTTTCGATGAGTCCCAGTGTGCCTACACGCCAGGCTTCTCAGGGAACTTTTGACAGTTTTTCTACCAGGTCAAACTCCCATGTCCTTCTCTGGAGCAGGCCTCAGACATAATCAGTCTGTAAAGATCACAAAGAAATGCAAGCAAGTAGCCCGGTTGCCAGACACTGGGCTAGACAAAGCTAGACAGATGATCTTACTCCACTATGCAGCTTCACAGTGCTTCAGTGCCCAGTGTATATTATAAATCTCTAAAAAAATAAACAAAGGGAATTATCATTGCTTGGGCATCAGAAATGCAAGAGAGAAAAGATGGCATGGGTAGGGAAGGCCAGAAAAAACAGCTATAAACAGCATGTGTCTCGGTGAGAGGAGATAAGGGTAAGCCACGTGAAAGTTAGAAGTGGACAGGATTTGGAACCCAAATGAGCATGAACACTTTTTGTTAGGTTGACTTATGAATTAAAAATAATTTTGTATTTGGTAATAGTTCTGATACTTTTCAGGCAGACTGGTCTTTTGCGATGAAATCAATATCACATCATGGGAGGGTCACATGAACGTAGAATGTAGCTCCTAACCTACCCAAAGCTCTTTGGAGGCTCCCCCTCCCCACTTTCACTCAGAACCTGATGGGAGGCATCTAAACTTTTCATAAGTCCTCCCACCCCCAGCTTTTTTGAGTATACCATCGTTAGATGTATATTCTTTTGGAAATTAGAGACAATCTAGTAGGAGTAGCTTAGTAGGCCTAGATTTAATTTTGGAAATTGGAGAGACGGTCTAGTAGCCGTTAATCAGACTACATTTAATTTCCTTCTTGTACTTTGAGATTCAAAAAGAGATATTGTGTAAGACTTTATATAAGCCCACATATACACCCATGTGTGTTGGGGAGCAGTGTTTCGGCTCACGGTTATAGGGTTCAATCCATACTATTTGACTTTGCTGCCTCTGGGTCCATAGTGAGGCAGAGCATCATGGTGGCAGGAGTCTGTGACAAAGGCTGCTCATATTATCAGACACGAAGTAGAAAGAAAGAGAATGCAGGAAGAGGCCAGGGCAAAATATTGACCAAAGGATAGACACCCAACGGACATCTTCCACCAATCAGGACTTACCTCCTACGTAACACCATCGTATTGTGAATTTTCAAGGACTAACGTATTGATTAGGTCACATTCCTCAGGACCCATTTGCTCTCCAAGAGCCCACAAGATGGTAACCAAGTTATACAGATGAGCCTGTGGGAGAAGGGCTTTCATGTGCATAGTAAATGCAGCTGTTTTTCCTCAAATGCACCCCAGCTTAAAGCCATGGCAGAACATGACTCCAGTCTCTCTCCAGCATTGCCATTCCCCACATAAGTTCACACATGACACTAGCCATGTGGCTCCTGTTCTCTTGGCTGTCTCCTCAATGCTCCTCTGCCTGCCTTTAGGCCTGAATGGCTTCTTGTCAGTCAAGTCTTATTTTCAAAGTCCCCTACTCGGGGGCCCTACCGTGCCCACTTCCATTAGAGCCACAGTTGATCACTATCTGTTTGGGTTCTTTTGAATTATCCGAGTAGCCCTTACCACTGTCATGTTTTGCTGGCTTGTCATGGCCTTCCTCCTCCAGCAGGAAGGAATGGTGTTGACCCAGAAAGAAAGGCTCCGTGCTATCATCCAAAACAGTCATCTAGGCTGAACTGTCCATCAGTGATGACGCTGAACTTTGAACCCTTCTCTCTTGTGGCCCCAGGTCAAGGTTCTTCGCATGGCGCCAGACTGCCCTGGTCCCTGAGAGGCTGGTGACAGCTCTTTGAGGCTAGACTCTGGCAGTGTAGATCCGAGGTCTGTTGTGTCCTCTCACTGTGGAATGGGAAAGAAGAAAGACTGGCATTTTCTGCTCTGTTTCATAGCCAACCAATAATGAGAGCTTGGATAAATTTCAGATTCCGGAAGAATTCAGGCAGGCCCAGCTGAAAATTGGAGAAGTCTGTGGTCAGACAGTCACAGTAGGCAGCCTACAGAAGCACTAGGCTGGGTGGCATAATAAAGCCCAGAGTGTAAAGATGGGGTTACCCGGGCCACTATGCCTGTGCAGGAAGAAGTCCTTCCGGCCTCCTATCTGTTGTCAATATAGCATCAGAATGTGATTTCAAGACTTGAGTGCCCAGGCTGGAGACGTTCAGTTCATAGAGAACTTGCTTAGTAAACGTGGAGCCCTGGGTTCAATCCCAGGGTCCCATAAACTGTATATAGTCATGTATATCTGTAATCCTACCATTTCAGAGGTGGCGAAAGGAAGATCAGAATTTCAAGGTTATCCTTGCCTGCATAGGATGTTTGAGACCAGCCTGAATTACATATATAAATAAATACCCAATATATAGAAGATACCAATATCCACTTCTTCCCTTCCTTCAATGAGCACCTCTCAGGATCTGGACTCAACTGTTTCTGTTAGCAGGTTCTGGACGTCCAGCTATCTGGGCTCTTCCTTTGCTTTTCTAGGCAGAGGGAAGGAGACATCAGAATGTCCAAGGTCCTGTAACCCTTTGAAGAATAGTAGTTTGAATCTACAGGTGCCTCATTGGGAGTTTGTGTTGTGAAACCCATCATATCCTATACCCATGTTACTTCTTTCTCTTCCTGGAAGCCACTCACCTGCAGGTGACCTAGATGTAGCTGCTTGCCTGGCCCAGGCAGGTGTTTAATTCCATCTTGTTCTCACTCACGGCCTCTCCAAGCAAGGCCTGCTGTCCTTTCTGCTGAGCTTGGGATTCCTAATGGAGAAGCAACATGAAGCATAGAAAGTGCCTGTGATCACACTTGAAGGCAAATAAATTAGCAATTGATTTTCTTCCTGCCAGTGTCTTCCTCTTCCTCGCCCAGTCACCAAAACGACATGGCCGTAATTATGTTGTGAGGAGATTTCCTCGTGCCTGCATGCATCCATTCACCTGCGTGGGGCCACAGCTAAAAGTACAGCCTTTAAGGTCAAACAGAACCACCTTTGCTACCAACTGACCTTGAAATCTGTCTTGGTGTCCCAGGCCTGCAACAACAAACTATCACAAACGGAGCACGCTTAAAAACAAACAAACAAACAAACAAACAAACAAACAAACAAACAAAGTTGATTTGGAAGTGTCGGTCTCTCTCTGGGGTCCAGCACTTCCTCTGAATGTTGTAGGAGAGGAGCCTTGCTCACCTCTGCCTGTGATGGAAATGCCTGACAGCCCCCCAAACCCACTTTCCATGTAGATCTGACCCACGGCTCCATCCATAGAGAAAAGCTATAGAGACAGTTCTAACTCTTCAGCCCATCTCATGACACCTTTCCCAGGCTGGTGGGGGCAGAGAAAACGAGCCCCTGTCTGCTGGAAGTCATCTCAAGCCCGCATTCTTTCTTCATTGGGTCCACCCAACCCTCTGATCTTTTTCAGAAGTGAAATTGACAGAGACACTTCCTGTGCCCTGAGCAGAAGGGGCATGCTCACAACAGAGCTGTGGCGGCCGAGGCAGTGGCCTGTGGTAGCCTAGAAACTGGACAGCAAGAGGAGAGTTGACCCTGATAGAGAGCTGGCAGAAGCACCTGTCCCCAATCTCAAGTTCCCTCCTAAGCCTCTGAGCAAGACTCGCCTCTTCTCTGAGGCATGGAGGTGCAGATAGAGATTGATGGCATTGATTTAAAACAGCCAGCTGATTTCCAATCTTTTTCAATAAAAGCAGAGCTGCTTTAAAAACCCTTCCCAGAATCCTCTTCTGTGGGGCTCAGATGCCTTTGAGAGTACAGCAGCCTCTCCAGGAGCAGCTCCCAGTCTCCGTACAAGCCCAGGTAACAGATGGCCTGATAATTTGATGCAATTAAAAGGAGCAGGTTGCTGGAATTTAATTAAGAAACAAAAACACTTTGAAGACACTTGCTTTCAGGCAGGGAACTGAAGGCTGGTCGAGCAGTGTCACAGAGGTGCAAAGTCATAGCAGGATACAGGTGGACCAGGGATGCGACCTGTGACCTGTGGGGCTGTGTGCCGGGGCCTGTAAGGGCAGGTGGAACATGTTCTTAGGTATCTCCCGCATCCCACCCCTCCAGGTACTCACCTGCTTTTCTCACGTAAGATTCACCCATACCGGAGTGACACTCAGAATAAAATCCAGACTCTCTCATAGTCCTTCCAAGGCTGCATGTGGTCCGGACCTCCCACCTCTGCAGACCTGTCTAGCATCTTCTTTTGCCTGAGAAAATCTCTTTCTCCAATATGTGGACCTTAGCATTTGCTGTTTTAGCTGCTTGGATGGTTCTTCCTGGATAATCCCACGATGATCACATTCTCTTCGTTCAGTCCCAGTTTAAAGGCTGCTTCTGAGAAACTCCAGTCACTTTCTGATCTTTCCCCCACATTGCTGGATGGACCTGTGTCTTGGCTTCTCACCTATGACATAACACTATGATGCATCACCACATGGGGTCATGGCTAGGGCTAAGTGAGTAAATATAAGGAATATGCACACACACATGCCAAGTATCAGACCACATGAGAGGTATCTCCTGGATGTCAGTTATCATCAGTTATCATCCTGACTTCTAGTTTGAGGCCAGATTTGCTAACCTTTACTTGAGGCTTCAGCAAAAGCGTTTTTGTGATGAGGACAAGGCTCGGAGGTGTTGTCATAGCAGAGGGGAAGAAGCAAAAGCAAATAAAAGGGCCCGGTATTGTGAGCTGGGAAGTACCGATGGGGTGGCGTTAGTAAAGTATAATGTGGAGGAGGGGTGGATGGGAAAACAGAGAGCCACAAAGACCACTTGGCCCAGGTAGGAGGTAATGATGGGGAGCATTCTCAGCAGGGCAACATGATCAGATCTGCATGTTGGAATGACTGCCCTGAGCAATTTTCCCTACATGCAGAAGAGGAATAAACCCAGTTATGCCGTTGGAACCGCTCTTGCGGGGACCCCATTTTGCAAAGGTGGTATGTCTTAGTTGACGTCTTTCTACAGACGGCCACATCGTCCATCCCGTTCTTTCTGGATTCACAGTGTCTCTGCCTGTGAGCAGTTCTCCCAGAGGGATCACATTAGACTAGAAAGGTACAATAACTACATCCACCTACAGCCCTGCCACTGTCTGGGTTGTGGGACCTGCTGCCTTCAGAAGCGTGTGTGTAGCCTAGAGGTTAAAAGACCCTCTGGATACTGGTTTTAAGTATGCTAGAGCCACCTCCCACCCCACGACCACCTCTTCCCTGCCTTCCTTGAAAGTCTCTCTAAGGGATCCGCATTGACCCATGCCATCCAATTTCCCATCTTTATTCTGAATGTTTCTCCTCTCTTTTTGAAGCTCCTGAGCTGTTGTGGGAAATAATCCAGTTCCAGAGCCCTGGTCCTTGGGAGAAGTTTACTAAGGCTGTCATCTGAGACTTACTCCACTTATTCCCACCCCACACATATCTCTCATTATGATGAGCATTGCTGAGATTGGTTTTGCCTCCAAGGAGTGGGATAGGAAGCCGCACAGTTCTATGGAGAGGCATTTTAATTAGCCTCATCCATAGATTGATTTTTTTCCTTTCTGTTTTAACTTCATACCTCAGTGGTTTTTGAGAAATTTGCCAATGTGTCAAAACCACAGGGAATAAAAGAAAAGGAGAGGTCTGTGGCTAACTGAGGGGTGGGGAGGGTTTCCCTTTCAGTACTCAAAGTACAAAGACCTCTTTGCTGGGACAGCAGGCCTGGACAGCGCATGCTGACCAGCTGATCAATGCTGGAAGGAAGGAATGCTCCCTGGGAGCCTCTTTAATGAAGAGAAAGGGAATCTGATTAGCCTTACTTAGCATCTAAGGCAAAGATAAGAAGCCCACACAGCTCTTCTGCTAGAAGAACATGCCTGGAGGTGGGGAGCACCACGAGTTGGTAGTCCTAGCAAAAAAACCACTCACAAGACTGAGTCCCCTTTGGATAGCAGCATGAAACTAGGTCTGTAGAACGCACCCCCAATGTATGAAGCTGAAGCTAGCAACTTGGTTGAAGCAAGGAAGTAGTCCCAGAGGCTTACCCCATTCTCTGTCTAAGAAAATCTACTTTTTAGAGACTGCATCTCATCTAGACTTTGTGTAATGCAGGTGGAAAACACAGAGGGCCAGAGAGGCTGCTGTGTCCAAGGTCACTCATTCACACCCAGCACCTACTCATTCTCTCAAGAAAACAATATTTGTAGAAGCCCTGCATCGAGCCAGATGCTATTCTAGGCTGCAGCAGTGAGAGAGAGAGAATGTTTTAGATGAGACAGTCGAAAAGGGCCTGGAGGAGAAATTCGAGCAGAGGAATCCAGAGAAATATGGAGGGAGGGATGGTCTCCAGGCTGAAGAATCGTGAAGTGGGGCTTAAACTGAGTGTCCATGTCATCAGGGAGTCCAGAAAAAAAAAAAGCTAGCATGGCCAGGCCACAGTGAGCTAGGACAAGTATGATAGGTAAGGGCCTGGTCAACATGGTCCCACAGCTGAGATCAGACCCACTGGCTGCCAAAGTCCTTTGAATCTTATACAAAGTAGCATTGAAGCCATTGAGTGGTTCTGTGCAACACAGTGACAAGATCTTAATGAAGCTTTAGGGAGATCTGTGGGCCATACAGGTGGCTCAGCAGGTAAGACGGCTTACTAGCACGCCTGACAACCTGAGTTCAAGCTCAAGAGCCCCGGGAAGAAGCCAGATGTAATCCCAGCTCCCCAGGAGGCAAAGACAGGAAAATTTACAGGTAGCTGGCAGACTGGGTTCTACGCTGGATTGTGTTAGGAATTTTTGCTTATGAAAGCAGAAACCCAAGTCAAATTAACTGCCATAGCAATGAGTTTCAGGTATAAGTGGTCTTGGGGTGGCATCATAGTTTGGTGTCTCTCCGCATGGGTAATCCCCAGAATCTCTAGACTTCCATGAATGGCAATTACCACAAGAATAGACTATTTTCTTCTTTTGTAGTTTAGTCGATAAAGCCACCAAAATCAAGTGCCCAACCCTTAACTGCCCATCCTGACCCAATCACTCTGCACAAGGGAATGAAAGACAGGGATTGACCAAGTCTGGCCATGTGACTATAAATCTGGAATCAGAGGTGGTACAGAAGATGCTTCCCCACCCCCATAGTGTGCAGTACTAGAAGTGAGGGAAAATGGATATTGTGTAGGCAAAAATAACCTATCTCTACAACCGAGGCATAATGAGAATATTCTTATAATGAATGAGGATCCTGCCTGCTCATTTTTCTGTGTCACAGAGCGGGCTTTCCGGGAGACATAAAAAAGGCCTCATAGCAATGAGAGCTACAGCTTGCCTGATAGCACCGCTCGAAGCTTCCACGTACTTTATCCAGCTGCAAACACCATATACCTCCATGCCAAGCAAAAGAACGTGAACCTGAAAAGCCGAGAGTCACATGTTCCTCAGCTACTTGACAAACCCAGGGAAGGAAGAAAGAAAGACAATGTCTCTCCCATTCAGCCATTGTACGGGGGGAGAATGAAGATTTATAATAGCCCTGGGAGGGTAGGGTTGGGGACTGGCCAGAGAGGAACTGGCTGGGACAACAGCAGGGACATTGTATAAAGCCAGGATTTGGAGCCAGCAACGCCTAATGGCTGTGGACATCAGGTTTTGTGTTAAAGAGAGAGCTACCTCTCTGTGAATTATTTAGACGAACATTCAGGGACAGTGTAATACACTTCAAGGCCAATCCTTGGCAGCTTTGTTGGCTTGGCCTTGAGAATGCGACCTGCGCTCATTGGCAGAGCATTCTGAGAGGATGCCTGGTTCACTTCATTAAAATAACAGCCCTGGCAGGCATCTCTAGCTGTCAGTGACATCCCTCACCTCCTGGAGTTGTTTGCTTTGGATAGTTTTAGTCTTGCCTGGGTTTTGTTGGCCTCTGGGGTGGATTTATTCTCACCCGTTAAGAAGGTCCCCAAAGCCTCGAATTTATCCGTGAAATTGTCAGCTAGTGCCTTTCTCTCCACAATGGTACTGTAAGCCTGGCTCACGTGATCCGGGAGGAATCAGTTAATGCCGGAGCGGGCTCTGAAGTGGTGTAAAGATAGATACATAGTCAGTCTCTGCACCCTGGGGACGTCTCCCTGGTTACCTTATCTGTGGCTGCTTCATCCTGATGTCTCTGAGGTCTGATGGAGGCACGGTTATAGCCGCGGTGGGTCTTTGGGAATTTTAAGTGTTTATTTGGAGAACAGCACCCTTCTGCCTCCGCTCTTTTCTCTCCCCCCACCCACTGACTAAGGCTGTGGCAGGAAGGACTGCTATGCTGTGGACCATATTCCTTGTGGGGAAGGGCCAAATAGCTTTAGAGATGGGAGTGGTAGCTTAAAAGGCAGCCAGCCACCTTCCTGGAGGAGGCTGGAGCTTGGGAATCAGCAGGGGTGAGGCTGGCTGGCATTAGTACTGCCACTAGCAACTTCTCATTTGGGTACCTGAATCTCCAAGGTCTCCAGGATCTGAATCTATAACGGAAACCCAACACATGTCAAGAGGGAAGCAAGTTTCATAAATCTTTCCGGATCCATCCACAAGCCCAAAGCTTAACTCCCTCATGTCAGGACACCTCTCCCCTCCCTGCTGCTACGCATCCCTCCAGATCCTCCCAAGGCGCATTGGAGACTCTTGCGTCTCTGTCTCCTTCAGTTCCAAAGGGAGTGTGACACACCTGTCAGGTTTGCTTGGTTCATACCGCGGTGTCCAGTCCTCCCCTGTGTCACCTAGCTCTTTCCTGGGATCAACACCTCTTGGTGGTTGCCTCACAGGCTTCCCTGCTTCGGTCCACACCGCAGCCAGAGATAATTTCTAACATGAATGCTTGGTTACCTCGTGCCCGCTATTGTCTTCCATGGGTCCTGTTTACCCTGGCAAAGCCCCAGCCCCCAGCCCTGTCTGCCTTCCAGGGTTTGTCTCTGGACGCTCCACTCATACTCTGCCATGATCTAACCTTATTTCAAGCCTCTAATCCCTTCCTAGTGTTTCTTCCTTCTCGTCTTCCTCCTCCTCCATCACCTTAGGCCATTTCTCTTTTGTCTCTCTGCCTCCATGTTCCTGTTTGTTGTTCAAGATCTGCTCAAAATTCATCTCTTCTGCTACCCAGCCATTCAAAGGAAGATGTTCCAGCACCTGCTTTATGCAGGTGCTATGGTCACAGGTCTGGCCCCACCCTTCACACAGTCCCACAGTCACGGAAGGTCAGGGTGGGGGTTGGGGTGAGCGAGAGGAGCAACGACTGACCAAGCACATGCTTCCTTTTAGGGTGATGAGAATGTTTGGGAACGAGCTAGGGGTGGTGGTTGAATACAGTCATGCATTTTTAAATTGCCACCGCAGCGTTGGCTTAAAGGTTAATTGTATGTTTCATGACTTTCAAGTTTGTTACGGAAGAGAGACTTGCATTGCCTCTTCTGTAGATGCTTTCCTGAAACACACAGGCAGGATGAACCTCTTTTGTCACAGTGGCGCCAGTCCCACCCTCTGTCATCCAAAGTTCTAGCCTGGCCCTTTAAAACCCACTTAGTTCTTTTATTCCGTGTGTGTGTGTGTGTGTGTGTGTGTGTGTGTGTGTGTGTGTGTGTATGTGTGTGTGTGTTCCTCCTGGATATTCATCTTCTTAGTCCTCACGTTCTAGAGAAGCCCTCCCCACAGTTGGGTCTGACAATCTATCACAGCCTTGCAGGTTCCCTGGAGAGCTGAGCATCCTAGCTGCAGCAGAAGGTATTTGCATTCCAGCATAGCTCCTCCGCCTCCCTGCCCCTGCAGCTCTGGCCTACTTGCATAAATGCTGGCATCTCTTTTTGGCTCATCTCATGGGTGTTCCCTTCTATTTACTATTCTCTCCCGATTTGTACCATCAGCACTTCGCAGCAGGATGTTGTCTCCCTTTCCCCTTCTTGAAGCCGTTTAGAATGATTAAAGACAAGTAGTGGCCTGCTGGCCTCATTGTGTCGAGGACAGGGAAGAGGCAGGGTGTACAGAGTCCCTTAGTGGGGAGTTGTGAGCCTGCTGCAGATTGGCCTAGAGCTTCTGAGCCTGCAGTCTGGGAACCTAGCTGGGGACTACTCCAGTGAAGTACCTCCAGGGGGCTCCTGGCCAGCTCTGGTAGAACCAAGGGGCACTGCTGACTTCTTCCTGATGCAGTTCTTTCTTTGAGTCCTCCTAACATCCAGATGCTGTCCCCTGCACTTCCACATCTGGGTCTCCTGTTTATGTGGATGAGTCTGGGGCTACTGATTGATGGTGTCTCACTCACATTGGCTTTGTTCTGATCAGCTAGTGCAGAAGCAAGCATTATGAAGGGGAGAGTTATCGGCCGTGCCCTGGTACCAGAGGGCCAGGAATTCATCCTTACCTTCTCCTAGCTGCCAACATGGTCCAAGCCAGAAACTCTGCCATCATTCTATTCTTTGTCTTCCTTGAACCTCTGCCAAGTCCTGGGGGTTCTGCGGTCCTAATTCTTCTCGTTGGTCTTTTTTCCCATGCCCACTGCTACAGTCTTGCCCCTAGGTCCGCATTGCTGATAAGCCAGCAAAAGTGGCTCACTCCTGTACATTTTTCCCCATTTCAACCATTTTCCTCTCCATCCTCTGAGCTACTTATGTTCTCCCTTGTTGCTACTGTGGTAAATAACCACAAAAGTGGCTTAAAATGGCACAGGTGTGTTTTCTTACTGTCATGGAAGTGGGAAGTCCCAATAAAATCCACCTATGATTCAGAAGATAGCAGGGTTGGTTTCTTCTTTTGGAGTATCCTGGGAAAATAAATTCCATGCCTTGCCTGGTTCCAACATCTGCCAACCAACATGGCCAAATCTCTGCCCGAGGGCCAGCTTTTGGGAGAATCCGATGTAAAATATCAAATACTGTGAAGAGGTAAAAATCCAATTAAAATAGCGAAAGTCAACACTGATGAATCTTCACAAGTGGCAGACCCTTCGTATTGTTTAACGTTCACAGTATGAGGCAGGCACATTCTTACCTTTCTTTATAGATGAGAAAATAGGGAACAGGATGGTTGGAAGACACAAAGCTGCCATATTGCTTCACCAAGGTGCTCTCAGCACACACATTAGTGCAAGATGGGAAGGGACCATCCCTAAATTAGGAGGACTTCCTATGCAAACTGAGGGTGGGACTGGTCTGGGTTTCCTTCTCTTGTTTGCAACACAGAAAGCAAAGTACTGAATTTTTCAGTACCAGCTGGTGGGCACCATGTTTCTGATCTGTTCTGCTTAGATGTTGGGTCAGTTCTTCCCCAAGCTGGAAAGAGTCTGTGTATGTCAGGGCCTGGGACCAGCTGCCAAGCTGATCTTAGCCAGTACTATTCCTAGAATTTGCACAGCAGTGACTTGCTTTGTCTCCTCTTCCAAGCTTGGGATGAAAAACTGCACCATCACCAGCCCAGACAAATTGATCAACCACACTCCCAACCCATGCCAGTTTTTCAGATTTCATGGTCATCCCTGTCTTCCCTCCTTAGAGGGATATATGAAATGGATTGTGCATGATATCACAACTGTCTCACCCTGTGCACTGGGATCTCAGAAGCTCTGCTATTTACTCTCAGGAGCCAGGGTTGAATCTCTAGGTCAGCACCATAGAGACTGTATTTCTTATTTCTTCATATTCTTCTCTCTGCTTCTGGGTGGATGGGACTTTATGAGCAATTCAACCAAAGGATTGGGTTCTTACCAAAGCTCAGCATGCATGCAAGGCCATCTGTTTGAAAAACTGTAGCTCTGGTTTTATTTCACAGATAAACAGAGTGCGAGTTACCATCCCTAAAGTAGAAAGGCTGTTAGGCTATCAGCCACCATGCATGCATGGGTTTTATACTCTCTGGCATTGGCTGGCAACAGCAGGAGTGACCCTAGAGATAAACACAGCAATGCTTAAAGTATACACTGTAACTTCACATTGTATCAATTGATACTTTTTGTTTGTTTTGAGATGGGATCTCATGCAACATCAGTTTGTCTTGAAAGCTCTACATGGCTGAGGATGACCTTGAATTTCTTATCCTCCTGCTTCTGTCTCCTGAGTGCTAATGCTAGAGTTCTATGCTTTTGCCACCACGCCCAGTTTTATATGGTGATATGACTTAATCCGAGAGCTTCATTCATGTCAGGCAAGCAGTTTCCAAGTTTAGCTACATCTCCAGCCCCCATCAACTTATTTTTTAAAATGTCATAGTTTTATTTTCTAATTAATTACCAATAAGTCTAAAGAAAGAGGAACCTGCAGAACACAAAAATAAACATTTTATACATTTGCATTTGATTTCTAGTTGTTGGTTATAGCACTAGTTTACAAAATCATATTATAGCATGCATGTTGTTGTTATTCCTTTTTCATTTGGTAGGACACCATGGGCGTTTTCTTGGTATAAATATTGCATGCCTAAAATTTAATGTTCAAGTGTTGTTTTAAGTTTCTGCTTATCCTGGAGAAATCCTAATGAATTTGCTCACCCCCTTTTATTGGATGTTTAATTTGTTTCTGCCTTTGCTCTTTTATAACTTTGATTATCCTTCAGTGAAGTCCTTGTCCGTGTAACTCAGACTATTTTCTGAAGACAGGTTTGTAGCTGTGCAATTACTGGACTGGAAGGGGTGGAAAGGGCTTTTGATGTTTGTTGTTTCGCTATTATGTTTGCAAGTCCTGTACAATTTATGTTCCAGTAATCAGACTTTCACAGTGGACCCATCTCAGCTTCTTAGGACAGCTTCACTATCCTCTTCCCAGTGTATATCCCCCCACCCACAAGCTCATCCGTCCATCTATCTGTCCATCATTTTCTCAGCTTCTGGAATTACGTTTTAAATCGACAATTGACCATTTTTGCCATTTTTCTTTTCTTGGGTGTGACTTGAACAGGATGTCATTAGGGTTTCATTATTAAGTATGACGTTGATCATTGGATGTTCCTGATTCCATTAGGAAAATGCCCTCTGCTTTTAATTTTTCAAATATTAGAGCAGATTCTCTTAAAGTCTTCTTAAAAAGAAAATTAATTACTGACTGCCGTCTACAGAGGTAATCATTTATCTCTTTTAATCTCCTGTGATTGAGATGTATTATGTTAATCTCCTAATTTGAGCTACACTTTATTATCATAATGAATTCTTCCTAGTCCAAGGCTTATTGCTGTAATTTTTGTTTTGTTTTGTGGTTTTTGAAATAGAATCTTGCATTCTTGAAATTACAGGTACATGGCACCACATCTGGTCTAAATCTAACTTTTATTGATATTTTTAAATTTTTGTGGTACTGAGGACTGAACCCAGGGCTTCACATAACCAAGTCAAGTGCTCACCACTGAACTACAGCCGCAGGCTCCTTGGCACTTCGTTCTCTGGAGCATCATCCACACACAGATGGGAGGTGCTTGTCTCCCCCCCCCCCACCCAGGAATCTCTCGGGAATGAACTGGGGTCTATGTGGGTGAAAGGTGAATCCTGTCAAACTCAGGCCAGGGCTTTGATTCTGTGCTGAAAACCACGGCTCATTCCATTAGCTTTCTCTTCTTGTAGCAAAGCACACAGGAATTATCCCTTGCCTGAAGCAGGCTTGGCTTCTTCACCTGTGCACTCCAGAGAGCTCTGACACATAGCAGGGACTTGAAAAAAGTCAGTCCAAAATACTGCACCAAGCCTCATGGGGTGACTTTTTCTTCCAGAAAACCTTACAAGTGTAAGCCTGGTCTACGTAGACAGACAAACCTAAGCCTTGTGGCCTCCCTCCACCTGTCCATCATCATGGTTTGGCCAGATGAAGCTCAAGATGCCAAGCCCTATAGGTCAAAGGTCACTCTAAACTTGAGACTTGTGTAGCTAGAAGACACCCCCAGCCCACCCCACTCCAAAAAAGTCACTGTAAACTGCATTGCATTCACAATGAGTCAGGCCTGCCTACTCTGTGGGGAGAATTAACTTCCCTCCTTGATTCCTTGACATTGGAGAGGCCTTTTCTTTAGTCTTTATTGAGTGCTCATGTTTTTAAAAAGGGCTCCTCCTGGTCTGTGACTAGCAGCCAAACAGGCTTTGGACTTCATTTGACTGTGTGTGTGTCTATTTCTGTGTGTGTGTGTGTGTGTGTGTGTGTAGACTAACTAGATGGTGACATTGCACACCTTTTATGACTCTCCACCTTAATTTTTGAGTCATGGTCTCTCGCTGAATGTGGAGCCCACCAATTCAGCTACCCTGGCTAGGTATGGATCCTGTATTGTTCTCCGTCTCTGTCCCTGCCCCCAACCAGTGTTGAAATAACAGAAGCACACTTACTTTGTGCCTAGCTTTTTGGTGCGTGGCGGGAATCCAAACCCAGGTCCTTTTTTGCCTGTGCAGCAAGTATCTTACCAACTAAGTCATCTCCCTGGCCTCCAGCTGAAGAGACAGAACAGGTGTCCATAAGAGAAATCAAAGGATGAATAAATCAGAGTTTACCCCAGTCCAGCAGTAGTCCATCAATGTAAGGAAAATAAACAAAACATATGTACTATAAATAACATCCTCTACATCCCTGTGTCAGAATCCCTTGAGGAAAATGCTCAAACGCCATTCCTGGTTGTTATCTAGATTCTCATATCAGAACCAGTAGAGACTCAGTTACACGTTCACAACAGGGTCCTCTGGAGGTTCTCATGCATACTTCTGTTTGAGAAGAATGCTTTGGGTGATCGTTCCTACTGAGATTATGTTAGGAAAATCTTCCTCATTCACAGCCAGCTCATTGGGTGCTGTACCATCTTGGTCACTTAGACACGATAACCACAGCGACCCTTAATGAGGAAAACATTTAACTGGGGCTTGGCCTGTAGTTTCAGAGGTTTAGTTCATTATCATCATGGTAGAAAGCATGGCAGCATGCAAGCAGACATGGCGCTGGAGAGCCAGCTGAGAGTTCTAAATCTGGATCAGCAAGCATCAGGAAGAGAAAAAACTACTGGGCCTGGCTTGGTTATCTGAAAGCCAAAAGCCCACCCCCAGTGACACACTTTCTCCAACAATGCCACACCTACTCCAACAAGGCCACACCTCCTAGTCCACAGCTCCACTCCCTAATGGCCAAGCATTCAAATCTATGAGTCTATGGGGGCCATTCCTATCCAAACCACCGCATACACCTGTTTCTTTATGGTAGAGCCGGATTAACCTGCTCAAAGCAAGAAGAGCATGGAGGGAAAGGGGATACTAGGGCAGGGGGTATCTCATCGTGTCTCTAATAGATGTATCCAAATCAAAAGAAATTTTAATCACTCAAACAGCTGTTGGGGAGATCAGCTCTCATGGTATGCATGGTCCAGCTCAGCTTTGCAGCATTCAATAGACAAGATGGCTCTAGAAACAGGTGGAACAACTGTGGAAGGTGTGGCCTGTGGAACAGAAGTTGCACCCACTCTGGGCTGAGTATGCTTTGCCATGCTTGTTTCTTCTGAATCCCCATGACCGTCTTATGCAGGCTAAGTCATTGTCCTAGGCTGAATTTCTCCCAAGGAGCAGATCCTAAGGAAAGATGTGAGCCCTAGAAATACAGAGATGAGGAGACAGCCAAAGAGAGGGGTGAGTGTGTCTACAAAGACATGAGGCTGATGGTGAGCATGTCAGCAAGCTGACATCTCAGATGACAGACACTGGGTTTCTTACAGCAGAAATGGATTTCCTGGGGTTTCAGAAATTAGAAATAGAGTCTCTGAGAGCCAGCAGCATGGCCAGATTCTGCTGAGGGCCTTCCACTAGGTTGCAGACTGCTAACTTCCTCCTCTCTGTTTTTCTCTCTCTGTCTCTGTCTGTCTGTCTGTCTGTCTCTATGTGTGTGTGTGTGTGTGTGTGTGTGTGTGTGTGTATATATATA
>NW_026067932.1:11160070-11220147 GCF_014885135.2 Alexandromys fortis
TTATATTTATATATATATAAAGGAAAAGGAGAAAGAGCAGGTGATCCAATAGGAACTTGGAGGCGGGATTCATTCTGCCTAGAAATTAGCTCAGGAAGTGGCAAACTGGCCTTTTGAGTATGACCAGTGTCATTTGTTGGTGGTCAACCCACCCATCACCCTTGTTGGCCACCTATCCTTCATCCTTCTTGGCCTGGTCCTAATTTTGGAGCACTGTTCTTATTTACATGAATCCACTGAACAGTATTACAGAAACAGCCCCAAACCTCACAGGTCTTGATCTTAGATGTGTGTATGTCTGTCTTCCCTTTGATGCTTTTCCATGTACACACGGTTTTATAGAAATACAATCAGCCATTTCTCTTATTGCTTACACATGATGTGACACTGTGCACACATGTTCCAAAACCCGGGTTCTAATCTAGATGTTCAGAAATGTCCATCAGTGTGCGTTCACAAGGATAGGGTCCCAGCACACTCGAGAACCCCTGACAATCACTCTGTGGCTTCCATGTTTCGACTTCCTTGATGACACTTACATTTAGAAATAGTCTTTATTCATTTATTGGCTTGTTAATCTGGGTCCTTGTCTGTGCAGTGAAAAGGCATAGCTACTACCTCAGTCAGCATCTGTCTCTGCCCCCAAGAGGTGCTGGGTACATACGGGTGCTCAAGACATAGTTGACGAATAAATGAGCAGATACAAATAGAAGAGAGTGTCATTTTTTTCCCTTTGTGCTGATATTGCTTGTTTAACCAGCCTCTTGGTGGAAGCATCTGGGGGCATTCCCAACCTTGCTCTTCCTGAGTATTCTCCAGGGTGCCAGATGGAGTAGTAGAAGGAACAATTCAGAAAAGACACTCCACCCTCCCTTGCCCCCAGATCACTTCCCAACAACCATATCTCTTTCAAGCATTTTGACACAGATACTAAAAGAAACCTGATCTAAAACCACCAAAGAAGCACAAGGCAGGATGAGAGTCCAGTCTGGGATTGCGTTTTTTATTCCATGAATATGGTCATGTGATAAATCAAGGATGGAGTCTCTTCTAGGTAATATAGGCAGTGAAAAATGTGGTTGTAATATTCACATGAGCTATGAACATGTCACAACATGCCAGTGTCCTTTTTTTTTTCCAGGTTAGCAATCAATCCACTCCATGGGCACAGAGGGTAATTTATCTTTACCTTGACTCAGCCTCAGGGTTGTGATGAGTATGGTGTTTTTAATGAGAACAGCGTTATAGGCTCATATATTTGAATGCTTGTTCCCCAGTTGGTGGAACTGTTTAGGAAGGATTTGGAGGTGTGGCCTTGTTGGAGCAGATATGGCACTAGAGGTGGGATTTGAGATTTCAAAAGCCGTTCCTAGTTAGCTCGTTCTGCTTCCTACCTGTGGCAGAGAGGGATGTAAGCTCTCAGCCACTGCTCCATGCTTGTCTGCCTGCTGTTTTGTTCCCATCATGATAGTCATGGACTCAACCCTTTGAAACGATAAGCTCCCAGTTAATTGTTCTTCTATAAGCTGCTTTGGCCATGACACCTTAGCCCAGAAATGGAAAAGTGACTAAGATAATGACCATTGCTAAGTCCAAACCACAGGGACAGCTGCTTATGTTTTATCTGCTCCCTCTGACCCCTGTGGTCTGTGCTGAAGATTTTCTCTACTGGAAGATAAATCCAGAGACCCTGGGTAAGGCCTAACTCAGCTCTCAGATACTGTAGCCAAGCCCTGAGCCTCTGATTCTGTCCTACCAAGAGCACTGTGATGTTTTTCTAGAAGCTAACAGGAAGACTGCAAGACAGCCATTTACCTGGGGTGGGTAGTCCTCACATCCTACTGAAAAGAAGCTGCAGGATGGATTCTTCCTGATGAAAGGTCTAACTCCAGTGCAGCTGAGTGTGGGCACATGCTGCAGAATTGGGAACATTAGGGTATGCTTGACAAGCCACAGGCTTCTCCTTAGGGAATGTCCTCTGGCAGATAAAAGACATCCCACTCTGAGAACCTCTCCCTCTTTCTCTCTTGAATGAATGAATGACTCTCGTGGCTCATAGTCCCACCTTGAGTTTTGTGACCGTTGTTTGTATCCCCAAAGTTCCCACTGCTGGTGAGACACAAAGATGAATTAACATCAGCGCCACACTGCTTTCCATGATGATTGCTGATGGGAGGGAGCTGCCTCGAGCACCAGAGTGTGTTGGGCATGGTGTTGCAAGCCTGCAGTCCCTGCTGCTCAGGAGATTGAAGCAGATGGGTCACAAGTTCAAGGTCTACCTGGCTACAGCCTGAGCGATTTAGTGAGATCTTGGTCTTGAAGTAAAAAGATGCCACAGCGGGTAAGAGAGCTTTCTGCACAGATATGACGACCTACGTTTGGATCCCCAGAATTCATGTAAAAAGCCAGGCATGCCATGTGCACTGGAGTACACAGCCGTGCACACACATACTCCCCCACACCAATACACATACACACAAATGTAAATGGGGGTGTTGTGGATGTACTCAATTGCCTACTATGTGTAAGATCCCGGGTTCAGTCTCAGCATTGTAAGACTAAATAAATAACCAGGGCTCCAGATGTTCCTGACAGAAAGCAGCTGCTCCAGGTGAGGTGCCTTTTGGTGCTAAGCCATTGCAAAGGACCAGTAAAAGAAAAGAAAGGTATTGCCTGTCTGTTTAGCTAGTGCTAAAGAAAACGCTTCCCACTAGTGTCAATAATAGGCAATTAGCAAATGGTGTTGTATTCTGCAAACAAAAGGCATCACTGGTTTTTATTTTATTATTGCAGTTGTTAACAGCTTTGGAAGTGTGGCTAGCATTTTTGTCTCAAAGAAAAAATTGTTTGTTGTCTGAGCATAAAGACAGACACTGCGTGTACGGTGCGAATAATTGCGCCTCTTTAATGGTGCCGTAGCTCGCAGGTAACAGCACTTGAGAAGTCTGGTGTTTTTCTTCCTCAATTTAACCTTCCCCAGACATGCTCGGCTTAACAATAAGCTTGGCGGGCTTCGTTTGACAGGGTCTGCTCTGAACTTAGCTCTGAGAATGTTGGGGATGTGCAAGGAAACTCTCAGACCAATTAGCATTGGTTTCCAGGTCTCCTGCTTCTGGGGAGGAGTAGCAGACAGACTCTCAAGGCCGCCTGGCTCTCTGGTAGCTGTCTGGGGAGCAAGGAGCAGGGCTTGGATACCACGGAAGCATACGGAACTGCTCAGAACTAGCCCTACATCTCCCCTTTTCAAGCACCTCTGCTCTCGCCTTACACGGGGGGATCTCCAGACACATCACTGAGTTCTCTCTTCCCTGCCTCACTCCCCCTCTGTCCTTGGTTCATAGTCACACAACAACCCTAATGGAATTTTTATTTCATTTCTAAATTGTTCTGATTGGCTGATTGGCTTATGCCTGCCTCATGTGCTTTATGTTGAAGGGTTTGTGGATATACATCTGTTAAATCCTCCACATCAGGACCACACACAAATCCATCACCCCCCACCCCCATCTCCTCCTCTCTCCTTTATTATTGTTGTTGGGTCTTGTGTGTATTCTTAAAATTTGGTGGGAATGGGCTTTTTAAAATGTTAATCTACTGGCATTAATACCCAGCTGTTTGCCCATTAGTGGCTTCCCGTGGCGTCTATAATAAAATCTAACTGCCTTCATAGAGTTTATCTGATGGCCTGAAAACTCAGCTGGTCCTTATTGGCTCTTAAAAGTCTTGCCCAGCCCTTGTCTGAGAAGCCCTCTTCACTCCTTGCAGCTCAGCAGTGAAGGGGCAGCACCCAACACAATTGGTGCATCAAAATGAGGTGCACTTGGTTTTGATGGGCACTCATTTGGATGCAAGGGAGGCACAGCTGGATCTAACCTCTCCTTCCCCTCCAGGTACCACCCATTCCCTAAGTCATCCAACAGCACACACACTGACTTCCCTCCTCCAGCACGTTGACTTAACTCAGGACACATGCCCATTCTGTTGCTCCAGGAAGGTTCTGCACTCTGAGCCCCTTTAAGGGCTGGCTGCCTTTCCCCTCCAGTTACTTCCTCAGAGAAGCCTTCTTGACTTCTTCTCTCGGAGAATATGTGTTACCCTCCTACACGGGGAGCCACGTCCCAGTTGCCCTCAAGGGCTCCAGAAAATGAAATGCTGTGTCACGGTAATTCTCAAACAGAAGGAAGAAAGAAAGGAAGCGAGGAACAGAAGGAAAAGGAGAGGAAGCAACAAGAGTGACCACTACAAGAGCAGAGGCCTGAGCCCACGATGCACTAAACCATGGTTTCCATTAAATGAGATGTCATTAACAAGTGCATCTTGCTCCTCCCATTTTACAGATGAGGAAAAATGAGGCTCCTGTCAGTCAAAGCTCAGCTCGTTAGCACATCCTCCACCAGCCTGGAGGAGACAAGGACCCAGCCTCTCTTCCTGCCAGATCTCAGGAGCCTTTTCTTAAAATACAGTTTTAATGTTAGCAGTCTTTGAGGAAACCCCAGGTCTAAATTTTGAAGAGTATCTTTACTTCCTGTTCCCCAGTGAGGTGCTGTTCTCTGCATTTCTAAGGCGCCATGGAGGGGAAAGAGCTGGTACTCAGGAAGATGAGGGAGGGAGGGGGTGTTTCCTTTTGGAATTTTTCTTCCGTGAAGAAAGAAATCTTCAAAACAATCCTGCTAGAATGGAACCGTCTTGGCTCTAACCATTTTCTATTCTAACTTGGGTTTGGAAAGTAGAGAAGACCATGGGTTTGACTTCCCTCTTTTTCTATTGGAAGCCAGGCAATCTCATTTCTTTGTAGCAGTGTTAGCTGTGGGTCTGGTGGATTCGTGTGGAGTGTTACTATGTTACATCTTAACAGTCCAAGCCTTTTCCTTAGCAGGCTCCAGAATTTCAGGAAGGGAGGTGCATTCTGTGTTCTGTCTTCCCACAGTCATGGCTCCTGGGTAGGTGATAAGGGACTCTAAATCTCATGAGGTAATTACACTCTACAGTGGCCCAGGAGGACTCTCAAAGAAAGCACAACCAGGAAGGGGTGAGGGGTGGGGAGACTCTGCCACTGGTCACCCAGAAACCTTCTCTTTTAGACTTGCTGTGTGTAGTTCCCAGGGCACCTGCCTTTGTCTGACTAGGCTTCTGTCACAAGGTGCCACAAACTGAACAGTTTAGAAGCAGCAGGCATTTATTCACCACAGTCCTGGGGCTGAGAAACCCAAGATTATGGCAGATTCGCTGTCTAGGAAGGGCCCCCTTTGTGTCTCATGGACTATCTTTCTCACTGCGCTTCCCCGGGAGTAATGAATGAGATTTCGCGGGAGTCTCTTTTATAAGCCTCCATCTTATCCAAGAGAGGTCTGCCCTCACCACCTCTGCACTCTCCAGAGCCCCACCTCCTTATACCATTTTGGGAACTAGGAGTTCAACACAGGAACTCAGGAAGACACCAGAATACAGCATGACAGCAGCCACAGTCTCGTGAAACAGATGTGGGGAGTGGGGTGCATCTGGTCAGAACAGCCTGTAGTGAACAAATCTGTGTTTTTAGATTGTTTCTTAAGGGTAAGGGGGAAACTTAGGCAAATGATAGTGAGAAATGAGGGAGCAATTTCCTGACCACAGACAGAGCCAAAGGGCTGGGATAACCCCAAATGTCTGCCACCAGGGAGAAATAAACAGTCAGGGAACTAAAAGAAAATCAGAAAAGTCAACTGGGAAATATGCAACTGGAAGAACAGGCCATTTCATTCATTCATTCATTCATTCATTCATTCATTCATTCATGCATGCACTCAACAAGTTAGACAACTCTTGCTATGCTTTATCTGTTGCTATAATCAGAATCCATGTTACACAAGAAGGAACAAAAAACGGTGTGTGTGTGTGTGTGTGTGTGTGTGGAGAGAGAGAGAGAGAGAGAGAGAGAGAGAGAGAGAGAGACAGTCTCATATAACCCAAGCTGGCCTTGATCTCGCAATGTAGTGAAGATGGCATCAAACTTCGGATCCCCCTACCTCCACCTCTGAAGCGCTGGAATTGCAGGTGTGTGCTGATACTCAGTTTCCACAGTCCTGAGGACTGAACCCAAGGCTTGCATATGATAGGCAACTACTCTCCTCTACTGAGCTATATTTCCAACCTCCCCGAAGCCAGTATCCTACTGACTCCCCACTGTATTCCAGACACTAGCCAGATCCACCGTGAACCCTGACCCATTAGCCCCACAGCTAGCACCTGTCAGAGCTCCCATGGCTCGTCTAGTGAGTATCGTAAAACAAACGGTGGAAAAGTGTGAACTTGGGAGTAGATGAAGAAACAAATGACCACAGACCTCGCAAGGGAGCCGTCACCATTTTCCATTTATACACTAGAAAGATCGAGTCAAGGGAAGCTGTGAGCTTGATGTAGAAGCCACACAATGAGCGGGAAGGAAGTCAGTTTCTATCCTCACATCTGTGAGTTGAGAACAAAACTTGTACCAATTTGTAGACCACAGAATGCTCAGTTCGTAAATGAGAAAACCTCAGAAGTTTGCTCTCTACCCTCCTGGGAGAAAGGGAGGCTTTCCTCACCCTGTGGAAATGAAGCAGGTGCCACTAATGGGGCGGGTGGAGGCCTGACTTTATGTGACCTGTACTGAGGTGCTGAGTGTGGAAACGAGAGATAGGGAAGAAGGGTAAGAGGGAGGAGCCGTGGAATATTTAAGAGAGAGGAAGACACACGTAGGATGTGCAGCAGAGCTTCTCTGGAAAGCTCCACTTAGAACCACCAAGGCAGGCAGGAGACCTGGGAACCCGTCTCACTGGCCATGTCTACGTCTGTGTCTTCCCTTTCCGCCAGTAGTACCCCTCTCTCACCACAGTCAGGTCTCCATTGGTGAAGACAAGCGATAATCAGCAACAGTAACTATCCCAACCACTAGTAGACAAGAATTATCACTCAGGGAATCCCCTGCCCAAGGCCCTGGGCTGGGGCTGCAGATGTCCAGAGGGGAAGGAAAATATGGGATCCTGGCCCCAAATGCTTTACAACCTAGATGATGATGAGGCTGAAGCAGAGTGCTTTGCTGGTCTTGCCTTGGGCTAGATATGGAGTTCTGTCTGCCCCTGTCTCACTCTCCATCTCCCTCCTTTCTCCCTGATGTCTGTTTTCATGTGGGTATCTGCACATGTAGGTGTGTGTGCATGTGCACATCTGTGCACCTGCATGTGGAAGTCAGAGGTTGGCATCAGATGTCTTTTCCAACCGTTCTTCAAACTGTGTTTTGAGACTGGGTCTCTTGCCGAAGCTGGAGCTCATCTATGATCATGATTGTCTCTGCCTCTCCCCCACATCTAGTGCTGAGGTTAAGCTTGCCAGGCCTTTGCATGGATCCCGGGAATCTGAACTCATGTCCTTATCTTCCACTGCACACACTTTGCCAACTGAGCCATATCCCGGCCCTGTTCCTATCTCTTGTAATGTCTTAGAAACCCATCCATCTTCGTTTCTTGTGTCACGGTAGCAGGTGTCAGTGTTAGAGTTCAGGTTCCAGATGACAGTCCCCAGGAAAGAACAATGACTTCTGAAGACCTTGGGCCACCGTTCATTGAGTGCCCATGGAGTGATTCCTGGAATTGTCCCTGCTCACAGCAACTTCTACCGCCAGTGTGGGAGCTTGGATTTTCCAAGTGAATAAAACAGGGTTGGCTAGGCTTTACTGCTTCTCTTAAGGGGCAGAGCCCAGCGTGGAAGATGGTTTTCCAATGTCGTCAGTCAACGCCTGTAGACCCTGTAAAACTGAGAGCCACTGGGTTTGCTCCAGAGCTCATTGAACATACTTAGGGGAAATTCCTCA
This sequence comes from Alexandromys fortis, assembly GCF_014885135.2. NCBI lineage: Eukaryota > Metazoa > Chordata > Mammalia > Rodentia > Cricetidae > Alexandromys > Alexandromys fortis. Next base: position 11,167,899 of record NW_026067932.1, read on the forward strand.
GCCCCACTCAGCACAGCTTCATATCCGGACCACGAAACCCCTGCATAAACGTTTGGGAGGAGGTTGAAAGGCATCTGCAGGCCCACCTGGTGCAGGGTTAGAGGTCCAAGCTCAAGTTCTTTGGCTCGGTCCACAACGTCCAGGTTTTATTGTAACTTGGTGGAAGTCTTAATGAAGAGACTGACCCGGAGGCTCTGATCACCCTCCCAGCAGAAGAGGCCCCCGGACAGCTCCATAATTCTTGTGGACAAAGCCATTACATGAGTTGACCTGGAGTTCTGTCATAAACCGTCTACCTGGTTATTGCTGAAACAGTACAGGGAGCAGCAGCTGTTTGAATTTCAGATATGGAAGAGCTGTTCCAGAGGCATTCTGGATGTTTTCAGGGTGTCTTTTGCTCTCTATATCCCCAGTTCAGGGTGCAGGTTGGGAGCACTGAGATCCCAGGTAACCACCCATGTGAGAGGCAGGCAGGGTTTAGGGAGGTAGAGAGATGGCTTCCCAAATCAGCTTAATGTTCTCCATTACACAGGAAAGTCTGGAGTCATAAACTCTGTTCCCTTCAGTGTCTGAAACCAACATTTCTGGACAGCTAGGAGGAGCTATGAGATCCTGAGTGGATGGCTATCTTTCAAAGAGTTAGAAAGTAAATAAACAGACAAAACCGCTTTTTAAAACGTACAAAACCCTTATTTTAAGTGTTTTCCACTGTATACAATCATTGAAATTTCCCAGCAATCATTTGGAGTTGCAGGTGTAAGCCACAATTTTTTGGATGAAGAAATTAAGGCCCAGAGAGATTAAATAATTTGTGCCAGGGTGCATATCAAGACAGCAGAGATTGGAGCACAGAATTTGAGGCTGAGATTGGAGTGCAGACCATGAGTCTAGAGATTGGAGCATGGAGCTTGAGTTTAGCCTCTCCTTCTGCCCAGTGTTCACTGGTGTCTTTTTACCCGAGAAAGAAATAAGGAAGGTGTTTGTTGTTGTTTTGGTTTGTTTGTTGCTGTTGTTTTTCAAGACAGAGTTTCTTTGTGTAGCTTTGGAGCCTGTCCTGGAACTAGCTCTTGTAGACCAGGCTGGCCTCAAACTCACAGAGATCCGCCCGCCTCTGCCTCCAGAGTGCTGGGATTAAAGGCGTGCGCAGTCACCACCCGGCGAAACAGGGAAGGTTTTTTTGTTGCTTTTGTTGTTGAAAAATTAGAAGAGACAGGAACAGAAATAATTGGAATGTCCAACCATACCCCAAACTGAGTCCAAGGCAGAGAGTGCTAGGAGATGTGACCACTTAGAGCACCTAAATTCCAAGCTTAGGGAGAGACCATGAACTCAGCTGGTATGAGGTGATTTCAGAAGGACAAAGACCCTGTATTACTCATATATACCCTTAGCACCAAGTCCTATGCCTGGGTCACAGTAGACACTCTGTAAGCGCTTGCTGAATGAATGTGTACCTACATCTTGTCTAAGGAGGGAATCAACATAGGTCCCTGTTTATGTTGATCTGACCTAAAGGTACCTACAGATTCACAGCTACCTAGCCCTCCAAAACAAGTACCTGTTTACCTGATTTACAAGGCCCAAGACAAAATGGGGGTGCAGAGAGACCGTTATTAAGATTATTGTGGGATGCAGAGTGACTTCAGCAGACCCCTAAGGTCAGCACAGGGTGCTTGCAGACCTTCCGTTTAGAGCCCACCACGCTGGCGTTGCTTCTATGTAGGATTTTGACCTCTCAGGCAAATGGAGGTCCATCCAGGGTTTCTGAGACAAAGGCTGGTGTGGAATTTTCCATAGCAGGAAGAAGAATTCCAGATGTTCTGTGCCCAGCAGGGACAGGTGGAAGTCACCTGGCAGATCACATGAAGGGGCTCCAGCTGTAATTCATCCCTGGTCTTTTCCTTTCGGGGCAGTTCCTCATGTAGAAGGGCTCCTCCTTGCTCTCTGGACTCCAACCCCCAAAGCCAGTGGACCCCAGGACCCCAGGAGGGATCACATTTTTTACTCCCCCTGCCTTTCCCCTCCTATCTGTACCGCTATTAATCAGGTCAGTTTGGATTATAAAAATAACAATTGCCAACAGCTGCTAGTCACTCAGGCCATGGTGTGTGTTGGATGCTGGGTTCTGAGTGCTTTGTTTGTAGCCTTCTCCATCCCCACTCCACTGATGAATAAACTGAGGCTTAGCAAGGTCAGGTCAGTCCCTGTCTAAGGACACTTGATAGCTATGGGGCAGAGCACATGTGCGTGTGTGTGTGTGTGTGTGTGTGTGTGCGTGTGTGTGTGGGGGGGTGCTTATTATGGATGCAGCCAGAGGATGACCTTGTCTTTCATTCTTCAGGAGCCAATCACTTTTTTTTTAAACAATCTCTCAGTGACCTGGCACTGGCCCACTAGGTTAGGCTGGCCAACCAGGGAATCCCAGGGACCCGCTTGTCTCTTCCTTCCCAGCGCTGGGATTGCAAGTGATATCACCATGTGCACTTTTTTTTTTTTTTTACTAAAGTGTGTAGGGATCAAACTCAGGTCCTCGGACTTTTAAGGCCAACACTTTACTGACGAGCTATCTCCCAGCCTTATGAGATTATGTTTAGTGCTGTTTCCCTAGAGGTTTGCAAGCCTGTAGCATGGTTAATAAAAACTCAGAGACAGAAACTGGGGTTCAACCTGAAGGTCAGAAAAGCAAAACAGCCAGCCACTGGCTCTTACCTCTACCTCAGTCAGAAATGGCAATCCTGCCTCCAGGAATCTCAGAATGAGACTGAGAGCTGTCTCTCTTGTTTTATAATCCTCTCTAGTTCTGGGATTAAGGGTGTGCACAGCTACCACCTGGTTTCTATGGCAACTAGTGTGGCTACTGGGATTAGAGGTGTGTGTCATTGCTGCCTGGTCTGTAAGGCTGGTCAGCATGGCTGTTTGAATCTCTGATCCTCAGTCAAGCTTTATTTATTAAAAATGCAAATGAAATACCACTACACAAGTCCCCCAAGTTATGGGTACCATCACATAATGCATTCTCTTGGCCAAAGAAACCACAAGGCCCAGCTCAGAGGATCAGCATGGCAGGTTACTACCAAATAGTCCAGATGAGAGAGATAAGGGATGGAAGGCTATGTGCATAGATAATCTTCATTAACTCAAAGATTATGCACTTGTGTGTCCCAATCCCTCTCTTAGCCTCTTCTATGTTGACACATCTGGTCCTGGTAACCACCCGCTGAAGCAGTTACTGAACTCTAGCCACATTTTATAGATGAAGAAACCAAATCCCAGAAAGGTTGTGTAACTTCCTTCAAGTCAAACAGCTAGGAGGAGATAGGACCTGGATCTGAACCTGGGCAGCCTGTGTCTGGGACCATGTGTGGCCACCCTGTCTGTCCTGTCTCCTGGTAATCCTTGACAAGATCCTCTTTGATGAGAGCCATGGTTATTTTTAATCCGAGGGCATGGAATGTTGAGATATGGCACTTTGGGCTCATTTCAATACAAACTGCTTCAAAGGCAATCCCAAATTTTATTGCCTGGCAGCAGAGTGGGCTGGCTGATATACTCCAAAGTTTTATTAACTGTCACCATGGTAATTTCAAGGACATTGGTTACATGGGAAGCTTTCCTGATGGCTCTTATTCATAATGGCACTGGAAGTCGCAGGCAGGCTGATCTATGGCTTTTAATCAACTCATGGATGGGGGTCTCTAGGTACAGATTAGCCACATCCAAACTTGTTAGAACAGGAAGGATTCCGTGGGCTTAGCCATCCTGGCTCCCAACAGAAATAGAGAGAACCCTTCTGGACATGGTGATAACATGAACCCTTCAGCTCTGTCAAGATCAGCAGTGCCAGCAGGGCACCGTAGGTCTGGCTCCAGCTGCGCACTGCTTGCCAGCTTGCCTGCGTGCCCATCGGCTGAGTGGACTCCAGGGTCCGTGACTCGAACATTTCCTGCAGGAAGGGTAGTCAGTGCTCTCAATTGAGGACCAAGGCTTTGGCAGCAGGAAAGATATAGGTGTGTGTGTGTGTGTGTGTGTGTGTGTGTGTGTGTGTGTGTGTGGAAGGGGGTAGTTCAAATATCTTCCGTCCTTAGTAGCTTCGTGGACCTTGGACAGATTGCTTAACATTTCTGAAATTTCTTGTTCTGAAAATTAGAACAGTCACTTGCGGACAGTTAAATTTAAGTTCACACAAGACCAACATTTCTCTCCACTCTCCTCCTCTCTTTCTCATCCTTGTCATTGACGCTGTACCCAACCTGTCTCCCTTCCCCCTGGCCTGGTGGATGGGGGAGACAGTGAACGGTATCTGAGTGGTCATCTTACAGAGAAACAAAGTTGATTTTGGCTCATGGGTTTGGAGGTTTTGATCCATGGTTGATTGACCCTGCTGATTTGGGGCCTGTGTCAGAGAAAAACCACCCATCTCGGGACGGGAGTGCAACCATGAGACATCCTCATTTCTTGTCTATTAATCCTTTCCAAGATACAGTCAGTGACCCAAAGGCTCTTGCTAGGACAACCACTTCATTCCCACAATCTCCCTGTAGAACCTCGCAGGTGACAGCCTTGCCACACATACCTCCAGAGGCACTTAAGGTACTGTAGAAAAGATGTGTGGAAGGCCTGTACTTGAGGAAGAAGGCTGGGTTCTAAGCCCAGCTGTCTCTTCAACAGCTATGTATGCGAAGCTGTAACCTCTCCCCAAGATGTTCCCCACTGCAGGAAGAGGACACCCACTCCCCATCTGAGGTCAGAGTCATCCTGCTGAGCTACTGGATGGAAATGCAGCTTGTATGCTACAGGGTTGCTTCTGTGTTATTCACTGCCTTTTTGTGCTCTACATTAGGGACTTACCGGGAGAGGTACTAAGTGAATTCTTGAAATCATTGCCCCCCAAAATTAGCCATGCACAGACCCTCCCTTGGAGCCCCCGGAAGGACGCCAACCATGAAGGCACTGTGACCTTAACTTCTGTCCATCAGACTGACAAACTACCCAAATTCTTAGAATATGTTACAGTAACAGGTGTCCCCTATCCTTGTCATCTAAACCCCTGACTCCTGTAGCTGCTGATACCTCCTGCCTGAAACATCTGTTCCAGATCCGCACTGAAAAAGAAGACACTTTGGGGTGGAGACAAGGAAGTTGGGGTGTGGGGGGTGGATATGCCTAGAGTCGGGAAAGCGAACCAGTCATCCACACCCACCCTTAGAGACATCAAAGAAGCCAGGACTGGGGCTAGGGATCCTGGGTATGATCAAGTGTTCGCCCCCAGCATAACCTCTTTGGAAGAAAGACAAATGTCTCTAAAAGTATCTAAGGAAGTAGGATGGGGCTTTTCTGGTAGCACCTTCTGGCTGCACAAAGAAGGGAGCTTCCAGGAAGAAGGGATCTGAATGGGAAGGAACATCTGTCTGTCCTGCTTGGGGTGTCCCTTCTGGGGGACACAAAGGAACTCTCACTTAGAAATATCTTCAGGAGAGAAGATGGGGGAGATTCACGGATCCGAGGAACATGCTTGCTTTTGCACTTTCTTGCCTGCAGAAAGTTTAAGGCCACACAGGCATGTGTGTGTGTGTGTGTGTGTGTGTGTGTGTGTGAGAGAGAGAGAGAGAGAGAGAGAGAGAGAGAGAGAGAGAGAGAGAGGGAGGGAGGGGGGGGGGGGGGGGGGGGGGGGGGGGGGGGGGGGGGGGGAGAGAGAGAGAGAGAGAGAGAGAGAGAGAGAGAGAGAGAGAGAGGAGAGAAAGCATGTGCATGTACTGGCGTGTTTGTGTATTGGCTTGTGTGTATGAGTATAGAGGCTGGAGGACAGCTCAACTACTGTTCCTCAGGAGCTGCCTGCTTTGTTTTTTACAACAGGATCTCTCAGCAGTCTGGAACTCTGGAACTCACCAAGTAGGCTAGGCTAACTGGCCAACAAGCCCCAGGGATGCACTTTTCTCCGCCCTTTCGGGGCTGGAACGACAATGTGTTCCCCTACCCGCTTTATCGTGTGGGTTCTGGGGACAGAACTTGGGTCCTCATGTTCACACAGCAAGCCCTGCATCCCTGGTGTTGGTGGCGATGCTGATAGTGATGAAGGATAAAGTAACGGATGCTATGCACTGGCTACCCTGCTCGATCTACCCTGCTCAGCACCTCACATGTTCTACGTCATCTCACAATCTTCCTAAGAGAGCGATTCTGATCATTCCCATTTTACACATGAGATACCAAAACACACAGCGGTCAAGTCCTGTGGCCAGAGTCACACACAGCCAGTCAGTCAGAGCTGGGGATTCCAAAGCCACTCAAAGTCATCGTGAGACCAGTGCTCACAAGGGTGGGCATGTCACATCCCTGCAGCTCTGCCTTTTGCTGGGAACAGTTGTGTGCCTACACTGTGAGCATCCCTTTGTCCTAATACGCATCAGCTCACGGGAAGGTGTTCCTAACGCATTGAACAACAAGCCAAGAGGATATCAGGATCCTCCTATGCCTCACCAAGAGAAAGTGCCTTTCAAGGATAATAGGAGTTGCCCCATCAATGAGCAATCTTGAAGGGATTCAAGGTTTCTGGAACAATATCTGCGAAGCAAAGAGGAGCCAAAGGCCTGGTTTGCTTTAAATTGTGTGACTGGATCCTAGGGTGGAAACACTGGTCCATGAAAAGGAAGAAGTCTGGGAGGGCATGCTGGGAGCAACTGCTAGCCTTGTGTCTGTGAGGCCTCCAGAGCACACACGCACACACACACACACACACACACACACACACACACACACAGAGGAGCCTTTGCAGGGCTGGATGCTGAGCCAGCCTGTCTGCTGCTGCCAACTCACTTCCTGTGCCCACAACTCACTCTGCTCTGCAGAGCAAGTTCCCCACTCTTAACTCAAACCCCAGAAAGCTCTGGAAATCGGAGGATTCTTTTTTCCCATACGGTCAGCACAAATTTATTCAGCAGCTAGCCCTAATCCCCAAACACAAGTCTCTCTCTCTCCACAGTCCCTGATCCTGCTGAGGCTGTTGCTTGAAGTGTTGGTGAAGCTCTCCAGTGCTTCATAAATGGATCTTCTGCAAGAGTAGTGCAATATAAAAGTCAGCCAGACCATGCCATCTCAATGCTGGGAATCCCACAGTGGCCAACCAGCTGCCCTACTTGCCAAGATCCAGGACAGGGAGGACATGTGTCTCATAAAATACAAGATGGATAACAGCTAAGGAACAACCTCTGGCCTCCGCACTTACATACACACATTCACACCTACATACACTTGTACACACACGCACACATACATGTGCACACATCCGCAGCATGCATGCATGCACATATGCATGCCTGCTCACATGTACACACAAACACACATGTTATACAGTACACAGCACCTTAGCTGTGTCATCTCGGGATCTCCCAGCTCCTTCATTCTGGAGCACCTCTGACCTGAGGGCTCTGCGAATACTATATCGGTTCTGTCTCCTTACAGGGCTGCTGAGGCTGGTTAAAACATTGGTTCCTTAGAGTGAAAAGCTCTTTGCTAGGCTGAGGTGACATTAAAATCAGACCTTCGTTTTACTGTCTCGTGCACACGGCATGTGGCATTCTGAGAGCTGCTGTCATGCCCATATTCCAGTCCAGTGTTCCTAGTAAGCACCCTATGCATGCAGCAGGCCTGGTTTAGCCTGTTGAGTTATAGCTTCTGGAAGCTTCTGGTAGTTTCCGGAAGCCCAGGACTGTCTGTCACCACTCTGTTGGCCTCAGCACATGAACGGGGACACTTGATAATTGTTCAGTGAGTTAAATTTTACAGATTGAGTCCAAGTAAAGGCCAGGTCAAGACCTGCCTAAGGAACTCCTGGAGTCTTTGGGATCCTTTGGTTCTATGGTGCACACTCACACACCCGCATGTGCTTTGCCACATGTGTGTGTGCGCACAGACACAGATGCTAAAACCCAACTTTATCTTCACACTCTCTGGGCTACAGAGGAATCTGTGCCTTTAAGCCAGGTTCATTTATTTTGTGTCAGAGGGGACTGGATGAGAAGGAGCTGTTCCTCAAGGTTGCTGTCTACTCTGTGTGTGAAGGGTGTTTTCCCTCAAAGGTTTCCCTTCTGGAAGCTGCTCGGCCGCCCACTGGTAAACAAAAAGCAGAGACTTGGCTGGCTCCAGATGTGTCCACAGCTCCTTCCAGCTGTGACTTGCTCCCTTCCCATTTGTAGGCCAGTGACAAAGCCAAACCTCTGTCATTGCCTTCACTTGACATATCCTTGGTCATTGCTAGCTCCTCTCTGCTTTCCCTGAACTGGAGACACCAGAACCATCACTGGGCTTGAGCTGAGCACACAGGCCTGCCAGCATTTGCTGAAGTCAGCAAAACTGAGGTAGAGAAACACACCCCTCAGAAGCCTGGGCAAAGAAACCAGCTGGCACTGTGTTCAAGCATCGAATAGGGTGTCGGATGGATCCAAAGACCCAGCATGCTTTTGGCTGGAGTGCAGGTGGAGTGGGGCCAGTCATCTGGGTGTTTATTTTCCATTACTCTGGGCCTGGCAGAAGGGGGACACACCTCGCCTTTGTGCTAGTGAGAGAGGGAAGTTGGCCAGTGACCTCTTAGGTAGAGTTTAAAGGAGCTCCATCTGGCTTCTGACTAGGAGAAATGAAACAGCCAGGAACCTCGGTGAGCCAGACACATTGTGGGGTGGGGGAGGGAGATTTGCAGGCTGATGATGAGAGCCTTTGAGGACGACCTTGAAAACAAACAATACCACATCAAACAACCAAGTGGAGGAGAGGGAGCAGGAGAGAACCAGCCACAAAGAGCAACTGCTGGGAATTGTGGGAATTGCGAGTTGGGGCGTTTCCTTCTTGTGGAAGGCAGGTGCTCTTGTTTCTTGATCCATAAGGTTATTCCGTGAGTCTTTACAGAGGACCTACTGTGTGCTGGGTGCTGTTGTAGGCAAGGCAGAGAAGGAGGAGCAGGGTAGGGAAGGCTCCCATTGTGAGGCTTCCATGCTGATGGGAAAAAGGGTAAGCCCCTAACTACGTGAATATTCTCCCTTCCCAGGATGGTGTGCATTGTGTAAAAACAAACAGGAGAAGAAGGCAGAGAAGGGCGCTCATTCTATCTCACTCTAGAGTATTTAACATTAAGCCATTGTCTGGGCTGTCTTAAACCCATGGTTTACAGCAGTTAGACCTCACAGTCACTTAGCCTGTCACCTCCAGGGAATAAAGGCTTGGAGCCCTGCCTGTGCAAGCCCATCTCCGGATGGGATGGTTAAAATACAGGACAGCAGACATGAGCAGGGCTGACTGATCTTGGGGCCTGGTATCCACCCAGGTGGCATGGCGTCCCCACCTCAGCATCGTCGTCTGTAAAATAATGATGTTAGAATCTCTTTAATACTGTCCTTCTTCCTACAGCCTCTGATTCAGAACTAGTGGTGAGATAGATCCCAAAACCCTGCAGGAGAACAAGGACAAACACCCCATTACTGAGAAGGGAAGCCTGGGGGGCAGCAGGTGGCATGGCACCCTGACTTGCCCTGGCCCATGCCCAGGCAGCTCCAGGTCCTCTACCACAGTCCCAGGATAGGATCACAGGAACCAAATGACTCTCCCGTAGGCTGCAGACTTCTTATGCAGAATGGTGTTGAGATGACTGTGTTCAGCAGGCTCACCATTCTGGCTTTGCAACTGAATACCACACCAGGGAGCTTGGTTTGGATTCTGTATTTGCCCTCTGGTTGGTTTTTGACAAGATGTCTTTCTGGGAGTTGACTTACTGAGCCCTAAAATGGGCACAGTGCCAGCACGCACTTCATGGGTTTCCTGTAAGTTTATGAAGCCATCTGTGTCAGGTCAATTATATTGATCATGAGAGTACAATAGATTGATACCTAAGATCCATATGAAGATGCTATTCAATTTAGCGTGTGTGTATGTGTGTGTGTGTGTGTGAAAGAGAGAGAGAGAGAGAGAGTGAGAGAGAGAGAGAGAGTGCACATGCATGAGAAAGACAGAGAGACAAAGACAGACAGAGACAGGCAGAGAGCATGCGTGTATGGGTATGTTTGGAGGCCGGAGGAGGACATTGGGTGTCCTGTTCTATCACTCTCCGTATTATCCCCTTGAAACAGTCTCTCATTGACCCTGCAGCTGAGCTACAGTGGGCAATCCTCTGTCTCCAAGGCCATGCAGCACTGGGTGGGATTGCAGGTGTATGCCTGGCGATGCTCAGCACTTTTTATATAGGTGTTCTACTATACTGCCCTGGCAAGGTGCATGGCCTGCACTCCCGAGTGCAGCAACAGGCGATGCGCAGGGCCTGCACTCCCGAGTGCGGCAACAGGGGATGCACAGAACCCGCTCTCCCACTCTCATGACCCAGGAGCACTTATTTACTCTTCTATAATCTCATACACATATGTGATATTCTTTAATCAAAGTCCCCCCATCCTATCTTATCCTCTTTCCCCCTTCCACCGGATTATTTTCCTTCACAATTCCCTCTCTGTCTCTCTCTGCTCCCAAACCCTTGCTTTTAGTTAAAGTTGCCTGCATGCATTAGGCAGGGGCTTATATCCTTGATAAAACAGACTAAGAGAGGCTACACCACAAGGCAATGTAACACCTCATTCCCCCTCCCCCATAACCCTTGACCCCTCCCACCCACTGTAGAAAGTTGATGAGCAGGTCTTATGTAGCCCCTCCTACAAAGGCAGCAACTTCATATGCTAGGTATCACCATTACTAGAGACTGCTCAATGGTTAAGAGCACTGCCTGCTCTTCCAAAGGTCCAGAGTTCAATTCCCAGCAACCAAATGGTAGCTCACAACCATCTGTAATGAGATCTGGTGCCCTCTTGAGTAAGTGACCTGGTCAGTTGTCCTCATCAACTTAGACCATGAAACCCAATATGGACAAGTTCAACAGAACCACTATTTGCCATATATGGGCTGCCCATGCCTGCTTCAGCATAGCCAGGGCAATCATTTCATTTTTCATTTCATTCAGGTGCTTTGGGTGGGGCTTAATAAATGCTAAGCTCCTTTCTCCCACAGCATCTGAGTGGCTGGGTAAGCCACCCTAGGGGTACCACCCACATTCTGGCCGGTGTCCCTTGTCCTTGGAAGGCCTGGACTGGACGCTGTGGTAACTGGGCTGCAGGTGCGGGAAGGGCAGCTTCAGGAGCCAGCATGGACACCGCCCTTCACAGACCTGGATGTTCTCAATTTATCATCCGGCACAGAGCAGGCTGCCATCTGTGAGGTCACCCCTGGGCCTCGTCACCCACTGTGACTGCTAACTAAAGAAGAGACTAACTGCCCTTGGCCTGACGGCACCTCTTCTAGTGCCAGGCTGAGGCTGACTGAGCCTCAGATGGGTGAGGTTGTCTCCGTTCCCTGGGATGTTGGCCAGAGACAAAAGGAAAACCCACCCAGAGCAGAGGCAGGAGAAAGAAAGCATTAAAGCCATCTGGGAAGCTGGGACCCTGAAGCCTCACCAGCCAGCTGGGGGACGTGAGATCTTGGTCTGACTGGGGAGGGTGATGGACAGTGAGGTGTGGATGTCTTATTCTCAGAGGTATCCCTGGCACCTTAGAACAGTTGTTGCTGTCAGAGGGAACAGCTGTGCCCCACTGAGCATGCCAGGCATGAAGGAGGCAGGTAATCAATAATAAATTGCTGGGTGGCATGGTGGATGGGCAATAAGTACACAGACAGAGTGCAGCATTTTCAGCGGGGCTCGATAACAGCCACTGCATGGGCCCTACGCCCAGAGTTACTGTATGAATTTATGCTACATACATGTAATTATTATTTTTAACTCGCTCTTTGGACTTTCCCTTAAGATCTATTAAAGTCACTATTATCCCACTTTACAGCAGAGGAAACTAAGGCACAGAGAAATAACCGTCACAGTCACGCAAGCTGGAAAGCGTAGCATCAGGGATAAGGAGACTAGGTTCAAACTCAACTGTCTTCCAGAAAAGGAGTCTGCGTTCACTTCCTGGAATCTCGGGGTTGGGAACTGTGATGGTTCGTTTTAACTGCCAGATTGACACAGCCTAGAACCACAAAGGCTTGTTTGCACTGGGTTGGCCTGTGGGTGTGTCTGGGGTGTGAGGGAGGTGTCTTAAATTAATCCATATGGGAAAAGTGAGCCCTCTGAAGGTAGTACCATTCCCTGGGCAGCGTATCCTGAACTGTGTAGGAGCAGGAAACTGGACTTAGTACAAGCAAGTGTACACTCGGTTCTCTCTGCTCATAGACTCTATGGAGGTGATGAGCTGTTTTATGTCCCTGCCACTGTGGCTTCTCCGATACGAGGGACTGCAGCCTGGAACTGTAAACTGAAGAACTATTTCTCCCCCAGGTTGCTTTTTGTCTGGGTGCTTTATCAGAGCATCAGAATTGAAGCAAAGACAGACCCAGGGGGGACTTGGGGTTCCCTTTATAGAGCCTAGATGAAGGGAGAGAAAGCCATTGGACAGAGGATTCTTGGCTTGTGGTAGTTCCGCTGCCGGTTCTTTGACTTGACGGTCATATCCACGTGACACACGTCCAGCAGACTCTGAATGTTGATATTTTGATAGCTGTCAGTGTATGGTACTATCTTCTTGACAAAACAGGACATATGGAGCATGCTTGGTTTAGCATGTGAGGTTCAACTGTCTCCGGGGATATAAGTGGGTCATTTGAGGAAGTCAGGAATACCTGAGGTATGACCTTGGCTTTTACATCCCTTGGCACCATCAACAAATATAGTCCCACCCACCCCACCCCCACTCTGATGCCTCCTTTAGAGAGAGGGATAAACTAAGGGTCTGGGAAGCCCAGGGAGTAGGGGAGGTCAAGGCAAACTAGTAACTGAAGCCCCCTGGGTCCAGGGGTCCAAGACTATAGCTGTGGTCATCCTTTGTAACTTTTTTGACTTAAGAACCTATCTGGGGGGAGGCTTCTTTTTAATTGGTGTGATTGGTTACACACAGAAAGTGTGACCATCAGCAGTAGACACCCTAGTACCTTCATGTCAGCCAAAACACTTAACAAGCAGCCCTGGGGTCAGGAATCAGGGCGTAGTTAATCCCTAGGTAACCACCACAGCGCCACTCTGCCCTGGCTTCAGAAAAACAGACAGATCCTACTCCCACCCCCATCTCCCCCATTCCCACCCACCCCCCACTCCCCACTGGACTTGTCTTTACGGTCTGATTCTCTTTGTTTTGGTGTCGAATCAACTTCATCTTGGCTGGATTTAGGCCCTGGTGAAGAAACTACACTTTGGTTTATCTGTTCTCCTGTGAGCAGCCATTGGGGTTATGTCCAGTGTTGCTGTGGCTACTCTAGAAATCGTCTTGACGACTGTGCACACTGTCCTGTTGAGTACACACCGGGGGATGAATGGCTGAGTCCTCTGTACTTGACATCCAGCGTGGGCTAGAGAGGAGACGCTCTGCCCACAGTCAGCCAACCACTGATTCTAAGCAGGGCTCCCTGCTGTCCACTGCCACTAAGAGTCTCCATTTCCCTAATGAGAGCATGGCCTCTGTGTCCGGACCCTGGGGTGCGACAGTAGGGAAGATTTATAACAACGAGGTAGCAGAGGTGCGACGGTGGGGAAGATTTATAACAAGGTAGCAGTCCATGTCAGGGAGTGCTTCTCCATCCTGCAGACCCCTGCCCAGAGTGGTGCAGGGGAAGCAGGGATGCTTGGGCAGAGATTAAGAGGCCAGAGCATGCCCTCTTCTGCAGCAGCTCAGCCCTGAAAAAAGCAGGCTGGACACAGATGTTGGAAAGGAGATGAGGCGCTGCATCAGGGAAAATCCTGAAAGTCTAGAGGTTGGGAGCCCTTGACCCTGGAAGGACAGGAAACACATTATATCAGCCATGGAGGATCTGGAGGCCACCAGCCTCCAGCACAATGCTGTCCCCAGCCTCCTAGGGTGACTGGTGCATTGCCAAAGTGGGTTTCAGCCACCACCACTGCGCCTCCCCCATTGAATCTTACTCTCCAGGCTGTGAAGAGAGGAGAATAATCCAGAGCCCTGGAGTGACTTTGACGAATCCAGGTCTGTATGTGCTGCTGTGCAGAGTCAATATATGAACTCGGTCCATTCTGGGCCCCATGAGGAAGAGGTCCATCCACACTGGATCCTACTACTCTCTACCCTTCCCCCCAAGTCTGCTGCTCCACAAGCCCCTAGTTTGCCCGGCATTCAGCTTGCTGATTTGCCACGCACCCTTTAACTCCACTCAGCGGGGACCTTCCAGCCAGACTAAGCTGCTTTGACTTCCCTCTGGTGATCTTCAGAGGATAGCAGCTCCGTAGGTCCATGACCAAGAAGAGCAATGGTTTAGGGTAAAAGTGTGACCCAATCTTGACCTGTCTTATTAAGGCAAGGGATCACAGGACCTGGACTATCAAGGTGTCATAGTCACCGAAGCATGTGGCGGGCACAAGATGTGGAACACAGCACAGCTGACCAATGGGTAATCAGAGCAGCCAGAATCAGAACCCGGGGTGAATGTCAACCATTTCCACTGCCCAGCATCTGCCACACCAATCTCTGGCCTGGTAGCCCTGTGTCCCATCTTTTCTACTCTAGTTTCCCCACGCAGATCACAGATTGCAGAGCTGACTGACCCTTTGGATGCCATGACCCTTTGGGAGCAAAGGAACCAGGGTGTCCTTAATACTTATGTGAACTGAACCCCCAGAGGGCCTTTACATGGCTGTTTGATTTCCTCTCCAGTGCAAGCCTGTGCAGATGGTTCTGTTGTATTCTCTTTTAAAATGAGGAAACCATGACATAAAGTAGTCTATGAATGAAGCCAGGACCTGCACTCAAGGCTCCTGACATAAAGGCCATGGCCCCTTCCTTAGTCCTCATTTGTTCCCTGGGTGCCCCTGGCCACTGTGGGAAATTTTTGACAGCAAAGCACGTAACACCAGATGAAGGTTGCCAAATGCAAAAGGGATTATACTGCCAGGGAGAGATGGTCTTATCTTCTCTTGAGGAAGCCAGCTGTGTTAGCATCAGAGGCTCTGGTTCTCCTCTTCCTCCTTGGCTAGGGATTAAGTGATGGATTACACTTTTGCCGGATGGATTAAGATGCTAACATCCCCCAGCCAGTAAGTACAGTGTTTACTGCAAGAGCAAGAGAACCTACATTCATATCTCCAGTATCCATGAAAATATATGGATGTGGCAGCATGCGCCTATAATTCCAGTGCCAGAAGACAGAGACAAGAAGATCCCTGGGGCTCAGCAGGCAGCCAGTCTGGCTAAATGGGTAGGCTTGAGGTTAAGTGCGAGATGCTGTCTCAACAAATAAGACAGCAGACAACTGAGCCAGTTATCTGATATCAGCTTCTGGCCTCTATTCACACATGAACATGTGTGCACACATTTATATACATGCATACACATACACTCATAAACACACATATGCCACATACACAAAAGAAAGGAATTTGTATTTTCAGTGTGAATAGGGCAGCCACCATTTGCAGGGAATTTCCATTGTCTGTGTCCACAGGAAGGGCCCTGCTACATGCTGGTTCCTTGGGGATATTTAGATGAGTCCATTCCCTACATTTGGAAATGCTCCATCTTCCTGCTTTAAAATCCAGACTCTCCTGGGCTGGCTCAAAAGTTAAGAGCATTGGCTGCTCTTCCAAAGGACCTGGATTTGATTCCCAGCTCCCACAGAATGACTCACAACCCCTTGCAACTCTAGTCCCAGGAGATCTTAACACCCTCCTCTGGCCTCCCTGGGCAGCAGGCACACGTGATGCATAGGCACGGCGCACCTGCAGGCAAAACTCCCATATGCATAAAATAAAATAATAAAATTAATTCTTAAATTGCTGGTGCTGGGCCTCCTGCCTTGAAGAAGACAGAAGATCATTTGCATGTCTCACCTCTGACCAAAGAGAAGTCAAGGGCAACTATGGATCTCTCTCCTGCTGCTGTTTGTAGTGGATGTCACCAGAACCAGGTCAGCAAACAGGTGAACAGATGTCACTGTTAAGGTCACATACTGCTCTTGTGAGGACCCAAGTTCAGTTTCTGGCACCTATGTGGTGGCTCACAACCTCATGTAACTTTATTCTCAGGTTCTCCAATGCCCTCGTGTGTGTGTGTGTGTGTGTGTGTGCACATTTGCAAAATTAAAGATAAAAAACAAATCTTGAAAAGTAGAAGCAGTTATTTCAGACATGGGTTCCTCTTTCCTGTATGTAATGCTTCTTCCAGAAGCATGAACGGCAGATCCACGGGATCACACGACTTGGGAAGCAACAGTTGAAAATTAAGGCAGCAGGCAAGACGTTCAAATCCAGAATGCACCCTGTGTGAGCAGAGAAAGTCATTCCCGGGGCCCCAGATTGTTAGATGAGAATTCTCATACCTGTGATGAACACTGGCATTTCTTCAAGGCACCTCTGCGAGTGGCATGTTAGGGCCCAGATGTCCATCCTGCCCAACATGTCTACACATTACTCCAATCAAGCTAGTGCAGGCATTATTGCTGTGGGGTTGACAGTATGCACGGTTACTTGGAAGCTGGGATGTGACACGGTTAAACTTTATATTCAGGAGACATGATCTTGTCTGGTTTCAAAAACTTTGACTATTTGCATGGCAAGGGCTTGGAAGGGGATATAAGGCCAGAATCACATCAAAGCCAGACCAGGTGGGCCGGCCCTCAAAGGCCAGAGCCACGGGGGTCTCTTGTTTTTTGTGTCTTCCACTCCTCATCTTGCATTCACACAGAGTTGCTTCTGACAGTACAGGGTTAGTGAATGGCTGAGAGATCATTTGAGTAAAATTTGATAAACAAATGACTGAATAAAGAAAAGTCTTAATCCAGATACAAAGGCAGACCCTCTCTGCCTTTTCAGGTCTCAAACGATAATCTAATATCATCCCTCCCCCATCTTTATGTTATAGCATGCATGTGCTTTCGTTTGACAGCCAAAACCTCTCTGATCTTGCCTGCCGGAGAGCAGGCATCTGGAGTCTACAGCCGTGTCTTCGCTATACTGAAGACAATTCCCACCTTTTTAGCTCATGACCCCTCGTAATTGGCACTGAGCCCCGCCAGCCCCAGCTCTGCCCTAATGTGTCCTGAACCATGGTGACCTCTGTGTGGACTGCCCATGCAGAGTGTTACTCTCACAGGGAAAATGAAGTTTGCTCCTGAGACTTGCACGGAGTTGGCCTTTCTGATGCTCTCTCCCCACCTCCTCCCTTCTCCCCAGAAAGGATTATTCAAAGCTTTAAGAGCTGAGAGGTTTTAAAAGTGGTCCGTACATTGACGTGCCTCAGAAAATGGTGGGCACATCTGGCCTCCAGTTGTTCTCTGGTCCTACAAATTGGCAGCCAATCTCAGGTGGCTCTGGCTAGAACTCAGACTAAACACGTGAGGTTGCAGACAACCTCACACAGAGCCACCTTTCAGCTCCTCTGCAGCCTCTGCTACTGTTTTCTCCCAAGGGCTTCTTGGATCTGCATGCCAGGAGCCTTCACACACTTGCCTGTAAGGACACAGGGCTCTTCATCACAATGGGGTTGAGGGAGCTCAGAGACCAAGTCTCAGCTTTGCTGGGTGATTTCAGGTGTGCATCTCAGTGTCCACCAAGCAAACAGAACACTAATGACCTCCATGTTTTAGGGCTGCTTTGGGAATTAGAGCCAGTGTACATAAAATACAGGGGATGTGTCTGGTACGTTTTAAGCACCAAGCAGGTGTGTGCTGTTACTGTTTCTAAGTCCCTCCTCTGGAGGCCCAGTGTGGAATTAGAAGTTGGTCTGTGTGCTCTAATTGATCTTTTATCGTTTCACCTTAGCCCCGAGGGAATATCTATTTTCCTAACCTCTCTCCAGGGCCCAATAAAGATGGCAATGGTAGTAGAGAAATGTACTGAGCACACTTCCTGTGATAGCACTCAGCATCCACTACCTGCATGAGATCCCGTGCGTTGGCTCGCTTCCTCACAGGGTGGGATGGAAATGGAAATTCTCTGAGCTTGTCAGTTTTATCAGCTCCACATCTTCAGCTGAGGAGGAGATACAGGGAGGAATTCAGAAAGCAGTGGCCTTGGGATGTGATCCAGGCAAGTCTATCTCACGTTTCCCGTTCTCAGCTAATGTAAGGGAGGTTCTAGGTCAGACACTATTGCTTTGGGTGACACCAGGTGCAGCAGGGTGTCACCAAAGCAGGTGAACTTGTGGCATGCCTAGAAAGGGGAAGATAAAAGTGAGGCCAGAGAAAGGTACGAGAGACAGAGGGAACGAGAATAAAGACACAAAGGTTGAAAGCTCGGAAATGTTTAGGCACAAAAGTCGCTAGTTTTCACTGGGGTATAAGTAGGTGGGAGTCTAAAGCAGCAGCTGATTGTAGACTATGCTCCATGATAAAAGCAAACACCTTTTTCTTGCAGCTACGGGATGCTTTTGAGCAAAGGACATGCCGTGCTTTGGGAGCTCAGCCTGCAGCAGGGAGTCAGGATGTAATGGCTGGTGGAAACCAGACACTAAGAGGTCATTGGGTTTTCCGGTGCCTAATGATCCTTGAAGCTCAAAGCCAATGGAACAGTGGGGTGAGATTTGGCCAAAGCCCTAGAGTGAGAAGCAGCATAGCCCAAACCTCAGGCAGGTGTTCCAATTCTTAATTCCAGATTTCACCTGCTGTATCAGGCAAAGATGCAACCAAATGGTCAGAACAGAAAGCCTGAAAGAGGGAGGGAGCCCCTTTAACTGTGAGGGTCACAGCCCCAGTTACAAAGGCCCAAGGAATTCTATACTCCATGTACATGCACACGCATGCATGTTTGTATGTGCAAGCATGTACACGTGGGGATATCCCACCACATAGGCCTCTTAGAGGGGCGTGGTGTGCAGATCCAGCAATCAGCTACGAGATTAAACAACTGGGCTAGGAGTTCAGTAAAAAGAGAGCTTGCCTAGCATGTATGGGAAGACACACACACACACATGCACACACACATACACACACACCGAAAGTCACTGGTCTAACCAATCTCTACCACTCCCACGTCTGTGCGTCAGTATGGCCCATCTGCCCTTGGCCCTGCTGTCTCCTGGTTGACAGCAGAGGTGAGTGTTGGGGGCACAGGTATTCCATCTGCCTTTCAGTCCATGTGAGAGGAGAGCTCTTGTGACTCTGGAACAGTGTGATTCTATGTGTGCATTGCGTATGTAAGTGTGCATGTGTGCATGTGTTTCTCTGTGTATGTATGTATGTGTGTGAGTCTGTATGTGCTTGTGTATATATGTCTGCCTATGTGTACATACAGGAACGTGTCTGTGTGTGCATGTGTGTGTCTGTATGGGTGCACTGTGAGTCTGTGTGTATTCACATACATGGTGTGTGTATATGTATTGTATATTCAGGTGTGTATACCCATGTGTCTGTATTTGCATGGATGTGTGCTCACATAACATGCATCTGTGTTTGTTTGCGTATGTGTATGTGCTTGTGTGTGTTTTCAAATTAAAGACCTAAACAACAAAAACAGCAGAACACTTGACCTTCCAAAGCAAATCACCCAGTCTTTCCCATAAATCATCTATTCTCCCAACCCAGGAGGGAATTATACCTGCAGGGCAATAAATGAGATCATCATTTTATTTATTTTTATTTTTTCTAATTCTCTTGACATGCAACATAGCTTTTCTCTTATAAAACATATAAAAATATTTTACAGAACTGTACAAAACTCTAGTGGGGATTATTTTTAGAAAAGATGTGCGTGTGTGTGTGTGTGTGTGTGTGCGCGCGCGCACGTGTGTGTTCCAAACGCGCACCAGGAAGATAACTTCACACATCTGTCCAGTCTGAGCTGCTCTCGGCTGCATGTGGAGGTACCAGGGATTCTTCTTGTTCCAAGTCCAACTGGGGACAGATGTGGGTGTGCAGGGTAGAGACAGCTGAGTCTAGGGCAGCACAGACGGCTGGGGAGAAGCACACAGATGACATAAAGTATGTGTTTGGATTCTTGAGCCCCTTGCTTGTCATTGCTGGTGGCCAAGGCACTGCGAAGCTCTCTCTGCTTTGAAGGGCATCACTGATGCCCACAGCCAGCTCTGTGCTGGCCCTGTTCTAACGTTTCTCACATATGGACCTTCCATAGCACTTTTAAGTGGTACGTACTGTTCTCTCATCATTTTACAAATGAACAGACTAACGCCCAGAGAGGTCAGTAATCTTTTCAAAGTCACACAGCTGGTGAGTAGGCAAGCTGGGGTTTGAACCCAGGTAGTCTAGCTGTGAAGGCTGGGTCATCACTATTTCGCCATAGGTGCTTCTGTGAAACCATTTGTAGCTGGAAATCAGAAATGGCACATTTGTAGCTCGAAGTATTCTGTTGGGTGTTTTACACCCGACTTTCCTCCCCACCTCCTGTACTGGTTCATAGCGGATATGCAATGGCCCAGGTAGAGACATTGTCTTAACCATGAGTAGGGACGTAGCTCAGTTGGTAGAGTGCTTACCTAGCCTTCGTAAAGTCCTGAGTTCAATCCCCAGCACTACATAGATCAGACACGGTGACTCACACCTATTATCCTAGCACTAGGAAGGTAAAGGCAAGACAATCAGAAATTCAATGTCATCCTTGTATGTATAATATGATTCAAGTCCAGATTACATAGCATCTTGTCTCACACAGACACACAGACACACAGACACACACACACACAACGGGGCATGGCAGGGCAGGGTAGGGCAAAAGATGATGCACACCTTGAGACAGAGTGGGTCTTTGGGTCTCTGTGGATTCAGGACTAGCCCTGTTTACATAGTGAGTCCCAGGCCAGTGAGGGCTACATTGTGAGAACCTGTCTCAAGAAAGGGGGAAGGGGTGGGTGAAGAAAGGGGAGGAATTGGGGGAAGAAGGGAGGAAGGAGCTGCAGGTTATGAATGCATGGCTGGGCTGAAAGGTCGTGACAGCAAACAGCCTGTCTTTCCACGCCCAAGGGTATGGACACTGGAAGGTGCACTGACAGCAACTCATATAGTGAGTTCCTAGTCTTTCCTGTCTTATATACAGCCCAAGTTCTGGGCTGTCCATACAAACTCTTAGCTAACAGACTAAACCAAAACTATTTAATATTGCCACCTTGACTGTCCTCAAAAGAAAGAGTGCTGTTTTCATGTCCAAAGTCCATGTACCCTAGAAGGAGGATCATTTTAGGTCTTGTCAAATAAGAAAGAAAGAAAATGGAACAGAGGCCACCCTGTCTGCCAAGGTTCCCTTTGCACTCTCCTTCTGGCAGTTGCTAAGATCTCCAGATTGCCACCCTGTTGATTTTTGTTTTCTCTCTAACGTCAGTAAAAACCTCACGGAGTTCCCTTCTAAAAAAAATTATATCGGTGGGATCAAGAACCCAAAGAGGATTCCACAAAGGATCAGAGCTGCTGGAGCAGCCGATGCTGACATCGGGGAGCGGAGCGATGCTGACATCGGGGAGTGATGCACAGTGGGGGGCAGCGGGCTCCCATGGTGGCTGTACCAGGGACAGAGAGACTCTGTAGAAGGAATATTAACAAGTTTCAAGCAGCAGGAGATGGGGAGAAGCACTCGAGTGGAAGGAATAAGATAGCCTTGCCACTGTGGAAATAAAGGCAGGGTTCAGGTGCAGAAGCTGGCTTCAGAGAGACATGTCCTCAGAGGTAGAGGAAGGTTCACCCAGGATGGGAAGGGGCAAGAGGAAGAGACAGTTTAGGTTTTGTAGTCACAGCCAGGCTCAGGCCTCACTGGTCCCCTTTGCTGGCTGGCAGTCTCAATCTCTCAAAGTTCGGAGATGATGGAAATGCCTGCAATCGTTCATCTTCATGTCAATTTGATGGGATTTAGTGTCACCATGGAAACACACCTCTAGGTGCTTCTTTGATGGTGTTTCTAGAAAGGTTTAACAGAGCAGAGAAGATCCACCCGGAATGTGGGTGACGGTACCATTCCTGGGGCTGGGGACCCTGCATGTCATAGCCACACATTGTGGCGACATCTCTCGGGGTCCAACCTCCACGGGGTTCACACGTTCCAGGATAGGGGAGTGTGGATTAGAAAAATTAGGTAGGAAGAACAGAGATACAAAAGAAATACAGAGACATAGGATAGAACCAGGAGGGTTATCCAGAGAATTCTGAATACTGAATATGCCCGTGTTTATTTTCCATATGTTTATGCATCCCATTCCAAAAGTGGAGGGGGGAGGCAAAAGACTGCTTTGACAAGACACAGAGGGCAAACAGAACAGTTACCTGCTTAGATACTTGAGACATCAAGCCACTATATCCGGAGTTAAGCATTCTGTCATTTAGGCAGGACATGCGGCAACTACACCTTAGACCAAGTATCCTGTAGGTGGCCACTCCCTGGGTCAAACCTCCTGTCATAGCCTTGGAGGAGCAGGAATAGGCTTGAATTCTCTGAGCTTTGGTCAAGGTGGAACAGATCCACCTCTGTGGACCATTTTTAATATCCAAAACACTACGAAACCACACCCTAAGTCAGGATCTCTTGTTCGTAGCTACTCCTTAAGTCAGATTTCAATAACTTTGAAGAACAAAAGTAGGATTAGGCTCTGTGACCTTCAGTGAAGGTAGAGCCGACCCACTTCTGTGGACCCCTACACTTGCATGGGTGGCAGCATCTCGTGGGCTGGGGTCCTTGTGTGGGCAGTACCATTCTGTGGGTGGGGTCCCTGCATGGGTGGTACTATCCCATCGGCTGGGGTCCCTGTGGCAGAATTATCCCATGGGCTGTGGTCCCTGTGGTGGAACACTCCCATGGGCTGGGGTCCCTGTGGTGGTACTATCCCGTGGGCTGGGGTCCCTGGGGTGGTACTATCCCGTGGGCTAGGGTCCCTGGGGTGGTACTATCCCGTGGGCTGGGGTCCCTGGGGTGGCACCGTCCATGGCCTAGGGTCCCTGGGGTGGCACCGTCCATGGCCTAGGGTCCCTGTGGTGGTACTATCCCATGGGCTGGGGTCCCTGTGGTGGAACTATCCCATGGGCTAGGGTCCCTGTGGTGGTACTATCCCGTGGGCTGGGGTCCCTGTGGTGGTACTATCCCGTGGGCTGGGGTCCCTGGGGTGGCACCGTCCATGGCCTAGGGTCCCTGGCAGGATAAAAAGAAGAAAGCAAGCTGAGCATCAGAACTCTGCTCTCTCTTTACTGTAGATGCCAATGTGATCGGTCAACTCTAGCCGTCCTGGCCTCTGTAGACTGGCTGTATCTCTTCTTCCACCATGAGCCCAAACAAATCCTTTGTCTCTGATGGCTTTTTTTTTTTTGTCTCGTCACAGCAATGAGAAGAGTAATGAATGCACTCTATGACTTGATTGAGTTCTTGGCTTAATTAGTTATCAAATGGCCCACTGGCTGAGACTCGGCAGGCTGCACTTTGAACAATGAATATAATGTTGGGTGTGAACTATACCAAATAAAGTTAATTTGAAAATTGACCTTTCTCCATCTAAAGAGCAATAGCAATTCCCTAGGAAGGGGGTGGGGCCACCCCAGCCATTCTCTGCAGTGTGTTCACCCCATGCTTGACTCAGCACAATTCATCATTGCTGCCAGCTGTCATGAGCAGGCATGGGGTAATAAATAGGCCCACGGGATTTCTGAGGATTGAAACCGGGATTCGAACTCAGATCTGCATGACCATTCAACTGGGTGGCTAGAAATTAGCTGAAGCCCAAGATCCAGAACCAGAACACTCGTGCGCTAATTCCTTGTTCTTTTATCAGCCAGATTAACTCCTTAGCCACGTGCCTCAATAACTCTGAGACCCAGCCTGAGGTTCCTAAACAGAAAGCAGAGGGTACAAGACATGGGTCGCCTCTCTTTAAACATCCATCCTGTTCTTTTCACTTCTCTCAGTGAACATCAGCCAGGCATCTTCTTTGCTCCAGGGCTGGCCCTGCAAGGCTGAGGAAGCACAGCCTTTCCCCTCCCATAATGCAGTGTGATATGCCGAGTGCAGTCGATAGGCTATTGGCTTGTCATGCAGGAACTGGGCTGATGCCTGGGGTGGCCTCCTGAGATGCACAGACTTTGACGGGAGGGCTAGAAGATGCGGATGTCTCAGGAGACAGAAAGCCATGCCGAAGCTCATGACAATTTGGGTGCAGAATATGGAGAGATCCCTCATCCCCGTCACAACCACTGTCATCTCCACCCACTGACACCTAATGATGACAATTTATTGACCATATACCAGTTATTCTATCTAAAAAAAAAAAAAAAAAAAGGAGAGATGCTCCTGCCAGGTACTAGCTGCCTTCTCCTGCAGCAAATACGGGAAAGATCCTTGGAGAAATGCCAGCCGCTCTCTTGCCTGAGGCCCCGCAGGGCTGGCACAGAACACAGCAGGGTGTGCCTGTGGCTTTCCCTGGCTCTAAAGCCAACATTTTCCCTTTTAGCACCAGAAAGCAAGGGCTACACTCCAACCAGCCAAGCCTGACCCCTCCCACCCAGGCTTCTGGTACCTGCTTGTGTTTCTCTCTGCCTTCGCTCCTAGCCACTTCTTTCATCCCTCATAGAAAGAGGTAAGGGCTTGTAGGAGGCTTGTCCCTCCAGAGGTCCAGCCAAACTCAATACAACCAAAGAAAGTAGCATGCCTGTTAAAGTTAGCCCTTTGCAGAGACAGGCAAAGGAGGAAATCCTCAAGCTGAGTTCTCTTACTGTTTGTTGGCTTTGTGCCCCTGGGCAGCACTCGCCTTCCCTGGAGGTAAACTTATGCCCTCTGGCACCAAGGGCTGTGAAGGCACCTCACACTAATAAACACAGCAGAACCTGAGCTCAGGAGATATTTTCTTGTGCAGCTGTTAGGATCAGGGTGACAGTGGACAGACCAGAAACACTCATGTGGGCCTCCCTAGGGCCACGCCACAGCAGAAAAGCTGCCTTGGGGGCCCTTGGAGGAGCATGGCAAACAAGGCCAGAAATACAGAAGCTGTTCAAAGCCAAGTCCTTGCTCTCTCCCTTCACTGTCCACAAGGAAAGCTGTAGCGGCCACTTTGTTGTGAGCCATGGAGGTGATCCTTGGGCAAAGCATTTCTCTGGGCAAAATCAGCCCCTGACAATGAAGATGGGTACCTAACAGCGCTGGCTAATAGCCTTTTTTCCCAAGCTATCTGAGCTGGTATGTATCAAATGAGCACTCCCAAAGTACTGGCACTGTCTCAGCCTCAGGCTGCTCTGTGGTGCAGAAGGAAAATGACCCAAGCATCTCTTACATTCGCTACCTCTTCTGAAGTATGATGCTTTGAACATGCCCCCTTCCAGAATTCCTATACTGAAGTCCCCAGTGCCTTAGCATGGAATATCCTCTGGAAATAGGATCCCTGCGGGTACAAGTGGTTAAGAGGAGATAGGCCCTAACCCATCATGGCAAGAATCCTAAAAGTGGTCTCTGGACACAGACACAGACACACACACACACACACACACACACACACACACACACAGGATACTATTAGAAGATAAAGACTGGATGGTTCTCTGCACACACAGATGCGATCTGCCTAGAGCCAGAAAGGTGCAGATAGACCCTCTCTGAACAGCTGCCCCCCCTGGACGTCTGTCCTCTTTTGTCTTTGGTCATCTGAGCTTCTAGAAACAAAAGACATGTAGCTGGGGTTTGTGGGAGGGTCTCAAGTAACCCCAGCTAGCATCAAATCCCATATGTAGCCCAGACTCTAAGTCCCGATCCTCTTGCCACTGCCCTCCCGACCCCCTGACAGTTGGGGGCCACCGTGCATTTTTCTCAGCAAATAGCCGTGGGGCTTTGGGAAGCTTTAAGAAGCTAATACATTGTGAGGATACCTCAGACCCCATAACACACCTACTGTAAGAGGTGTTACCCCCCTTGCTCTGCAGTCATAGGAATTCAGAGAGGAAGAATGCCTTGCTAGAACCACATGGTTAGAAGAGAAGGACCCAGACAAGAGAATTGAACTCTGGGTCCTAGTTAGAGCAGGAAGTGGGAGTCTCAGAGAGCAACAAGCAGCCCAGATCCAGGCCTACAAATGAATCCTACCCATGCCCAGTCTCTCCACATTCATGCAAGAAGATGGGCTATGACAGGCTCTCTGCTGTCAGGAGCCTGGTGGGGAATGAAGAGCAAGGAGCCCAGGCCTGGCAAAAGGTAGGAGTGCTTTGTAAATAAGCTAGGGCACAGGTTGCTCACGACCGTGCAGGGTGTGTCCAGGAAACAAGGTGGCCCCAGCTGTCAGGTGCCAAGAATCAAGAATTCATCACAGTGTTCTCCAGATACCTGAGGGCCAATCCACCTTCACCCTGCTCTGTCTCAGGGAGCTGGACTTTATCCAAAGACCCACCTCCTGCCCTGACACCTCCCAGAGCTTGAACTGTCCCCAGGCAGCACCTTCCCTTCCTGCTGAACACTTTCAGGGAAGCCCAGCCTCTCTTGGAGCAGGGCCTTGAGGATCACTCTAGGTTTTGCGAATCATTAATTTGCTTGTTCCTTACAACTTCATATTTGTGTGTGTGTGTGTGTGTGTGTGTGTGTGTAGTGTTCTTTGACCAAAGTCTTTCTCCCATCGTCTTCTCTTATGCCTTTCTTCCTCTTACCAAATCCTTTTGTCCCAAGCCCTCCTACTACTTCCAGTTGTGTGTGTGTGTGTGTGTGTGTGTGTGTGTGAGAGAGAGAGAGAGAGAGAGAGAGAGAGAGAGAGAGAGAGAGAGAGCACATTTAATTTGTGTTACTTGCACGAATGTGGGGTGGGATATGTCCTTGGGTAGAGGCAATGTACCTATGGGCTCATTCTTATTCAGAGCATGGAATGTGGTGTCACAGGCCCTTCAGAACCTGCAAAACAGGCCTTTTCGCTCCAGCTCCTGTTAGGTGACTACAGAGGCACAGTGATGTTGTCAGTAATCTGGGACCTGCAGACAGGGAATAGGCTGGTGGTCACCATCCCATTATAGAAGGGACTCCCAGATCCCAAAGCAGCCAGCCTCTCTGGACCTGTGTAGTCCAAGGCTCCCCCATATCACCGGGTGTCCTCACCAATGAAGCCCTCTCCTGGTATCTGAGAAGAGGCAGCAGGAAGGGGGCGGGCCTTCCTCAGTTGTCTCAGCGCCATAGTGTGATTGGAGATGATTCACTGTGAATCAGCCCTTGCTTCCTCTAAGGATTCAGCCTGTGGGGGAGCCAGATCCTACCTTCCTGGCGCAACCACACCAGTGTTCCCACACTTACGCGCTACACAAGCAGACCAGCTTTGAATCAGAGACTAGCCCAAACTTGCTCTGGAGGTCATAGCTGGGCTTGCCAGGCCCAGCTACCGGAAACCTTAGGAGGTGACAGCTCCTGTGAGATGTAGACTATAATATGACTAGAACTGGGCACAACCATCCTGAGACCATCATCTCTGGTAGGGGTCAGAGGGGCCAGAGGGACAACAGGGATGTCATAATCCAAACCCACAGTCCCCTCCTAGAGGCTCTCTATATGCATACTTCTTGAACTATGGGAAAAACCTTTCCCATTTGCGGCTTATACACATCTTAAGGTATTGATCCCCTGTGTGCCCATGTCCTACTGTGTAAATCAATGCAGCTGCTGACCAGGCCTCCAGGAAGGCTAGTGATGCCCACTTAAGGATGGTCCCACCAGGCCCAGCACCCAAGAATCCTCTCGCGTGGCTCAGTCTAACATGAATGCGGAGTCTTCATGACCACCACACAGACCTCCCGGCAGAATGACCCAGTTTTCATGCTGTGGAGGTAGGAAGCCCAAAAGGACCTCAGTGAGCTAAGAGCAAGGTGATCACTGCACTAGGTCCCTTTGGAAATCCGAGAGAGGGGCTCAACCTGCCACTTTGAAACCCCCATTCACAGCCATAGATTCTGGTGAGTATATGGTAAACATCATTGGAGAACATTACTCCACTGGCCATAAAGATTGGAACACAACCCCACATTCTGATTCCTTTAGCTTGATATGTCAGCCCCCACTGGAAGCAAGTTTCCATTGTCCAACACTGTGTGACCTGAGGGAAGTTCCCAACCCTCTCTGGATCACGATGAAAAAGCATCAACTCTGATAAAGGACCACCATGGCATGTGTGGTGTTTGGAGATGCCAGCAGCTGACTCCGGCAGCCGTACTTCATAATATCTGTGGCTTCCCAGCTTTTGGGGCCTGTGATTTCACGACTCGCTGCTTCTAAATAACAGACACAAACTCTGAAGATGCATAATCACATCTGTTGAGAAACTTCCCTCAGGGAGAGGAGTGGATCGTTTTTCTCTGTGGCGAGGTGCTTTGTACCAGAAGATAGCTGAGCACACACGCCAACAGCAAATGAATAGGCAACTGGGCTTGTATGTGTGTGTATAGGCACAGGGGCTGTGTGTTTGTGTGAGCAAGCACCTGCTTGCAAAGCTCAGATAGAAAGCATGTTCCTCTAACCAGCCCCTGGCTCCCTAGGGTTAACCATCCTTCAGGTGTGGCGGGGTGGGAGGGGGCACTGTGTCACCACTGAGACTGTCTCTGCTGATGATGGCTGGGAGTGGGGACAAGATAAGCACCTTTGCAGATTAGTGCACACCCCTGCTACTCCCAGACATCCTCCTCTCACTTCCTGCTACCTGGCTGGTGCTCCCTGCACCCACAGCCATCCTGTCCAATACTCCAGGCTTCTAGGGGAATGATTCTTAGCCCTCAAGCCTGACCTATCTGTGACTTCCAGTTATGAAGCTCAGAGCCCCTGATCTGGAATTGAGAGTCAGTCCAAGACCAGCCCTGACCTGTGTTAGCTGTGTAGCTTTGGAGGGTCTCCAAAGACTGTGTGTCTTCTGCCCCACCTGCTACAGAAGTCACCTCGCTGGACAGGACTGTGCAACCAGGCCTCTACTCTACTGAGGCCCTCTGGCTTATCTGGAACTCTTAGGTGCCTCTGGTGCAGCCACCGCGCTTCCCAACTTTGTCACAGCGCTTCCCTGGCCTAGGCTGTTATTATCTTCTCTTGTGCTGCTAACAGCAGCCTGGTTCTGTGCACTCTGGACCAAAGTCATTTCTCTGCTTCTGGCTTTTCACTGATCTCAGACATGCCCCTATGTCCTTCCCAGCTAAGCCCCTGCCTTTCTCTCTGAGCAGTGCAAACTCTGAAGTTAAATGGATTAATTCCCAACCCCTACTGTAACCCCAGATGTGTGACCTTTGGAAAGAAACCTAACCTCTCTGGGCCCCCCATTTTTTTTATCATCTGTACAATGATTATCAAGCGAACTACTTAGAGGTATGAGGATTAGAATAATTCACGACATGAATAGTGCCTGGCTTGGAGAAATTGTCACAAAGATCTTAACTCCTATTTTTCATGAGTACTATTATTTTCTGTCCTCACCCAAATGTCATTTGCACAAATCCTGCTGTGTAAAATGGAGAATTGGGGGCACTTAGGGGAGTCTGGGTCAGCTTGCCCTGGGAAACAATGTAGCGTTACACCCAGAAAAGTAGGCTATGTCTTCCTGGAGAAAACTGAGGGAACAGCTTAGAGTCAAGAAAAGTAATGTGAGCGGAGACATCCAGGGACATCAGTGGCTTTGTGGGCTTGTGAGTAGGACGGAATTTGTTTGGACAGCTGGATCAGGCAGAGACCACAGAGGCCGTTGAGCCCTGGGTAGAGAGTTTCCATCTCATCTCTAGGCAATAGGAGCCACTGAAGGTCGTTGAAGCAAGAGGGGAAGGTCATGGGCTCTTGGCTCAGAGCAGTCAGATGTGTTTAACACCCAGAGAGAACTCAGCTCTTGCCGCAGAAACAATCGATTCTAAGCACAGATGTGAGTTTTCTTGTACTCTGGAAGCTGGAAGCCTGAGATGAGGCATCCACGGCTTTGGTTACTGTGGAGGCTGCCGGGAAGGATTGGCATCTTCTCTCCCGAGTTTTGTCGGCTGCCCTTTGACATGTAGATACCCACTCCAATCCCTTTTCCCCTCCTCACAAGGCTGTCTCTGTGTATCAGTGTAATGGTTTAATTGTCAACCTGACAGTTTAGAGTCACTGGGAGGAGAGTCGCAAAGAGCGAGTATCTAGATCAGGTTGGCCTGTGGGTGTGTCTGGGTGGGATTGTCTCCACTGTGTTAGTGGGGATGAAAAGACCTGCCCATTTGGAGCAGCACCTTTCCCTGGCTCTAGGTCTTAGATTGGTAAACTCAGAGGGAAGGCTGGGTACTCTGAGCTTGCATCTCCTTCTTCTGAGACCGTGGATGTGACCAGCAGCTCCAAGATCCTGCCTTGTCTTCCCTGTCATAATGGCCTATAGCCTGGCATGTGAACTGAATAAACCCTTCCTTCCTCCTTTCTTCCATTGCTCCCTCCATCCTTTCCTTTCTTCTTTCTCCCCCACCCTCTGTCTCTATTTATTTTTGTTTTTCGAGACAGGGTTTCTCTGTGTAGCTTTGAAGCCTGTCCTGGAACTCGCTCTGTAGACCAAGCTGGCCTCCAACTCACAGAGATCCGCCTGCCTCTGCCTCCCGAGTGCTGGGATTAACGGCATGTGCCACCACCACCCGGCACACTTTCTTTCTTAAAGTTGCATTGGTGGGGTGTCTTATCACAATCACAGAAATGAAACTAGAACAATCGATGTGTCCTGGTCTCCCTCAGCTGTTCTGCCACCAGGCTGAGAAAGGACTCCAAGCCCATGTAATATGGTCCCACTCACAGGTTTTGGGGGTTTGGCAGATACGTGTTTTGGAGCCACCACATAGAGGCAACGACACAGGTGATCTCTGTACATCAGTTTCCGACTCTGGCTCATGTGGGGAGCTGGGAACCACGGAGCTGCATCCGAGCTTCCTCAAGGAATGCTGTGCTTTGATAACTCCCTCAACTGGACATGGCCCCCAGAAGCATCCTTCTATGTGTCTAGTGGAATGGGGCCTCTTTTCCCCAGCAAAGGTTAGTGTTTGCCCCACCCACCGACCAGCAGGCCCCAAAACCTGGTTGGAAGCATGGTACCTTTAACTTTAATCAGCAGTCACAAAGCGAGAATTTAGAGACCTCTTGTGGCTGGTTTTTGGCTCTATAGTCAGCAGCTGAATTTGCCCTAATGGGATTCTAATGTTTTTAAAAGCCAATTTAGTAATCTTTGTGTTTTTGATGGATTGTGAAAGGCCAAGTAGTTATTTATATCTTTATACACATGCGCTGCTGCAAATGGCAGACTTGTGATTTTATGTGCTATTAGTATTTGTACTATGTTAACAGAGGGATACAGTCAACTCTCGTGCACACACACGCACACACACACGCACGCACACGCATGCACACACATGTACGCACACGCACACACATATGCACACACACGCACACTTCTGTCACTCTGTGTCGTCAACCGTAGGCTATTTCCATTTATTAACATTTCAGTGGATAGGGGGCTGGAGAGATGGCTCAGCGGTTAAGAGCATCACCTGCTCTTCCAAAGGTCCTGAGTTCAATTCCCAGCAACTACATGGTGGCTCACAACCATTGGTAATGAGGTCCGGTGTCCTCTTCTGGCCTGCAGGCATACATACAGACAGAATATTGTATACATAATAAATAAATAAATTTAAAAAGAAACATTTCAGTGGATAGTTCTCTACTATATCTTATCAAATAAGTAATAAATCTATCATCGAGCTGTTTAATTAAAAAACAATCAGGCTTTGAAGACATAGAATACAATTAAATGTACTTAGCGCTGAAGCTGGGGTGTATGTGATTTAATCTTTTGTGGGTGACTTGGGATCTTGCAGACCCTAAGGGGCTTCATGATGCATATAAATAATCCTCTTGCTATGTGGAAGCTCTATTGGAAAGAAATCCCCCACTGGAAGCCAGCCAGGCACGGCAGCCTCCCCTCTAGCCGGATCCTCGCGTTTACCTAGAAATGGTTTCTATCTATCCCTGGAGGACACAGATCTGTGAGTGTTTGTCCTTGGCATCAAATGCTGCTGGCAACTGGTGTGAAACCCTCCGTTTTTTTTTTTTTTTTTTTCAGTTCCCTTTAATTTCTGCAACAGATACCCAGGAGGGTGTTAATGTTGCTTTAACACCTTTCCTTGACGCTGATCTTTCTTCTCTACAAAGAATTCCACCCAGGACTCATTCATGAATTCCACTTGTGCCTGTGAAGCCAGTCCCTATGAGGAATGGTAAAACCAGGAAGTTGGGAACAACAAAGGGGGGCGGCTAAATGTGTTTCAGGAAGCATAATGTGTATTCAAACATTGTCTTAAGGGACTTGGGCATTCACACCACCCCACCATTGACTTCCCTTTCCAATGCAATCGCCTTCACTCTGAATGGCACACAGAGATCTAATTCAGAATTAAAATTAATATCAGAGAAAATGAGATTAAAAATAGGCTCAAAGTATCATTTTAAAAGAAAGGTTAAGAGAAGAACGATTAGATCAAGACTAATCTTTTCTGATTTTAAAGCATTTATGAAGCTTCGATAATGAAGCAATTTATTTCCCATACTGGGGAAAAGATGAGATCAATAGGATAAAGTAGAAAATATGGACGTGAACTCAATTGTACCTGGAAATACAGTGGTTGAGAGAGTGGATGTAAATCACTGGGTCAAAGGCGGCTTATCCAGTAGACAGCAGCACAGCTGATTGGTTACTTGGTAGCATATCCAGTAGATTGGGACACATTTGACTGTGTACTTTGGAAAAATTAAAAATATGATTTCCAATTCCTTCTAGATAGATCACAGTTTTAATATTGATAACAAAACTAAAACTACCATCAGAAACATGCTTAAGTTTTAGTAATCTTGCCTAAGGGAAACTCTCTCTTTTTCTTATGTTCATGTGTGTATGTATGTCTCAGGGTTTATATGTACAAGTCTGTGCATGCATATAGAGGCCCGAGGCTGATGCTGGAACTCTTCCTCAGACACTCTGCCGCTTATTCTTTGAAGCATGGTCTCTCCATCCATCAAAACCAGAGCTCACCAACATGACTAGTATCCCTAGCCAGCTTGCTCCTGGAATCCCATCTCTGTCTTCCAAGGCTGGAAGGCCCCCATACCTACTCAGCGTTTACATGGATTCTGGTGATCTGAACATCCTTTTTGATCACCCTGCAAGTGTCCTGACCACTGATTCATCTCGTTATAGAGGAAGCACTTTCTAAACACAACCCTAAACCTATAGAGAAAAAGACTGAACCTGTTAAGTTGAATGGAAACACTCCTGGTTGGATACTATAAACACACTACAGGGACAGATGGGAAACTGAGAAGGGCTTGTGCAGGACACATGTCAGCAAAGGTGTGATTTCTTGACTGATGTGGGAGTCTCCTCTGTAGGCTGTGAATACCATTGTATTCAGAAACTGTCTTGGGCCTGCACAGGGCAGAAGAGAGGTAGGTGCAGGAAAACTAAAATGAATGCTGGGAGAAAGAAGGCAGAGTGAGGAGATGCCATGGAGCCGCCAGAGGAGAAAGACACAAGCTGCTAGCTGTGAGCCTTGTGGTAGAATAAAAAATAAAATAAATGGGTTAATTTAAGAGATAAAAATGAGGTGAAATAAGCATAAGCTATTGGCCAAACAGAATTGTAAGTAATATAGTTTCTGTGTAGTTATTTTGGAACTCTGGAAGGCTGAGAATGAACAGGCAGCCTCCTTCGACATTTACTATGTGAGGAACTTCTCTATCAGTGAGAATATGACTTTCTATTTAAAATAAGAAAGCTGTGGAGACTGATTTAGAATCAGGAAGATTGATTTAGGGAAACAGATACTAATGACTACAGATAGCATTCTTTTACTTAAAAGTATATGAAATTAAATTAGATACTACCTTCTAGTTTTCACATTGGTTCACATGGTTCACACACACATGGACTTTTCGTGGCGTTTTGCAGACTTGTACTTGCATGGTGTTTTGTGGGTTCATTAGGTGGATGCTAGTCCCTCTGGCTAGATTCTGTGCTCTGTGAGGGCAAGAACCATCAGACCTACATCCACTGGGAGAACTCGTACATTTTTGGGGTTTAATAAATGTTGAAGAGTAAGTGGGTGGGTGGGTGAGTATGGACAGAAAGATCTTACATCAGAAACTAGTAATAAACTCACTTGGGAGAGTGGGTAAGCACAGGGAAAGAAAGAGGGTCTGTCTACGCTTCTCTGTTTAGGTTTTTCAGATGGCTATGTGCAACTTTATGGTCATTGTTTTGAAAACAGTCTAGGTGTTTTAAGTGAATTCTACAGTGGGAGCAAAAAGGTAAAGGTACATCTAAGAAAAAGGATGCCAACTTGTGACTAACCCCTTTATCTCAGCATCCTGGGAGGGAAAGGGAAACTCATCCGAAGATGAAGGTCATTAGAAAATCCCGAGGGCACAAGGATCATGCCAGGGGTCCCTCTCAGTCAAATCCAGGGGCTGGTTGAGCTGTGAAGGTGAAGATAGAAGACGATATCTTGAGATCTCTCTTAAGATATGTGTTGAGAGCCTAGAGAAACCAAAGAGGTCAAGTTTAAGACATCTGCTGAGCTAAAGGAGCCCACAGGCAGCATTCGAGTCCTAGACAGCTGAGAGACAGAGAACAGTATGGCTATTGCATTGCTCTAGCTTGCTGGCAGCTCCATCCTTCTCCACTCTAGTGGTTCCTGCCTTGTTCAGGGTTAGAACCAAAGACTTTAGTGCCGCGCACCGCACCCCTGTGTCTGCGCTCTGTGCGCTGGCACCCAGCTCACAAGCTTCAGGCCAAGAGGCTGGAGGTTAAAATACACAGACACACAGACAGAGAGACAGCGACACGGGTCATCCTTGAATTCCCCAAGAATGCCCCCTTTATTGTGTTCAGGGGCAGATTATATAGAGATAGCCATGCCCCAGCCAAACCCACCAGAAACCACTCTCCTGCCATCAGGAACTCCTGAAGGTCTCGTGCTCAGAGCAGCTGTAGGCACTCAGATCAGGGGAAAACAAGACATTCAGGATCTGGGGTCTCACTGCTCCCAACACTTTGGAGTCCCCCATGAGGCTTCATCCAATCCATCCTCAGTGCTTTATTGCCAGTTACTTCTCCCAAGTTACTCTGATCCTTTCCCTAACAAGTCCAGCACCCATCACCCTTTGGTCCCTCTGTTGCCCTGCTCTCCACCGAGATGTCTGATAGGTACACATGCCACTTCCTTCAAGCCTCTGCCTAGGCGGCTTCTTTACCCCTTCCTCTTTTTCTGCCATTTCCTAAGTAACACTTACTGACTATTGCCTACATAATTTAATCATATATTAGAGCATTCATTTAGAACATAAATACTAAAATATCAAAAATCTCCAGTACTTTGCTACCAAATCCCAAGCACCTAGAGCATTGCCTGGCACCTAGCAGGTACTCAGCTAATGTTGACCTAATGCGTGAATGAACTATGTAGGAGACTGCTTATGCATTTCCTGGCCACCCAGACCTGAATAATCACACAGAAACTATATTAATTACTACATTGTTTGGCCAATAGCTTAGGCGTATCCCTATCTAGCTCTTACATCTTCAATTAGCCCATTTCTATTAATTTGTGTATCACCATAAGGCTGTGACCTATCGGTAAGGTTCTAGCGTCTTTCTCCTTTGGCACCTACACAATATCTGCCTGACTTGCCTTCTTTCTCCATGTGTTCAGTTTAGTGTGCTCTGCCTAGCTCAATCCTACCCCGCCATAGGCCAAAGCAACTTTTTTATTAACCAATGGTAATAAAATGTATTCACGGCGTACAGAGGGGAATCCCACATCAGAACTGAGTTTTTAACCTTTGGCTTCTTGCTCCTGCAGTTAGTATTCTCACTATGTCCTCTGTGTTAGAGCCATACTGACATGCCATTGTCTCTGTACCTGGTCTCTTATACAAAGTATCCAGAACGACATAGCAGCCACTGTAAACTAAGCCCAGTTGGAGAGAGTCCCATCTCTGTGAGCTTGTAGCTCACAGAGGGAAGGACAGCTTGTGGGGGTCACCTTGGGCCACTTCCTGCCTGTGGCTCCAGCCTACCTGTCCTGCCTCTCTGTCTCTGCTCGGAGCAGTCTCTGCTAAGCTTCTCAATGTCTCGCTGGCTGTCTGGACTGAAATCTCCTGCAAAAGCAGGGCCTGCATGTGTGTGGCATCGGGAGTCAGGCTCAGAACAATAACCTTGAACTTGCTAGACCAATGTAAGTAGAGATGGAGGCGGGGAGAAGGCAATAGAAATCCAATGTCAGACCATGGTTTCTAGGAATTGGGCTATGGACAAAAATAGCATAGCACTCTGGAGGTGAAGGTTTAGAATGTGGCCAGTGACCAAAGTCCTCCAGATCCGCATCTGGCTGTCTGCTTGCCACCTCTGGCTATCTGCTTGCCCCCTCTGCACCCTCGGCTCCAGGCACTTCCCCCACGTGCAGAGCACCTGCCTCTGAGCCTTTGTTTCCTCCTGGACTGTCCTCCAACCACAATTATAATGATAATAACAGCTGCCATTATTGTGCTATTTATAGAGAGCAAGCTGTATTTCACTCATTTAATCTTCCAGTGGCCCCGTGAGGGTTATGCTAGAATGTTCTCCATTATTCTGTAGTATTCCCAAGGAAGCCTGTACTTAAGGGGAGGCTAACTAAATGCATCAGTGTCGTGGGCCAAACCGGCCTCCAGAACTGGGAACTCATGCTCTTTGAACTGCTCAGTGAAGTCCCTAGGCAGCCTGTGAAGCTGTGAGGCGGCCTTGGGCTCGCCTCAGGGTTACTGCACAGGACCCCAAGGGATGTGTGCTCTGCTCTGTTTCTATGGTATCCCCGCTAGTGCAGGTCTGTCTTCACAGCTGAGCCTGTTCAGAAGGTCACCACACCCTTCCTTACTAGCCTGGCATCCCCGCTAGTGCAGGTCTGTCTTCACAGCTGAGCCTGTTCAGAAGATCACCACGCCCTTCCTTACTAGCCTGGCTGACACCATACCCACATTTCTAGAAAGACTCCTCATTTAGGTTTCCTCCACTCTCATTCTTAAGGGCCCTGGGTCCAACATTTTTAAGAAAGATCTCTGAGAAGGAAATCCATTCCTGGGCAAATTGTGAGCTAGGAACTGTGCTCAGACTACCAGGGGGAAGGGTCTGCTTCTCATAGACTGTGGGTTCTAAATCTTCTTCCTGCTGCCAAGTCTTTAAAAAAAAAACAAAAACAAACAAACAAAAAACCCAGGAGCTCCAAGCTGGTGATGTAGAAGGAAAAAAAAGTTCTGGTATTTCTTTTTTTTTTTTTTTTCTTCATAAATTCACAGTAAAAGAGAGCCTTCTGGCAGTGACTGGGTTATTGGCTTTCCTAAATCTTTAGCTCCAAAGAACTTCATTTACTTACTTTATTAGCAAACATTTATTGACTCCATTCCCTGTGCCAGGTTGTCTCTATATATTATCTCATTCCTGACTCTCCGCCAGCCATGAGGCAGACTATCCAAACACTGCAGAGGGAGGGGCAGGCTTAGAGGAACCAACTTGGAGCCTAGCAACCTCCATGGAAGGTGGTAAAGTGGAAGATGGTGTTCAGGTTGGCATCAGGGTCGGTACAGTCAACTCTCATTGGCAGCCGGAGGCAGATGAGACAGAGCCCAAGCCTGTGCCCAGACCACCAGACCTATGGAGTCATGCCGACCCCCTGCATGGTACATGCATCTCCTGATTCTGGCTTCTTCTGTTGCAATGGCATAGCTATTGGCTACTCACAGAAAATACCAATGTAGTCATAGAGTATCAAGCCACCATAAGTGCTAAAAATGAAAAGTATGTTGAGTATTATTGCTATGGTTCAAAGGAAGGTCGTAGGAATCCAGAGAGTTCTATACTGTCATCTTATGGTGCCTAAAAAAGAGAGGAGAAGAGAGGAGAGAAGGGGAGGGGAGGGAAGAGGAGGGGAGGGGAGGGGAGGGGAGGAGAGGAGAGGAGAGGAGTTTCCTAATCTAGTATAGCTGCGAGAATTCAAATACATTTTAATCTAAACATAGAAAGTGCTGGGCACAGTGTCTAACTGAGTTGGTACTCAGTATGCTTGGTCTCCTCCTCCATCATCACCCCATCACCGGTGTCATTCCTGAGGGTGAGCGGCTGAGGTTGGGGGATGGGGGATAGCTAACACGGTCTTCTCCTTGTGGGGAAATACATCCTTGACCCATGACTAGTGATGAGATAGAGGAAGGCGAGGCACTCTGTTTGCCACAGGGCTGTGCTGTGACCTCAAAATGGAAGTAGGCAGAAAGACTGACAGCCCCCTTGACAGATGGAGGTGCTGGACATGTTGTATCCAAGATTCCCATGCATTCTGAGTGACCTGACCAAAAGATTCTCTTTCTCTGGTCACACAAGACTTTGGAAAGATAACCCTCAAGACTGAATCCAGAGAGTAAACGGATGAGACTTCATGCTTGGTAGTGCAGAGTATCGATGAGGCCCTCACACTGGAGGCCAGAGGTTCTCAGTATCTTATTGTGTTTAAAATCAGCACAGTCAGCCCACAGCAACCATTGTTAGCTGCTCTCTGCAGCCAAGGAAACTGCCTGGACATGGTAGAAGTTTTCTCCATGTTGAGAGGGAACTCAGCTCTGTGGGCCTGTCTCTGTCCCACCTCCCTCCAAGGCCAGGGTTGCAAATGCATGCTGCTACATCTGTCTTTTATGTGATCTTTTCAGTTCCTCATGAGTACAGCAAAGACTTGGCTGGCTGAGCCATCTCCCCCACCTGCCTCCAAACTTCAATTTTGAACTTGGGTCTTAATCACCGAGCCATTCTGTCCTCAGCTGCAATAACGGACTTGTATCAGACACTGAACTCTAGTGCTCTGACCTTCATATTCATCTAGATATTTTCTTACATTAGAAAAAGATAATTATTTCAGTTCATGTATAAAGTTTTATGTGGTGATTTTTCATGAAAATGTCCCCTGTATGGGGTTGGGGATTTAGCTCAGTGGTAGAGCGCTTGCCTAGCAAGCGCAAGGCCCTGGGTTCGGTCCTCAGCTTCAGAAAAAAAAAAAAGACAAAATAACAGAAAATGTCCCCTGTAGGCTCGTACAGAGTGGTCTATTAAGGAGGTGTGGCCTTGTTGGAGGAAATGTGTCACTGGGATTGGACTTTGAGGTTTCAGAAGCTAAAGCCAGGCCCAATGGCTCTCGCTTTCTCTTCCTGATGCCTGCCAATCCTATCTGGATGTAGAATTCTTGGCTCCTTCTCCAGCTCCATGTCTGCCTGCATACCTCAGTGCTTCCTCCCATGGCAATAACTGACTAAACCTCTAAACTGTAACACAGCCCCAATTAAATATTTTCCTTTATAAGAGTTGCCATGGTTGCTGGGTGGTGGTGATACACACCTTTAATCCCAGCACTTGGGAGGCAGAGGCAAACAGATCTCAGTGAGTTCGAGGCAAGCCTGGTCTACAAAGCAAGGACCAGGAGAGCCAAACAGCCAAGACTGTTACACAGAGAAACCCTCAAAAACAACAACAACAAAAAAGAGTTGCCATGGTCATGGTGTCTCTTCAGAACAATAAAACCCTAACTAAGACACCCTATATGGAGTTCTCAAAAAGAAAAGCCTAATATAAAATCTTGGCATAATAGATCAATTATACATTTTATAAATCTCTATCATCTAGTTCTTAAAGCACTTTTGAATAAATGACATTTCCACATTTGAATTTCATAACTCTCTAAAGGGACAGGAAGGGACATTGTTCATCTGGATGATGAAATATGAAGAAACCCCGAGGCAGGGTGTTGTATGCTGATTTCATCTCAGGGCCACGTGTGGAGGACCTTTCTGCTTAGCACGTGAAAGATAGCCTACAAGATCTCATTTCACCACCCTCCCCTGAAGCCTCAGGGAAAAGGAGAAGCCAATGCTTGGCCCACCTTCCCACTTCTGGACACCGAGGTCCAGAGAGGTTCTGTGACCTGTCCAAGACCAAGCACAGTAAGCATCAGGCTAGGATGAGGCTCAGGGTTCCAGACTCAAGTTTCCTTGTCCTGTGCCTGTGGATCCCTGTGGAGCATCGTGTGGGCTGCAGATGTGGGATAATGCACAGCCAGGGATGACAACCACGGGATCGAGTCACTAGGAATGCCTGAGGAATTGTATGACACTCCATTGTTCCTCCTCCCTCATGTTCAGGACCTCACTCTTGGCTGTTTCTGCTCCCTGATCCTGCCCTTAACCCCTTGCAAGTGAGGAGTCTGTGAAACTTGCCTCAGTTCCTAACATGAGTCTTGATTTTCTGGTATCATTTGTAGTGACCTTTTCAAGAGGGGTAGGAAGTCTCTGAGCTAGAGTCACAGAGACATCAGGGACCTCAGTGAGGGGTAGACCCAAGATTGTCATGGCAACAGCTGCTTGGCTGCTCTCTGACTTTACAGGTCATGTGAGAGAGGGAGGAAGAAGAAGACTTAGAACATCACTGCCTAGGTCCAATAGGAGGATGTGAGAGAAACAGAAGGGTCCCTTGCATAGTGGGCATCCCTCTGAAGGTCTGGCCTTCCCTGAAAACGGAAAGATCCGGTGAATAGTGAGGCTGGGTTGGTCTGCCTGCCAGGCTGTGATGTTCCACAAACACACTGCCTGTTCCAACTCCTTAGTGGGTCCTCAGAGCTCTCCCGAGGGGCTACAGCCATCACTTGCTTTTCTTATTGTTGATAATGCACAGAAGAGAAGGGAAAAACAAAAACAGGCTACATCACACAATAAGACAGTTTTCTGTGGAAGATTTCCGAAGGCAAACATGAAAAGCGTATTGCTGTGCTCTGGGCTGTGATACAGAGTGCATTCTTCAGAGCTACAAAGTGTTTGACAAATAGGCAGTTGGAAACAGTCTTTAACGGGAATTTATCATTTCCCGACTATACGGATATTAAAATCGAATGGGCATTTGTATCCTTTAGCCACTGTTATCATTCATTCAAAACAATGTTTATTCTAGCCGCCTTCTCCCTGGTCTCAGCCAGCTTAATGAGTAGCAGGGTAAGGGTGGGGCTGCTGAGATCTGTGATTTGAGCAGGATGAGGAGTGAAGTTGAGCGGCTGGCTTCACGCTCTGCTCCCTCTCCCTCTGCCAGCTGATTTCCATCATTGGGCCCTTGTATGTCGATCTTGCCTTATTGTCCCCAGGTTGTTTTGTGAGCATCAAAGTTCTCTCCTTCTCCCTCTCCCTTTCTCCCCCACCCTCTCCCTCCTCTCTGTTCTCTCTTCTCTCCCCTCTCTCCTCTCTCTTTCTCTCTCTCTCCTCTCTTTCTCTCTCTTCTCTCTTCTCTCTTCTCTCTCTCTCCCCATCTCTCCCCCCTCTCCTCTCTCTTTCTCTCCTTTCTCTTCTCTCTCTCTCCTCTCTCTCTCCTCTCTCTTCTCTCTCTCTCCTCTCTCTTCTCTCTCTCTCTCTCTCTCTCTCTCTCCTCTCTTCTCTTCTCTTCCCTCTTTCTCTCTCTCTCCTCTCTTTCTCTCTCTTCTCTCTTCTCTCTTCTCTCTCTCTCCCCATCTCTCCCCCCTCTCCTCTCTCTTTCTCTCCTTTCTCTTCTCTCTCTCTCCTCTCTCTCTCTCTCCTCTCTCTTCTCTCTCTCTCTCTCCTCTCTTCTCTTCCCTCTTTCTCTCTTCTCTCCCCCTCCTCTCTATTCGGCTAACACTGTGTGTATTTCTCTCACCTTCCTTAGATGAGCCAGCAAGCCCGGGCATGTTTTGCTCATGATAAAGGCAGAGCTCAAAATAGCAAGGTTCAATGTCACAAGCATTTTTCAGGGCCAATTCTACCCCATCTGTTAACAATGGCCTTGATCAAAGAAAGTCAATTAATCAGCCTTGAAATTCAAGAAGCAGCAACACACTGTCTTTCCTGAGGTGGCTAGGGATAGGTAAATGCCTCTGGGTCAGCCACAGCTATATGTTAGGTCATCACTGAAGGTTTGCAGAGCAGAGTGGGAGAGAAGAGTGTTGTATTCTGAGGGCTTCTGTAGGCATTCATTGTACCAGGTACAGAAGTCTTAGGGACTCCCTCCCCCAAACCCCGCTCCCATATGCATCTCTACAGAGAAATCTCAAAGCCTTGCATTAGAGATCACAGCCTGTCCACAACAGTTACATCTACTGAACCAATGAAGGAATTCCTCAGACTGCCCCCAGCCCCAAAATGCTTGGCTGTCTCTGGGAGAGAGGATGAGGATCTCTGGGTTGAGATAAAGCATCTCTCAGTGGACAGATTCGTTGCCAGGCCAGGGAACAATTCTGTTTCATGGCCTTTGGAAATGCAGTGTCCAGATAAATGCTCACATGTTTGTTAAACTCAAGATCCACGTCTAAAAGAGATCCTGGACTGGGGATGCAGCTCAGTTGGTTTCTGTGTGCCTAGCATGGGTGGGGCCCAGGGTTTTATCCCCAGCAACAAATAAACTGGAAGTGGTTGTGCACACCTGTAATCCCAGCACTCAGAAGCCAGAGGCATTCCTGGCTATATAACAAGTTTGGGGCTAGCCTGAGCTCTATGTGCTATCCTGTCTCAAAAGGCATTGGAAGTCCAGAGCATGCGTTTCCCCTCTCGGTTTCTGACCTTTGGGGGTTTGGTTCCTCTCCTTTGGTGAATTGAAAAGTAACAATTTATTCTTCTCTCTGTCTCCCCGCCACAGGTGTGCTGAGCTTACCAGAGAGTCTGAACCTGCACCGAGACCCACAGCGGCCCAGCAAGCCAGGAGAGCTACCCATGTTCAGCCAGTCGGAGCTGAGGACCATTGAACAGTCCCTGCTGGCCACACGTGTAGGCAGCATCGCTGAGCTCAGTAAGTGGATGCCAGCTCGTCAGCCTGGTGCCCTTGACACTTAGCCTCTCTGCGTCCAACGTGACATGCCAGTCTTTCACGCCACAGGTGCCCATGCTGATCTGGCCAGTACACTTTTATTGCATGCTTACTGTGTGTGCAAAACAGTACTGGTGAAAATGGAAAGGTGGGGGCTCTAGAGAAAGGAGGCCTGGTAAATCTCCCAGCTCTGTCGTTACTGCAGGAGAAATCCATTCCTCATCTGCCCTGAGCCTCAATTTCTTTTTTGATTAGATTGAAGAAATAATCTCAGCTGACACAGGGTATGGTTCTGATATGGGAATGCACAGATGCCCGTCTCGGGGCCTGGCACCCTGCCTGCTGCAGGCAATATGCATGTTTTCTAAACAGTGCCCATTGTTGATGTCTACAACAGCATCTGTTGAGCACGCATGTCAGAGTAGCTCTCTGTTGAGTTCAGAACACTCCACTGGTTCCTCTCTGACCCACAGGATAAACCAAAGACCTCAGAACTGCTGTCAGGACCCTCAGGACCTTTGCACTGACTGTTCCCCCAGCCAAAACAGCTCTCCGTGCCTTTCTATGAAACAAAACTCTTTAAGAACTTCTTGTCTTACTTCAGGCTATTAAAACAAAACAGTAGAGTACACAGGGTGGGTCAAAAGGCATGTCTTTAGGGCTGGAGAGATGGCATAACAGTTAGGGGCACTTACTGTGAGACAATGGTCTTGTAACCCTGCAAAGATTTGTCTCTTGTGTTGGTTTAATAAAGCACTAATTAACCAGTAGCCAGGCAGGAAGTATAGGCAGGGCAACCAGAATAGGAGAATTCTGGGAAAAGAAAAGGCTAAGTCTGCAGTCGTCACCCAGACCCAGAGGAAGCAAGATGAGAAAGTCTCACTGATAAAAAGTACCAAGCCATGTGGCTAACACAGACAAGAATTGTGGGCTAATTTAAGATGTAAGAGTTAGTTAATAAAAAGCCTGAGCTAATAGGCCAACTAGTTTATAATTAATGTAGACCTCTGTGTGTTTCTCTGGGACTGAATGGCAGCAGGACTGAGCAGGACAGAAACCTCTGTCAACAGGCACTTACTGTTCTTGCAGAAGATTCTAATTTGGTTCCTAGCACACATGTTGGGAGGCTCACATCTACCTGTAACTGCAGCTCCAGGAATTTGATCACCTCTTCTGGCATTTAAGAGTGCCCTCTTACATGTGTGAATACACAGACGCAGGGATACCCTCACACACATGTGCATACATGGAGGCAG
The DNA here is from genome assembly GCF_014885135.2 of Alexandromys fortis. Lineage (NCBI taxonomy): Eukaryota > Metazoa > Chordata > Mammalia > Rodentia > Cricetidae > Alexandromys > Alexandromys fortis. The sequence continues at coordinate 11,211,991 of NW_026067932.1, forward strand.
GGATACCCTCACACACATGTGAATACACAGAGACAGGGATAGCCTCACACATGTATGTCCATACAAAGTCAGGGATACCCTCACACACATGTGCATACACAGAGGCAGGGATACCCTCACACATGTGGATATACACGGAGACAGGGATACCCTCACACACGTATGTCCACACAAAGGCAGGGATGCCCTCACACATGTGGATATACACGGAGACAGGGATACCCTCACACATATATGTCCACACAGAGGCAGGGATGCCCTCACACATATATGTCCACACAGAGGCAGGGATACCCTCACACACGTATGTTCACACAAAGGCAGGGATGCCCTCACACACATATGTCCACACAGAGGCAGGGATGCCCCCACACATGCGTGCTTACACAGAGGCAGGGATTAGGGAAAGGGAGAGTCATTTATTTCTCACAGTGTTTGAGGCTGGGAAAGCCAACGTCAGATACTCAGCTTCTGGTGAGGACTCTCTGCCTGGCTTGCAGTTGGTAACTTCTCACTCTGGGGGTGGGGGCGGTTTTTCCTCTTTCTATAAGACCCCAAGGGCCCCACTCTCTTGGACTTGCCCAATCCTAAGCATATGCCAAAGGCCCTACTTTCTCAGTCTCACACTGAGGGCTGAGGCTTCCATGTGTGAACTGGGAAGACATAAGCACCCAGTCCATCAATCCATGGCTACTTTCATCCCTGTCACTCTGGAGTGTCATGCCCAGCAGTTACCATCCTATAGCATACTTCATACATCTGTGGTTCCACAGTCTCCTTATTGAGGCATAATTCACATGCCACTTGCCTATGCACACAAATCAATCATTTCTAGTCTATTTAACAAGTTGTGCAGCCACAACCATGGTCCGTTTTAGAACATCTTTATTACTCCAATTAAAAAGCCAGTACCCATAATAACCCCCTATCTCCCCTCTCCTAATCACACTCCACATTTCACTTCATTATTTATTTTATTGTCTCTCTCCCTGCTGGAAGCTGTTTTCTCTTCCTGACAGTACAAATATTTTATTTGTTCACTGGCAGAGGAACGTCAGATATGTGGTACATAATAGGGCTGCAGGAAGGATGGAGTACAAAAGAAAGGAAAGAGGGACCCAAAAATATAAAGGAAATAAGGGAAGATGTGAGGTCAAGTTTGCTAGCTGACTCGATCAGATTTAAACATGCCTAGGGAGGACCATTGGGTTCACTCTGTGGGCTCAGGTGTTGCTACCAAGCCTAATGACCCAAATTCCATCCTCAGGACCCACATGGTGAAAGAAGGGAACCCCCTCCTCCAACTGTCCTCTGACACCCCCATGCATGCCTTGGAACGTGCACACACATATAATACACAAATAAATACTGTGAAAAAATAAGACATGTCTAAGAGATTGGGAAGCACTCTTCTGGGTGTGACTGTGATGGTATTTCCAGAGACAATGATCATGAAGGTTTGGTCCTAATGAGTGGATTCATCCCTTGAAGAAGTCATAATAAGATAGCATTATTGGCAGGTAGCAAAAGGTAGGAGGCCAAGTTAGTGGAAGTAAATCACTGGGGTGTCCTTGGGGACATATATGTATGTCACACTGGTGTCTTCCGGTATGCCTCCCTCTCTATTTCCCACCCACAAAGAAGCAAAGAACAACCTTTACCACACATTCCCGCCATCATGATTTTCTGCCCCAGTACATGAGGCCAAGAGAGGACCCAGGGTTTCAGAAAACTGAACCCTGTGAGCCAAAGCAAATCCTTCCTCTCTTGTTTCTTTCAGGCATTCTGGCAGCAATACAAAAACAACTCGGACAGAGCAATAGTTAAAGTTGGGGTGTCCCAGGTTTGAAGAATAATTGGTTGTGTACCCCTAATTCAGGCTTGTGCTCTCCAGGAGACCAACTCTATCCATTTATCTCTGTTTCTGTGATAATATGCTCCTGACCAAAAGCAGTCCGGAGGAGTAATGGGTTTATTTGAGCTTCCTCCCATCACTGAGGTCACACCCATCACTGAGGGAAGTCCAGGCACACACTCAGGCAGGAACCTGGAGGCAGGAACTGAAGCAGAGGGAGTGGAAGAGTGTAACTTGCTGGTTTTGTCCTCAACTCCTGGTCAGCCTGCTTTCTTATCTCAAGGCTACCTGCCTGGGGATGGCACCACCCACAGTGGGCTAGGCCTTCCCGCGTCAATCAATCAACACTCAGGGCAGTTCCCCCACAGACCTGACCACTGGCCCATCTGGTCTGAGAATGCCCTGGAAATTCCTCTGTTGAGATCCTGTCTTTCCGTGGGACTTCTTGTCTGCGTCAAGTTGACAATAAAACCTAACCAGGACGCCAAGCAGAGGAGATTACCACTGCATTTGCTCAAGACGCAGTTGAAGGGCAAATAGTTATCTGTCTATCAGTTCCTGGTGAGCTGGAGTGTTGATTTCTGCATCACTAAACTCTGCAGAAATTGATACAGTGATTCCAGCAGATCCTGAGCAGTGAGAAGCTTCTGGACGCAGAACCCACCCTGAACCTCCTCCTAGAGGAATCCCTGAGCCCACCCAGGACATGGCCCTTTTGGGGGACATGCTACATCTCTGTGATGGCAAGCCATGGGAGCTGTCAATGCTCCCATTCGTTACTTCTCTTTCACTGTAACCATCTAACAGAAACTCTTAAGGGAAAGGGGTCTGTTTGGGCTGGCAGTTTCAGAAGGTCCCTCTGCTGGCAACTTGGTTCTGTGCTACTTGGCTAACTATGAGGCTCACCATCATGGTGGGGGGAGCATGTGGCCAGGGGCCCTTTTTCACTTCCATGAAAACAGGAAGCCTAGAGCAAAACAGGAAGAAAGCAAGGGCATGAGACCCTCAAGGACCCATCTCCAGAGACTACTTGCTCCACCTCGGTCTCACCTCCTGGAGTTTCTAGAGCCTTCCAAAATAGCACCGCCTGCCAGAAATCAAATCTCTGATAGATGAGCATTTTAAGTGAGGACACCTCCTATGCAAACCATAGTAGTCATGAAATAGCTGCCTTCCTGGCCTCTGGGTGGGGAGGTTGGATTTCCATCCCTTTAAACCCTCTGGTCATGTGATACCCCCAGTAACAACCTTCTCACTCCTGCTTGTGTGGTTGGTCTTACAGTTTTTAGTAACATGGCCTTGTTGGCAGTCTGGTGAAGTCTAGAGACCCTGCCTTAGAATGTTTTTAGTGCATAACATACAAGACTATAAATCAAACCAAATCTTTTGCATTTAAATTATGGCATAGTCATGTTGTGCTTTTTTAGATTTATTTTTTATGTGTATGAATGTTTTGCCTACATGTTCATATGTACAACATGTATATGAAGTGCCCAAGGAGACCAAAAGAGTGTGTCAGATGCCCTGGAACTGGAGTTACAGATGGTTGTCATCCACCATGAGGGTGCTGAGAATCAAGCCCAGGTCTTCTGAAAGAGCAGGAAGTGTGCTCTTGATGACAGAGTCATCTCTCCAGCCCCATGTCCTGTGCCTCTATTAGCACAGAATATGGCAGAATCTAGAAGTGAGGCTGATGACCACATAATTCTGAAGCCGCAATATTTATGGAATAAGATTCTGAGGTATTCACAAGGAGGCAAGGGATGTTTACATTTTACACACTCTCAGGGTGTCTTGGGCATGTGCCGAGGCCCCAAGCAACACCCTTGGGAAGCATCACCAGAAGACAGAATACCACACTTTTGGACCTTCTCAATTCTGGGAAATGTCCTTGGCCTTCCAGCTATAGAACCTGACTATAGGGTTGGAACATGTCTGTGTGTACATCGCTTGGGAAGAGGCCTCCACACCACAAATACAAAGTTCTGTACAGGTCAAAAGTTAGTTCCGTGACTCAGAAGATAGTTCAGTCACTAAAGTGATTCTAAGGCAGGTATGGGGACCTGAGCTTGGATCCCCAACACCCACAAAAGAGCATCTGTAACCCTCATGCCTGGGAACAGGAAGTAGGGATGGAGACAGGAGGGTCCTGACTGTTCCCAGCCTAGCCAAATCAGTAGTTCAGGCTCAGTGAAAGACCCTGTTTCAAAAAACAGATGGAGAATAACTGAATAGACAGGTGTCGGCCTCTAACCTACACACACACACACACACACACATTCTTACACACATTTAACACATTCATATACAAAGGTTATTCCCAGAGTACCTTAAAGAATGCCCCCCAGCCCCTGTTCAAAGAAAGAATTTGCTAAGCAAATCCATGGTTACCTAAGCAGGCAGCCCATGGGAGCAACGTGCTGCAGAAATTGTGTTTAAGGGTAATTTGCTGTGTAAATTAAACACGTCATCATTGGATGTTGACTTTCACATGTGAATTGTTGGCACACAAATGGGTGTTGCTAATTGCGAGTGTGTTTTGTGCATTCATTAATCTGGGCCTGAAGTCGGTGTGCAGAATTCTCTGATAAGACCCAGCATAGAAGGAAGGTAATAAGATTCTCTTCGGCTCTCACTGTAATTTAGGCTGGCCTTTTCTGCAGTCTGAATCAACACAGACTGGAGCTCGCTCACTCTCTCTGTGTGGACACAGAGAGCTGTTATTCATATCCAAAGATTGTTCTTTCCAGGTGGGTGGTAGAAACCACTGTTTTTGCATCAGAGGTGAGAGCCTCAGCTCTTGAAACAGTCTCATGGATGAAAGATTTGAGAGCAGAAGCTCTTCTTAGTAAATAGTAAGGATAAGTGCAGCAACTGATGTCTGTGGAACCCAGGTGCCGTGTTTGCTAATCTAAATTGTTAACTTGATGAGTTTAGAATCACCATAGACTGCACCTCTGGGCGTGTCTAAAAGTATGTTTCTCGAAAGGTTTATCCAAGGTAGGAATGTGGATGACACTATCCCATGAGCCAGGGTCCTGGGCTGCATGAGGAGAAAACAAGCCCCAAAACATCTCTCTGCTTCTACCTGTAGACAGTGTAACCAGCTGCTTCAAGAGAGAGATGGTTACAATGTAACTAGTTGATTCAAAAGAGAGACGGTTACATTAATTGTAACCGGCTGCTTCAAGAAAGATGGTTACAATGTAACCGGCTGCTTCAAGAAGGAGAGATCGTTACAATGTAACCAGCTGCTTCAAAAGAGAGAGAAGCCAAGCGGTGGTGACGCACGCCTTTAATCCCAGCACTCGGGAGGCAGAGGCAGGCGGATCTCTGTGAGTTCAAGACCAGCCTGGTCTACAAGAGCTAGTTCCAGGACAGGCTCCAAAACCAGAGAAACCCTGTCTCGAATAAATAAATAAATAAATAAATAAATAAATAAATAAATAAATAAATAAATAAATAAATAAATAAATAAGAGAGATGGTTACAATGTAACCAGATGCTTCAAACCCCTGCCACCATCCCTTCCCAACCGTGATGGACTAGCCTCTCAAACTGTGAGCCAGAATAAACACCTCCTATCTTAAATTGCTTTTGTTGATTATTTTGTTTCAGCATCAAGAAATAATACAGGTGCTGTGATAAATCTATAGATATGCTTTTGACGGATTGTCCCTACTTTGTGATCTGGAGGTAGAAGCAAGAGGAATTTAAACACTATGTTCTCCATCAGCCTCACCTGTTAGCTGAAGGGCTAGAAATATCTGCCACCCATCACCATGGAACCAAATTCCCACTGGAGTCACCTGAAGAGGCACTCACTGCTCAGATCCCAGAGCCCCCTCCATAAGTATGGGGTACCAGGTGCAGCTTTGTTCCTCCAGCTATGAGAACCTGCATTTGCTCTGAGAGCCTACAGGCTCCGAGCTAAACTGGAGAGACACAACATTCAGAAAAGTTGCCAGGTCCCTAAGGAGGAGACCGACCCTGAAGGCTGTGGTGTCTCCCCATGCCACTTTGCTTGTTTCTTCAGTAAATCATATTAAGACTCTGAACTTCCCTCAGCCACTGGGATGCTTGGAACACTTGCCTTTATCCCTCCTGTTATGGGGCTTCATGTTTTATCCTGAAAGTTTCCCAATGGCATATATTGAAAGCTTATCTTCTAGTCTGTGGCCATTGGGAGTGAGGTGTCCTTGAAAGGGATATTGGGATGCCAGCCTTCACTGCCTTTCTTACTGATTCCTGGATGCTATGAGGTGAAGATGGTTCTGCTTAATGCTCCTTCCATGAGGTACTGAGCTGCCACAGACCCAGAGCAGCAGAGTCGAGAGACCATAGAAAAAAATTCATCCTCCTTCTAAGTTAATCCCTTCAGGTATTTTGTCTCTGTGGTGGGATGCTGACTGAGGTATAGTCTTGAGGTAACAACACTCACCAATTCTGAATCTCCTGTGTGGAAAGGACATGGCATACAACCCAGGCATTGTTAGACTTCCCATTTCACAAATAAGCAAAAGGATCTCTGTCTCGCCCCAGGGTGCACAGCCAGAATATAGGAAGGTCTCTTTGTCCTCTCTGCCGTATCTGAATGAACTTTGATTCTGAGCATCTCGTATACCACCCACAGCTCAGCAAATGTCCCTGAAATGACAAATTAACAGCCTGAAGTGAATTTCTCTATGACATAAAGACTGAAGAAAATGCTGTAGGTTGGGCGCTCAAAGATTATAAGACAGACTAACATCAAGTTTTCTATTGAACTTAAGAGCTGGAGGACCCTGAGCTGAACATACACAGGTCCTCACATACATAACAGAGAGGTGATATCCTAAGAGAGTGTGTCATCCCTACACTGACTTGGAGTCTGTGGGCAGTTGTGGTCACCCCTGAGTAATGATGGTGCTGGATTATGTTGTTTCCTGTGAAAAGTCACACAGCATAATCACCCCAGAAAGGACATCAATGACAGATCAAAGAAATGGTTCCACCCAAGACTAGCTTATGGAGTTTACTGAAGTTATTTATAGGGCAGACAGTTACACCACTGAAAAGTCACCCAAGGTAGGGTGATAACTCAACACAAGCTGCACCCGTGAAGCCCCGCCCACCTTTCAGACGGCTTCTCCTGTGGGAAAGTCTCCTCTCCCCAGTAGGGCAGTGTGTTCTCCCCAGCAAGTGCTACCACTTATATAATCTTGTGTTCTGGTTAGGTCTTGTCAATTTGACACAAACTCTCCCCTCTCCTCTCCTCCCTTCCCCTCTCTTCCTACTTTCCCCCTCCCCCATCCTCCTCTCCTCTCTTCTCCTTCCCTCTCCTCTCCTCCTCTCCTCTCTTTACCTCTTACACCCTCCCCTCTCCTTTTCTCTTTTCTTTCCCTTCTTTCTTCTCCAATTGAAAGGGCTGTCTCAGCATAGATTTGAGCAGAAGCAGCCCCCTTTTGGAATGTGTGATCTTTTTCCAGGGAAACCATTCCTGGCTCACAGCAGTCTCAGCTTCTAGAAGGCTGTATATAAGAGCTGGGCAGGTTTCAGAAGCATCCCCTGGGCTGTCACAGAAGATGATTGTAGGTGATGCACAGAACCTTTTTAATTTTAATCACTATGTATATTTCATGAGCATGCGGAAATATTGGTTTTCCATTTATGGTGCTGATATAAAGTTTCCTTTTAAAATAAATTTGTTTGTATGAACAAGTGAGGCAATTTAAAGAGAAAATATTAAGTAAATAAATTGTACAAGCTGTGCACAGATATGAAAGACATCATGACAGTAATTCCCAGATGGCTGACATTTGAGAAACACAATTACCAGTGGATGGATTCTCAGAGAGGTGTCTTGAACTGAACTCAAGCTGCCCAACCTCAGAGAAGCTGGTGGGGAAAAAATGAATTTTTGTTTGGTGCTCATGTCACAGACAGGGAGGACAGCAGGTAGCACTTACAGAGTGGAGAGCTTCAAACAGGGGTAGTGAGGGTGAAAATCTCTATGCCTACTCATCTCACATGGGCAACCCTCCTCAGAGATATGCTGAAAGCTCTAGTCTGGGGATGAAGATGACAATGATGAGGGAAAACACGTGATGATGGAAATAATGCAATTATTTGATTATTTGATGATGGTGATGATGGAGATGATGGTGATGATGGTGATGATGATGGTGATGATGGTGATGATGGTGATGATGGAGGTGATGGTGATGATGATGATGGAGATGATGGTGTTGATGGAGGTGATGGTGATGATGGAGAAGATGGTGTTGATGATGATGATGGTGATGATGATGGTGATGATGATG
>NW_026067932.1:11221252-11502332 GCF_014885135.2 Alexandromys fortis
GATGATGGAGATGATGGTGATGATAGTGATGATGGGGATGATGGTGATGATGGAGATGATGTAATGATGGTGATCATGTTGGTAACAATGACTGTGGTGACTACAGAAATGATATGATAATGATATCGCTGATGTTGGTGAGGATGGAAATGTGTAGTGATGATGGAAATGATGTGGTGGTGATGCTATCAATAATGTTGGTAATGATAATGGTGGTGCAAAAAAGAATAGAACTAAATACTAATTAAGCACAAACAAGGTACCAGACCCTTTTCTGAGTACTGTAAGTGTGTATATGTATTTCCTCATTTAATTCTATGAGATAAATATTGTTATTATCTCCATTTTGCAGACAAGAATGTCAATTTGGGTAATTTATATGTGTTTTTTCCATTAAAATACATAACAAATTCATTCTGCCATTATTTTCATGTCTCACAGAAAAATAAATTAGCTTGTCTAGAGCCACCACTAAATAGCAGCATATTGGGTGCTGAGATGCAGGCAAAGGACATACCATACTGTTCCCCAAAAGAGAGCAATAGATAGAGTTTATTGGGTCCCCACAAAGAAGCATGCATGTGGATAGTTAACTGTAAAGCACTACAAAATTAAGCAGCTACATCTTTATTAGGGAGTGTTGCTGGTATGCAAGGAAATGAGATTCTGACCAGGGCACTTTAGAGTGCTCCCTGGAAGCTGCACCATTTGATCAGCCATCAGTAGCTGTAGGGTGTAGGGGCAATCATCCAAGTTAAGAAATCAATGAAACAGGAACCTGGGAATGCCAGGTGGACCAAGTGGTTCCCGAGAAGATGAGGGGACAGTGAGACTACAAGGCTAAGAGCACCCACCCACCAGCCCTCCCAGTGCCCCTAGAACACGGGAAGTTGACGGGCAACTGGGAACTCCTGCCAGCATTTCGCCATCTCTGCCATCGCTGTCACTAGCCCCATTTCCCACTCACTTTTGATTTTTATCATTGTGAAGTGTTTCGTGCAAATTTCTTCTTACGTTTTATTAATACATATTAATATGTAAGAGGTTTCATTATGACATCTTCACACATGTAAATAATATATTTTGATATTATTCATCCCCTACTATCCGCTCCAGTGCCTCTCTCATGATTCCTGTGCTGTGATTACAAAAAAAAAAAAAACTTTAAGAAACAAGGAATAAAGGGTTTAATTGGCTCACAGTTCCAGGTAACAGTCTGCTGTGGGGCCATCAAGGTGACAGGAGCTTGAAGCCTCAAGTCACATTCCATCCACAGTCAAGAGCAAAGAGCCATGAATTCATGCCTGGTTGCTAGCTCTTCCACAGTCTAGGACCCTCTGCCACCTGCAGTGGGTAGGTAGGTCTCCCATCAACTAACATAACCAGGATGATCCCAGAATCCACGCCAGAGAGCCCTTCTCCCGACTGATTCTACATTTTGTCAAGTTGACAATTAATGCTAACAACCTCTCTCCCTCCCCCTAGCAGCCACCAACTGTGTGTCAGTCTTCAGGGCCCCATGAGCTCTTCCCTCCTGAGAGCATTTGAGAGAAAGAATATTCTAGTCTGACCCTGGACAGAAGCACAGGAAAGGAAATATCTACCCCTAGGTGCCAGAAATCAAAGTTCAGAAACTACAGAAATTTAGAGAACGCCAATAATCCCTCCAGGGAGAAAAATCCTTGGTCAACATTCCTTCTCCTTCTCCTGATATTTACCTTGTGCATACTTTTTAATAACATAATCCTGATCACACTGTAAGTAATTTTGAAGTTCGTACTTCCCCTACTTACCATTTTAATGAAGATTCCTCCTCGCAATATTACAGTTTTGTGTAAACAGTTTTGACGTCTGCCTCCGTTTATTATTTGATCTTGTGTGTGTGCTAGAGTTTTCTTCTTCTTATTTTTGGACATTTGTTTGTTGGATTTGGGAGTCTGTAAATAAGGTCTAGGTGCCAATCCTCATGGGCGAAGATTCTGCAGCATTTTGAATTCTAACACTGGGACACGTTCCCAGAAGTGGATTACTGACTCAGGGGACTGGAGCATTTGATAATACATTTGCTGCAAAAAGCCAAATTGCTCTAAGAGGGACTGAGGGCCGGCCAGTTGAACTGGACTGCCTTTGGAGGAGGAAATTGGACCACTGTAGAGAGAAAGACAGAAGCACACTACCTTAACACAGGGAACCTTATCTGACCCCACCTTGCCCTGCAACATGGGCCTCGGTTTCCCATCTCAGCAGTGTGGACCTTCGGGACTAGAGTGTTTGCTGTAACAGGTGACCCACCCATGCACAGGATGGTTCAGCAGGGCCCCTCACCTCAGCCCACTAGATATCATATGGTTTGTGTTCCTGGGTTTTGAGTTCGGTTAAAGTGTGTCACTGAGAGGCAGCAGGATGGTGGGTTTGACCACACAATGCAGCAATGCAGGATGGGAAGGGAGACACTAGCACAGACATTGTGTTGGTGGGGAGGGAGGGAGAAAGAGAGAGGGAGAGGGAGGGAGGTAGAGGGGGGAGGGAGAGGAAGAGAGAGAGAATAAATCACATAATCTCAGCACTTGAGAGAGGCTGAGGCAGGAGGATTCCCATAAGTCCTATCAAGCCCGAGCTACACAGTGAGTTCAAGGCTATAAAGTAAGTAAGATACAAAGTAATACTATGTTTCAAAGGACAAAGGAAGAGTAGAAGAGACAATGGAGACTTGAAAGATTTGACTGGTATGAGTGTGAGCGGCAGGACCAGCCCTTTCAAGGCAGCCCAGCAGACTGGGATTCTAATCAAAGCTAATGCTGCAGCCTGGAGTCAGAATTCCTTTTGGGGGGGGATTCCACTTTTTTTTTTATTTATGTTTACTTGTGTGTCTGTCCGTCTGCCTGCCTGCCTGCCATGTCTCATATGTGGGGTAACCATAGAGACCAGAAGAGGGCCTCAGACATTCTGGAGTTAATGCAGCCTTGAGCAGCCGGATGTGCATGCTGGGAACTGCTCTCAGGTCCTCTGGAAGAGCAGTGCCTGCTTTTCACTGCTGAGCCATCTCTCCACCCTCAGTTTTCCCTCAGGTCTTCAACCAATTAGCCAAGGCCCATCTACATCACAGGTGTTCCGCTTCTGTACTCAGAACCTACTCTCAGTAAAATGATCCTAAAACTATCCCAAAGATATGTCTAGACAATGTCTGATATAGCAACTCAGCTCCACAGCCCAGCCCAGTTGACACGTAACACTAATCATTTAGCATCTTGCACAAGCGGCTCCAAAGATGTGCAACACACTCCGTTGTACCCGAGATGACTTAAGTGGCCAGGGGAAGGGCATTAAAATACATGTATCACATGCTTTTACCTTAATTACTTAAGAAAGGCTCTGTTTGATATGGGCCCCAACCCCTTTTTTTCTGATACTTGTTATTCATTTAAGAAGAAAGCAGAACCCAAATTTGAGCTGTCCTCATCATTTGCTTTCTATTTATGGCAAGTGATGTTCATATTCTATTTGTGAAAGTGGCATAATTTTCCTCATTACATGGATGTATTTAAATAAGACAAAATGAGTACATTTAAAATTGAGCAAGTAGCCACGAAGACTGTGCTTGCTTTGGCAGGGCAGTATTCGTGAACGATGGAACCATTGTCTCGGCCAGGACAAGGGTGGGTTTCTGAGCTCAGTCGGCCACCCCCAAGAAGATCTGCCCTGTGACCCATGAGAACGTGCAGTTGTGGCTTCATTAAGAAGTCTTGTTTGAGGATGGAGAGATGGCTCAGCAATGAAAAGGTCCTACTACTCTTACAGAGTGGAGTTCAGTTACCGGCTCCCACAACAGGAAGCTCACAATCCCCTGGAACTGGAGTTCCGGGCAGAACTGATTCCCTCTTCTGGCCTCTGTGGATACCACACTTACATGCACAAACCCACACTCGTGCACACATGCATACACGTAATTAAAAACAAAGATTAATGTAAAAAGTATGCTGTCCCTCTGAGGAAGAAGAAAAAAAAGAACAGCATGTTCCTCAGGTTTGCTGGTCCTGAGAAGGATGAAACAACCCCCTGTGTTCAAAGACTGTGGCTAGGAGCGTGGATTCTGTGCAGAGTCCTAAGTTCAAATCCCACCTCTCCTCTTTCGTATTTTATAGCTATACAACCTTGAGAAGCTGTGGAACCTTTTGGACTTCCATTTCTTCACCATAAAGAGACTTTAAGTATATTGGGTGCTAGAGAGATGCCTCGGAGGACGTGGGTTCAGCTCCCAGAACCCACACCAGGTGATTCACAGCCACCTGTAAGTCCAGCTCCGGGAGATCCAGCGCTCTCTCGCCTCTGTGGGTACCTGCACAAATGTAATAAAACATAAATTCATGTATGCACACACACCTCAGTGACAAAATACTCAAGAAATAAACCTAAGGAAAGGACACCCTGGCCAAGTTTCTGAGTTGCTGATCTGGGGTCACTTGATTCCATTTTTGTGCTGAGGAACCAGCAACATGGCAGGAAGTGTGTGAGAGAGCAAAGGGACTCTTCTCGTGGACTAGAAGTGAAAATATACCTCTCAAAGCTGAGTTATTGTACTAGCAGAGGTCAGCAAGGAAACAGGTTATTAAACCAATACAAATGACAAATCTTTACAGCACACAAGATCATTATCCCACAGGCAGGGAGCCCAGAATGCACAAAGAAACCCTGGGCTTGCTCCTGGACACCACATAGTCTGGGTGTGGTAGCTCATGCCTGTAGTCCTAGCACTCAGGAGATGGAGGCAGGATCAGAAGTTCAAGTTATCCTCAGCTACATAGTGACTCTGAGGCCAATCTGGGCTGCGTGAGAGGGGAGCAAAAGCAGTTGGAGCCCCGGAAGAGCGGGACTGCAAGCGATTCCACTGACTCCTGTGCTTCAAAGTCCCTGACGGTCACATGACCAGCAAATGTTTTTCCCTTTCTGCTTGACGTGGGACTGTCACGGGATGTAGTGGCTGAGGAAACCGGGGTCCAGAGTCTCTGCTAAGATCTTCTGGTTGGTGTCTGTGACGCGAGGTTCTGAAATCTTGCTTCTGTCCACAGGTGACCTGGTGTCCCGGGCGATGCACCACCTGCAGCCTCTCAATGCGAAGCATCACGGCAATGGCACGCCCCTGCACCACAAGCAGGGGGCGCTCTACTGGGAGCCGGAGGCCCTGTACACACTTTGCTACTTCATGCACTGCCCGCAAATGGAATGGGAAAACCCCAACGTGGAACCGTCCAAGGTCAACCTCCAGGTGGAAAGGTAGGCCTTGCCTGGTTTCCAAGGTTACAGACAGTTCTTGGCTCACCCCAGCCTTGTGATGGATTGGCATTGCCCTCTAAGATGAAGAGAGGTTTGGGAGTGATGGAGGGAGGATGGGAGGAAATGGTTGCTCCTATCCCATAAAAGACCGGAGAGGAACTTCATGCCCCAGGGAGACATCGTCAAGCCTGGTGCAGTTTTGGAAATAGTTTTATATGTGCCTGGTCCTGTACAGGATAAAAGTGGCCTGGGTCACAATAGTGTACATGAATATCTCAGACAGGCAGGAACTGGGGTGCAGTCTGGGGTGCAGTCTTTGAAAATATGGTTTGGAGGTGCCACCTCCTTAGATGTCTCCATCTTTCTTCATGGATCTCTTGGGGCCCCAGTTGGACCAGAGCAGTTGCTCAGCCAGAAGAGGGTCTCTCGAGTCTGAAGTGGATACCAGGCTGTCCTGAGGGAAGTCTCTCAGTTGTCTCTGTAGCCTGGAATCCTATGGGAAGAAAATAGTGTGAGGGGCTCTGGGCTGTGTCCCTCCGTTTCTGCTGGCCTCAGCCTCCCATCCACACGCCGGGGAACTAAATTACACAGTTTCTCAAGATTCTTCATACCTTTAAGCCCCAGGATCCTCTGGGGGAATCCTACCCTCTCAGAGGTCTGGGATTAGAAGCCGCTTTTAGGAACAGGCTACCTGGGCGTGTCCCCTCTCTTATTCCCTTCTCATCTGTCTTTTCTCGAGGTTCATGAACCAGGCACTACCTTAACACAGTCCTTCCTTGACCTAAGTACAATGGAAACTATGGAAATGACCCCCATTCTTACAGAGACACACTTAGTAGAACGGGCTCTAAAATATACTGCCTGGGCTCAAACTCGGGCACTACTGACTAAAAACTGAGGCCTTGGGGAAATGCCTTCATGTGTACCTTGGTTTCTTCATCTGCAAAATGGGATGCAAAAAGTAAATTCTTCACAGGGCAGTTGGAAGCTTAAGTGAGTCGAACAGTGCCTGGAACACACCAGGGTCCAATTAGTGCCCCTTTGGCTATTGTTGCTGTGGTGGTCAAACGCACATATCTGAATGATTCCCGACTTGGGCTTTTGAAGTGGTTCTTAAAGACTCAGTGGATGCTGTCTCTACCACAGTAGCTTGGGCCTCGGTGGGCTCCCTTAAGACCCTCCCACCTCTCAGAGTTCTGTTCAAACAAAAGGATGAAAACTGGCCAGGCAATAGGAACATTCTCGAGTTTTAGTTATCAGCATCCAGTCATCTGAACACCTGACCTGGTGGGTCAGGAGTCACCCAGGTTTCTCACTTTCCAGGCCAAATCAGTGGACCCCCTAGGCAATCCCCATGTGCAGACAAGTCCCACACAGGGAGGTGTGGAAATATCCGTGGTCCCAGACCAAAATCTCTTAGCCAGACACACCAGTACCTCGCTTTGACTATAGGTCCTCGGAGGCTCAGCTCAGTGGTACCAAGCTTTTCAGTGCCTAGACAGTGTTGAGATTCCTTGTTTACCCTCGTACATCACCTGTGGCTTTTGCCTCTCTGTAGATGATGCGTCTCCCTCCCTGGCCAAACACTGCCTCCGCTAGCTCCAGAAACTCCTCTTCCCACCCTAATCTCCCCTTCAGGTTCCCACTGTCTAGTCTCAAGCTAATTCTTCTTGTAACACCTTGTTCTTTCCTGCCCAGTGCAGTACCCTGGGATCCCATACAGATTCCCATGCTTGTGCAATGCCTGTGAGCTTCACAGGGGTGAACTAAACATGTGGTTGGCCCATCACTCCAGAGCCAAGGCCAAGATAAGTGCTAGGTGCACAAGAAGTCAGCACGGACTTATAGCATGAAAGCACGGACTGATCCAATTACAGCTGCCCACTAAACATGTCCCTAGGGAAAAGTACTGACATCACCTTAGAAATGAAGTCATCATATCCCCAAATCCGCTGCTCTTCCTGTCTCTAGTCTATAAGGAAGGCACTCCCATGGGCTTTAGAAAACTAGGATTCTTGTACCTGCTCTTGAATTCTACTGGCCAGCATGTTGAGGTGTGACTGTTCCTGGACAGATGAAGCACCATCTAGTCACACATGTAGATACAGCACCAAACAATAGACCGGGAAAAGATTCCACACATGTCTAGTTTAGTGTAAGAGTGAGTGTAATCAAGCACACACACACACACACACACACACACGTACACACATGGGGAGGTGTGTAGCCATCATGATCCCCTCCTCCAAACAACACTATTAACTGGCTCTTAATCTTAATCTTGGAAGAAGCAGGGTCTTGTGAGGCCATCCTCCACTCATGTTAGAAAGTTAATGGCCCAATCTTCTCCAGGTTTCCTTAGGGTAATCACAGATACTGACGGTTCAGTGAAGCAGCAGTCACGTTAGACCCAGAGGACAGCATTCTACAGCACATGTCTTATGCTACACTGTGACATCTCATTTCTCTGTTCCCTTCTGCCAGGGCTGCATTGGCTGTGCTTCAGGACTTCCCTCTCACCAAGATCACTGAAGCTGATTTCTCAATAGTCTGCATGTAAATGAGGCTTCATAACCTGTGGCCAGCTCCGCCCCCCCTGCACTGTACCAGATCTAAACTTCTAAGACCTGATAACACACTGTTGCATGACTCTGCCCATACAATTGTGCGGTTCTATTATCTACTGTGTTTATCAGCGGTCATTTTCCCTCCTTGAGTCTATTTCTAGATTCAGTGTGGTTGGAGCAGCTGGAAGTCTAAAGAGACCCACTAAGGAATGCAGAATTTCCAGGACACACTTGAAAAAGACATGATCTACATGTCCCAAATTTTTTCGAAGCCATTTATCTCATTCTTTCTGTTCCTTCTTGGCTGAATTTTCAAAATCAAAGTAGATGTTAACATTTTTTTAAAGTCCTTATCACTTTCATCTTCTGGAGATTCTACCACTTGGTGAGTCAGGTGGGTAGCAGCTAGGAATCACAGCCCAGCTCTGCAGTTCTGAGAACTTGAACAAGTGATTTTGCCTCTTCAAATCTCCTTTGTCATCTGTAACATGAGGAAAGACATTGCTCATGGGACAGGTACAAGCAGTGGATTAGATGTCGGAACTGAGATACCCAGGGCAAGCCTGACATAGGAACGACATCCCATCCCACGGCTACCAAAATAGATAGCTACGATCATGCACTCTTTCCTCTAAATTGTTCATACGCCTGTCCTCACAGAAGCTCAGAAGTGGCTCTATCTGCAAGAAAAGCTCTCTTGCTGTCCCTTAATGCTTCTGAGTTTAGTATCTGAAACCCTCATGCAGGTCCTGGCCTGGAGAGGCTCTGGGAACACAGCAACAGCCTGGGCAGGAAGGAAGGTGGGGAGACCAACTGTCCTTAGTGAAGATCCGAAAGGACCACTGAGGAGGAGGGGGAGGCTGGCATGAGATATTGTTATTTGCTCAGCCTCTGTTCTGTGCCAGACAAGGACAGAGCGTTGTATAACCCTCACATTTGTGTCTACAGACAAAACAAACCAAACTGGTAGTGAGAAAACCGTCCTTATCCAGAGTCTAACCAACATCATAGCCCATCCATCGTATCTCAGCACTTTAAAAAGAAACTGATGAACAAGAACTAGTGTATTTACAAGATACGGGGAGGTTTTGATCCATGGGCATGCCTGTTAGATAAGAGAAATGTGTTGCAGGCATTCTTCTTCAATTCTGAAGGTAGAGTACTTCAGTTGAGATCCTGACTTTCACACTCATTAGCTGAGTGATCTCGGACAGGTTACTTAACTGCTCTGAGCTTCAGTTTCCTGGACTACCATAGAGACAATTTCAGGGTGTTCATGAGGCTTTGTGAGTTGATATACTAAATGCTTTAAAGGTCTCTGCACTAGAAATGATGGCTGCCATCACCTTGCTGTCGTGGCGTCTATCACGTGGGCTCAGAACAGGCTAACGATGGGATTTTGATAAACTTCATTAGGCCTGAAGGTACAGTCCACACATTTTCTTTCCAGCTGGCTCCCAGGTGAAGCTTCTGGGGCCTGGACAGCACTGTTACGAGGTACTAACATTTTTTTCTCGGTTTTGTTTTGTTCAAAGTTTATACCAAAACCTCCATTTTGTAAAGCTGCATACAGACAAGAAATGAGCTTTTTCTTTGTAGTGACTGAATCTCCCAGTGGTGGGGGCTCAGTTGATATATGGTGCCTAATGACCATCTGTCCCAGTGGAGACTAGCTGCATCCTCCTTACCCCAGAAGTCCTCTGCAGTTAACCTGAGCAAACGGAACGTGGGATTGTCCTGACGTGGCCAGCCTGCAGCATGCTTGGTTCTGGAGCCACCACCAAAGAACAGCTCCCAGTTTAACGATCACCCACAGCTTCCCCAAGGTGGCTCTACACAGCTCAAGGCTGGCAGATTAATGCAGAAGCACAAAAAGGAGAGGCAAGGCAATGTTTGACAGGGGCCATCCCTGGAGACAGCATTCAGGCAAACGGGATTTCACCGGCATCTGAGCTGTTGACACCTGCAGCCTCGGGACTTGTTAAACAGCTTTGGCTGGGTTACTTAGGGAATTTACCTAGGAAGAGGGACAGCTTGTGCCCACAGGTGACAAGCCGAGGGGTAGGCTCAGGCTGAAGGACAGCACCTTCCCCCAGCATGCAGGTGTAGCCTGACTGCCAGCGGGTACATTTGTTCCCCTCAGAAGCCAGTCCTCTTCTGGATCTGCCCACTGGACCACAGCACGCTCATGGGGGCTGACACCAGCTTCTCTTTGCTTTGTAGGAAGGGGAAGAATACTCTTATTTATTGTGTGTGTGGGTGTGGGTGTCTGTCTGCATGTGTGTGCGTGTGTCTGTGTGTGCATGTGTGTGTGCGTGTGTCTGTGTGTGCATGTGTGTGTGTGCATGTGTGTGTCTGCATGTATGTGCGTGTGTCTGTGTGTGCATACACGTGTATGTGTGTCTGTATGTGGGTGTGAATGTGTACAGAGGCCAGAGGTCAATAGCGGTTGTCATTTTTAGTCACCATTGCTCATGTGCTGTCCACCTTATCAGTTTGTTCATCCGTTTGGTCCTCTGTTTGTTTGTTTTGGGATAGGGTCTTTTACCAAGTAGTCCAGGCTTGCTGACTGGTGAGCCGGTGGAACCTCCTGCCTCTGCTTCCCCAGAACTGGGTTACAAGCACACAGCGACATGTCTAGGTGTTTTTTTTTTAATGGGTTCTAGAGATTAAGCTCGTGGTCTCATGCTCACAAAGGCCAGTGCTTTATCAACTCAAACCCAGGAGACCGTCTGTTAATAAACACAAAGAATCATAAATTAAAGCTGCCCAGCCTGGTACCGTGATCCCTCCCCATGAGGGTGCTTAAATTTAAATAAAAAAGAATCAACCCGAATTAAAGAGTCCGTTTCCCGCCACCATGAGCCTAGCCTTCTTTCAGATGCCCGTGCTGGTGAGACCTCATGGAGAGCTGCCAGGTCTTGTGAAGGGACCTAGAATATTGCCATCATCATAAATGGCTGTGAGACTCAATGCAAGCAGCGTTTTAGGACAGCAGCCAGGGAACTCTTTCTTCCCCCCCAACACCATGAAAGGAATCATCACAGACCCAGGGCCAGCTACCTGCTGGAATGCACACCATGTTCCCTCTTGGATCTTCTTACCACCAAACTTATTTTAATGTTTTTAAACTAGCATATATAATGATGGGTTTTATTATGACATTTTCATATGTATGGATCATAATTCTGCTCATATTCATATATTACCCTCTGTTGTTCTCCCTCCCTGCGGTCCCACTTCCCAAATAGACCTCTTCTATATTTATGTCTTATATACGTATATTATTTTAGCCTGGTTTCCCCATACACAAGAAAGCATGATATTAGTCTTCGAATCTGGCTTATTTTGTTTACATGCTGACCTGCACTTCTGTCTACTTTCCTGCAAATAATTCACAATCTCATTCTTCTTTATGGCTGAACAAAAGTCTGCAGTGTATAAACACCACATTTTCTCCATCCATTTGCCTCTCCGGGCTGTTGCAAACAGTGCAGCAGTGTGCGTGGATTTGACACAGCTTGGTGGGTGCTGACTTAGAGCCCTTTGGGTTTGTGGTTTGGCCGAGTTATTCAGCCCTCCGATTTTAAGTTTTTAGGAACCTCCATCCTGATTTCCATCATTGATATTCCAGCCTTACACGCCTGTCAAAAGTGAATGCCAGTTTTGCTTGCCCACATCCTGAACAGGTGTTTGCCGCTTGTTTTCTCTACGTACGTCATTCTGACTGTGGTGAGATGGGTTCCCACTGTTGTCTTGATTTACACATCCTTGATGGCTATGGATATGGAACATTTTTCATACACTCACATCTATTTGTGTTTCTTTTGAAAACTTTCTGTTCAGCTCACTTGCCCACTTACTAATTGGATGATGATGATGGTGGGGTGTGTGTGTGTGTGTGTGTGTGTGTGTGTGTGTTTGATTTTGTTGAAGAAGAATGAGGGTTCTAGTTTTGTGGTTGTGGCTGCTGCAACAAAATACCTCAACAAGAAAACAAATCAGGAAAGAGTTTATGTTCATTCACAATTCCAAGTTACAGTCCTGCATCGCAGGGATGTCAAGGTAGCAAGAACTCAGAATAACTGTTTACATCCCATCTACACTCAAGAACAGAGAGAAGTGAATATACACATGCTCACTCGCTTGCTCGCTTGCTTGCGCTCTGCTCGATTTCTCTGTTCTTATCTATACAGTTCCCGACCCCCTACCTAAGGAATGGTGCCACCCACAATGGGCTGGGTATTTCAACATCGATTAACTCAGCTAAGGCAATCCCCCACAGGCCAACCTAACATAGACTCTCACTCTGTCCCTTTGTCTGGTATGTTTTATGCCATACCTTGCTGTTTCTGTTACTGTGGCTCTATAGTATAATCTGAAGATACGTTGTGATTCCTACAGCATTGCTCTCTTTGATCAAGACTGCTTAGTTAATCAGCATTCACTTGAGTTAAATTATTTTTCTACTTCTGTACAGAGTACCATTTGAATTTTAATGAGTATCGTGTTAAATCTGTAGATTGCTCTCAATTATATAAAGCTCCGTTTGTGGGAAGGAGGCAATCCTGTACCCAGAGATTGAAACTGAGTTCTCACACATACTAGGCAAATGCTTTGATACTGAGCTACACCCCAAACCCTCTTTATAATTTTGACATGGAGAACTTTTGAGATGGTATCTTGTTCTGTTGCCCAAGGCTAACCTTGAACTTGTGATCCTTCTGCCTCAGCCTCCTGATTGGCTGGATTTATAGTCTAAGCCTCCAGGCCTGGCTTAGACCAGCACTTCCTAAAGCAGTCATGCTAGATTCTCCATGCCGTTTCTCCAGAAATTCTCAATATGCTTTCTGAGTGCAGCGCATCAGTGAATCTTCCCGACAGCTGTGTCAACCGATCCTAGGCATCATCATCCCTATCTGGTGGAAGAATTTTACCCTTAAAGAGGTCACACAGCTCGTGAGGAACCAACCTAGGGCACAAAGGCCGGAGGAAGCATGAGCCTAGACCGCCTCTTGCAGCCACATGCCCTGCCTGGGGACTAGGAGCCCTGAGCACGTCAGAAGCCTGAAAACCATGCCCAGAGCAGTCTTGCTTCAGTATGCTTCCCTTCCCTCTTCCCTTTTCCTTCTAGTATTTTCCCTGCTTGGGGCCTCAACAAACACTGCTAATGGCAAATGGTACAAAGATTGCTGGCTCACTTCATCTAACTTGACTACAATTTTTAAATCTCAAAGAAACGTGGTTGGTTTCTTAACTTTCTGTAAAGGTAAACAGAGTTTGCCTCTGCGGTTTGATTTCTAATTGTCACACAACAACCACACATCCTCCCGGAACACAGTGTTCTGTCTTGATCCTTGTACGAGCAAGTTGGACTTGTTAGCCTAACCATCGCCCCAAAGTTCGCCGATTCGTTGTAGTAGGAATGTCTAAAATCTCCCTCTTCAGGACTCTGGAGCATAGACAACACCTTTATCAGCCAAGGTCTCATGCTCGGTAGATGGAAACCCATTCTTCTGTCTCCCTGTAACTCTGCTCCTGCTGACAGACCTCTGCCAACCTCTACTGCTGTGCCCCACCAGAAAGTGGTACATCAACATTATTTGAGCATGGCGCGTCTCAGCTCGTGTAATATTTTCATTATATTTAGTTACTCTGAAGCTTCTGATTTGTTATTCACTTGTCAGTCAGTCATCCAGTCAGCTGTGTCCATCCAGTGTCTGCCATGAGTTTTGCAGTGCTGGAGGCTGGCGGTCCTGCATCCCTTAGATGGGGCATGAGTACTGGAAGCTGGCGGTCCTGCATCCCTTAGATGGGGCACAAGCACAGGAAGCTGGCAGTCCTGCATCCCTTAGGTGGGGCACAAGCACAGGAAGCTGGCAGTCCTGCATCCCTTAGGTGGGGCACAAGCACAGGAAGCTGGCAGTCCTGCATCCCTTAGATGGGGCATGAGCACTGGAAGCTGGCAGTCCTGCATCCCTTAGATGGGGCACAAGCACTCTAACATTTTTGACAAATAAATTCAGATAGCCTTCGTGATTCCCACAAGATATGTGTGATTAGCAGGGTCTGAGTTTTACAGATGGAGAAGGTGAGGCAGAGAAGAGGGGCAAGTGTCTCAAGGTGACAAAGCCCCAAAATGACAGCTCAGGGACTCACTGTCAGCAGCTTGGTCCAGAACTGTGAGACCGAACTGTGACACTCTGCCGCTGTCTGTTGGTTGGTCCCTAAGCTGAAGAAGGGGAACAAAGGGGCCTCACATGGCTCCTGCTTGGCACCATTGAATCACTGAATGGGGGCAGCGGGGCAGGGGTGGAGTGCAGTGTGTCTATGAGAGGTTCAGATAAGTCACCTGTAGAACACTGTGGTCATAAAGACGGTACTTGAGTAGGACTTTGGAAGCTGGATCAAATCCTGCCGTTACACGGTGAACACAGGGAGGTAATCCAGGGATGAAGCAACTGGCCCTACATTAGGAAAAAAAAAAAAAAAACTAAAGATTCATGGTGGGAAGCAAAGACCAGTCCTGTGAGGATCAGGGCTGGAGCCAGGAGACCCTCCTTCAGACATTTGCAGAGGCACAGCTGCTTCACCACCAAAACTAAACTTTTCTTTTTCAAAGGTTTACTTATTTATTATATATACAGTGTTCTACCTGCATGTATGCCTGGAGGCCAGAAGCAGGTGCCAGATCTCATTACGGATGGCTGTGAGCCACCATGTGAGTGCTGGGAATTGAACTCAGGACCTCTGGAATAACAGCCAGTTCTGTTCAACACTGAGCCAAAATCTCTCCAGCCCCTCAAATATTTTCCTAACAGATGATAAAGAGCCTCATGCACTCCACCCTGACATTGTGTCCTGGATATCCTGAAGTAACCACAGTTGGGGGTCTGGCCTTGCACTGGGCCCGGGAGGCCCTGTCTGTACTGAAGCCACATTGGTAGACTGCTGCCTGGCCTTGCTGGGAGTCCAGTATTTAGAATGCCATCCACGGGATTAAAGTATAGGAAAAATTACTGCCTGCCCTCGTGGCTTCCATCTTTGTGCCTCTTATGGGGGACTAGTGATGAAAATAGGATGCCCCCAGTGCCAGGGAGGGAGCAAGAGCAGGTTACAGAGCCTGCACAGCCCTGGAGGCGTCCGCACCTCCTCCTCTCCCGCAGGCACGGTGCTAAATTGCCTCTGAGGCCTGAGAAAACCTCTGCTCTCCTTGGAGCCTTCGCTGGAGAGCTAGAACAGCTGTGGAGTGCTAGCCTGTGCCAGGGCTTTTGTCAGAATTCCTCCGCTTGAACTTCAGGGTCATGCTCTCAGGATAGGGCCCATGTTCCTATTTTACTAACGAAGCAGGGAGTGAAAAATCCGAGGCCTTGCCCAAGGTCACAGAGTCCCATTATTGACTGGCTGGAAACCAAGTGCCCACACTCACTGACCCCAGAGTTCTTCGTGCCCTCCTGGCACACCCCCTGTAGCTCTGACATTGCAGATTGACACACACACACACACACACACACACACACACACACACACCCATGCCTGTGTCTGCTGCCACTGCACCCAACTCCTTGAAGGCAGGCCTGAGGGCTGTCCATCACTCATTCTTCTTGGTACTGAGTAGGTAAGAGAGTTAGGCTGACGTGGGACATAACACCAAAGTAGAGCAAAGAACTGTTCAGGATGCAGCTTCCTGCAAGAGGTCCAGAAAGGGGTGACAAGTTCATGGTCTACAGAGTGCAATTCTCTGCATCCCCAGGGCCTGGTGCTGCCAGCTGCCCCTGTGGCCCGAAGGCAAGAGGTTTAATTTGCTTGGAACTGACAGCTTTTTGTGTGCCCTGTGTTTGGATCCTGGAACACACAGGGAAAAAGCCAAAAATTCAAAGCGGGCATAAGTGCAAGTTAGGTCAGATGCTACGCAGTGGGAATTAATTGGTAGCCGGCACAGCATGGTGGGGTCCAGCAGGGAGACTGGGTGTCTGGGAGCAATGAGGCCTACAGAACATATCCTCAGACCCTCCTGCCCCCCAGGCCAACTTTCCACTCTCCTCTTCCCCACCCCCAGTTTTTTGAAATATGGTCTCATGCAGCCCATGTTAGCCTCACACTAAGGAAAACAGCAGAGAATAGCCCTTGAACTCCTGTTCCTCTTGCTTTCATCGCCAAGGTGCTGAGATAACACGAAGGTGCCCTTGCACCCAGAACCAAACCACAGCCTCATACACGCTGCAAACACTGCAACACTCGCTGTACCCACAGTCCCCAGATGCCCACGCTTCAGCGTGGGGATGGGGATCACTGCCAGGGCACAGCTGTGACTAGCCCACATCCCCTCCTCTGCCCACCAGATGTATTCCTGAGTGTTGCATCCTTCACGGGCTGGCTCCATGGCAGAGCCTTTATGCTTGTCCAGTTTCTCTGTAGCTTTCGGGTCTGTCCTGGAACTGGCTCTTGTAGACCGAGCTGGCCTCAAACTCACAGAGATCCGCCTGCCTCTGCCTCCCGAGTGCTGGGATTAAAGGCGTGCGCCACCACCGCCTGGCTCAGTTTCTTGATTTTTATTGTTTTAATCATCCAACCTTCCTTCCATTTTGCTCTCCTTGTATGCTGTGTTGTTTTACAGCTGCAATGTAAAAGGAGATAAACTCAAATTTTTACAGTTATTTTTTTTTCCTGAAAAGGTATATAAGCTCATTTTTTTAACTATTGGGAAATGCACAAAAGCATAAAAGGGAAAACTAAAATTATCTACTACTGCAGTACCCAGAATTAACCAAAAATTAGTACTTAGGGCATCGTCTCATGGGTTTTGTTTGTTTCTTGTTGTTCTTTAATACAAATAGTGCGAGTTTTAAAATATGTGTACTGCATATATAACTTTATATCCCTTTTATTTCACTTAATAGTGTCCCATAAGCCTTTCTGGGTACTGCAGAACATTCATGCACATCATTTTTAATGGCTGTGAAATAGTCCATCTTCTGAATGTCCTGTAATTTGCCTAATGTTTCCCCAGTCGCTGGTCATTGGGATTGTTTCCAATTTGCGAATCGTTGTTCTTTGAAAACTGCCCACCATGGCATGACTAAAACATCTATTTAGAGAGAGTGGATATAACAAGAGGAGTCTGTTTGGAGGAGAGCAATTGAAAGATAATTTGCAGGGCTTCTGATGGCCAATGTGAGCGAAAAACTGGCCAAGAAAACCAGCCCTTTCCCCCAAAAAGAGCCTTGCCCAGCCAGGCTCCTCCCACTTCCTTGTTCAAGAAGCAGTGCCTTGTGGGAACAATAACTTCCAGGCCTGCAAGCTTTCTTCCCACAATCACATAAAGGATCTTTTAGAATGAGCACATTGGGCCTCCGTAGTTTTTCTATAAGCAGCCTCCCTCCAGGCTTCCAGCAAAGCCCCTGGCGAGATCAGCTGAGGCTGTTTTTGTGTTTTCATAGACTCACGCACGCACGAACTCACATAGGCACGCACATACCCGCCTAACCAAAACTGTGAGTTTCCGAAATTGAAACTAGAATTTCCAATAAGGGCTCCCCACCCATCTTCCTGATTGTTCTAGAAGGAAAGACATCTCTGGGACACTACAAAGCAAGCGTTGGCATTGTTTTTATACAAAGGTCATTGTGCATGCGCCTGACTGAGATTTCCATTTATGAGGTGGCTGTGTGCACTTCTTTGTAATTGTGGATTTCAGGTTTTGTGCTCTGACGCATGTTTTTCCTGTGTGCACTAAACTTTGCCCAGGCAGGCTTCCTCTCGGTCTTAAAAGATTGAGAAATTCAGTCAGGGTTCAGTCAGTCAGGCTCTGGCACGCCCAAGAATTTTGGCGAAGAGGCTAGCAAAAGCAGGTAGCAATTTTCCCAGGCTTCGCTCTTCTCACTGCCAAGTTCAAACCGCAAGGCTGGAGGGAGCCCTACAGTCTTCTGTGCGCTCTTCTCTACTCACCCCTGAACCCCTGACACAGAAACCCCACCCTCGTGTGGCTGCTCCCGAGACACTGGGCACCATGGTGTGTGTGTGTGTGTGTGTGTGTGTGTGTGTGTGTGTGTGTGTGTGTGTGTGTAACAGACAAGGATGCTCGTACCATTTCATAAGCCTCCAAAGCCCTTCTCTGCGGAACTGCCTCTGCCCCGGAAACCCTGAGCACTTGACTGGAACAGGTGACCCGGCGCTCGGCAGTTTGCCTTGAGTTCTAGCTCTCTGCATCCTATATTGGTGGCCACTTATGCCTCTGTCACCAACTGCAAATGCTGCTCTAACAAATCATGCAGGTTTAATTAATGACTGTCAGACTTCTTGCCATTGAAGCGATTTTTAAGTCAATCCCGAGTGGCTGCACGAAACCCCGAGTAGTTCAAACTCTGAAGGCTTTAAACACTAGAACAGACAGCCCCAGATTCCCCTCCCCCCATTTATTAAGGAAACTGTTAATAAACAGGGAACCAGTCAGTACTGAGTATTTATGTATTTTCTAACTTAGGTTCAATGTCTCCCAACTTCTTACCCGCTCCACAGAATCCCCCTAAAATGGCCCATCTTCTTGTATTTCATACCCTCTGCCCATACCCTGTGGTAAACCCTCCCTTCCCACAGGCTCAGGCCACCCTCTCAGCTTTGACTCATGTCAAAGCACAAACTTCATCATCTCAGAACGCTATGTGCTCCTGGCCATAAGGCTTCTAGAGCAGACACCCTGAGGGCTGGAACCTCTGCAGTATCACCAAATTCAGAAGCTGGTGCCCAGGAGATGCTTATTCATGCAATCACCCATTCAGTAGCAAGCAGCTACCCCGTCAGGCAAAATACCCTGGCTTCCAGTCCTCCCACAAGAGAGAAAGGGGAACAAAGGCATAGATAACAATGTATCATGTATAGAGATAGAGAAACAAAGCAAGTATTCGAATCAAGGAAGGAGCTGCTTTAGGTAGGACGGTCAGAAAGTTCCCCTTCCTTTGAGCCGGGACCTAAAGAAAGTGAGGCTGCAAGCCAGGAGGTTAGAGGAGGACTGACCTTGCCAATCATAACAGGAAATGCAAAGGCCCTGGGGCGGGATCATATTTGACAAGGTTACAGACCAGCCAGGAGGCTAAGGAGGCTGGAGCAGAGTCCATAAAGAGGGCAGTGGGAGCTGTAATCCTAGGTGGGCAAGTCAGACACGCAAAGGAGCTTAGGTTATTTAAACTCTCAGTGATGTCCGTGTGATTGACCTTCTGCAGATGGGCTGCACTGAGCTAAAACACATTAGGTGTCGCTGGGCAAGGAAACAGTTTTAGAAGCCGGCGCTGCCCTGGTCTGCCCTTATCACCTAAAAACACCGAAGCTTTGTATCAATCCCTTCAGCAACTTTACAACCAGTTCCATCTCATCCTTCCGGATATTGCAGAGCCCTGGAGATGATTCCAAAGCCTTTCAGCCAGTACCTTTGCCAGCTGCTCCCCTGCACCAGCGGCACTGATGATGGAGCTGGTTCAGGGGGCATCTTGCTTCCGAGGCAGAGAGTCCCAATACTAGCCTGCTCCTTCTACTTTGCTTCCGTCTTTCTCAGGGTCAAACGTCTTAAGGGGGTGGTCAATGGAATTTTTTCTGGGCCCTTGGCAGGGTCCTAGATCTGACTTTTAACCTAGTTTTTTCTCAAATCTAGCTCTCCTTAAGTCCTAAGGATATGGAATTTATTCACTCGTTGCAGCTGGGAAAGAATCATATCTGGCTATTTTTATCATTCTCCTTAGTCTTTAGAAGCCAAGAAGCATCCCCTAGAGTAAAGCAGGAAGCCCACCAGCATTCAAGACGAGCACACTGGTAGGCTTAATGCATTCTGCTGCGCGGCTTTCCTGGGATGTGAGCAGGGCATCCATTCACCCCGGGTAGGGCCCCACGACAGACCAAAGAGCCAAGTACACTCATGTCTCACTGCATGAGCCAGCGAGTTTATGGGGGTCACTTACAAGAACGTGGGTGAGAGATTGCTCACAAACATGTGTGACTAAAGACATAACAGGAAGGCCCAGCACAGCATGGGTGACCCCGAGAAGCGGCCTCCCTGAGCTGGTTGCCCATTCTGCAATCTGCAGACAGCTCCACCGAAGGTGGTCTCTCATTTCCCCCGCGAAGTTTTTGTTGTTGATGGTGATGGTAGTTTGTTTTCTGCTTATTTATTTATTTATTTATTTATTGCTGACTTCATAACTTTAAAGATGGGTCTTGACCTTTTAAATCTTGTAACTTCAGGAGCTTTTAGGGCTTCATAAAAGTTTTTCACCTTCTAGATTCCTATGTGCCTTCCACCCTCCCTCCCGGAGGCAGTGGTACTCGATCTGGATGGACACATTGTGCAGAACTTTCACTGATTCACTTAACAAATGTGTATTCATCCAATCTAAAGACTTCTGGAAGTCCTATTAGATACAGCAGAACACAGGACAAGCCTTGCTGATGCTGATAGGGAGGAGGGATAAAGCAGGAAACAGGTACCATTGTCAGCCTGAGCGGTGGTGATGCTACTGTGTTGAAATAAGAGCGGCGGCAGGGCTGCGTCCCTGGCACCCGGCCGCCCACATAGCTAGCTTATACCCAGAAATAATTACACGGAAACTGTATTCTTTCAAACACTGCCTGGCCCGGCTAGGTCCAGTTTCTTATTGGCTCTTACATATTGTTCTAACCCATTTCTAATATTCTGTGTAGCCCATGAGTTGGCTTACCAGAGAGGATCTTAACCTGCGTCTGTCTGGAGTGGGAGCATCATGGCAACTCCTCGACTAAGCTTCTTTTTCCCAGCATCCTCTTCTGTCTACTCCGCCTACCTAATTTTCTGTCCTATGAGGGCCGAGGTAGTTTCTTTATTATTACAAGACCCACCTCCATCACTACTGTAGAAGCACTGAAGGATACAGACCTAAGGCCCCTCCTCAGTGTGGCTGGGGTAATAATAGTACAGACATAAACTAAACTGAGGACATGCTCCATAAAGTGTAAGAACCTGAGTTTTATTTCTAGGACCCACATAAAGAAAAACGGTTTTGAAAATAATACAGAGGTATGTTCAAAAATGAGCATCCTCTGGGCCAACCAGATGGTTCACTGAGTAAGGCCACTAGCCCCTAAGCCTGGTGGCCTGAGTTCAGTCTCTGGGACCCACGTGGTGGAAGGAAAGAACCAATTCCCACAAGTTGTCTACTGACCTGCACATACCTATGCACGCTCACACATACACACACAATAAAGATAATAGATTTGAAGTGTAATAGAAAATTAATTGATCTACTTGATTATTGGGAATAAGGAGGGGTTTGATAGAAGAGGAATAAGGTACATATATGTCTACTATTTATAATATGTTATTTATTTCATATATATGAAGTTGAGACAATAAAATAATTTTTAAAAATTTAATAATAAGCATTTTACTTAAGTAACTGAATTTAGTAGCGAATCTTAAACTGAAACTTCTGGAGACATTTCTTTTACATGCTATAGAATTATGTCAATACCAGAGGATAAATGCTTTCTCTGAGTTGCATGGAAAATGCTAAAGTCAAAGCAATCCCTGAAGTCTACACTCAGCATTCCCTTCCTGTAGCTAGCATGATAGAGGTTCAAGCAATGGTTCTCTTGAGGTGTGTCAAGACAGTTGATAAACACACCTTGAGAGTGTCCTAGAGAGCTATCTACCATGTTCTTTGTCTCTCAAATTTTAATTTTCATTCTTTTTTTTGACTTGGCAAAGATCTAGAGCAATTTACATTTGAAAAATAAATAGATTTGTCTAACGTTTTCTGAACATATAAATAACTGCAATTAACCTTCTTTGGCCTTTGTGCTAGAAGGAAATTAAATATTGTTGATATGCTTGGTTTGCAAACAGGTTTTGCTGATACAGGACATCTGTAGATAGTGCTTCATTTTTAGAATTAATGTAAGAATGGATTGGCTTGTTTTTGTGCCCGACAATCTCATTTTTTTATACTTTTTAAAGGGTCAGTGCCCATCAGTACATTCACATATCTGGATCTGAGCTGGAGATTGTTGGATTTGGGCTCAATTTATCTAGCCTTGATTGTTTAACCTTTGTATCTAGCATCTTCTATCCATACCTGTCATTGTTGTGTTTGCTGTGTCCCCTGCCCCATGGCAATAGATGGCTCATGAAACTCTCTTGGTGTAGACTCAAACAGTATACACAACAGAGGTCGACCATGCAGAAGGTAGTCCATAATTGGCATTCACAATTGTCCCAGGCAGTGATTTGTATGTAGACTTCTCCCTAGGTCATGTACGTGGCAAGTATGGCTCTATCAGAGAGGAGCACAGGCGGGGTTTGCTTCTCCCTATCCAAACTCACCCTGTGACCCCATGACCCCTGTTCACACCTGGTATGACAGGCTGACATCTTCTTTAATGTCATCTCCACTTACGGCATTTTGGGGACAGCCTTGCATCTACTATTGGATTTCCCAGGAAGCAACTGTCTCCGGTGCCAATTGCCTGTTGGGTGTATCCATAGTCCAAGGAGTCTCCCCTCTGCTGTATGGAGTTCCCAGTTCTGGAACTTAACAGTCTGTCCTCCCACCACCTTAGCTGGAGTTTGCGTGCCTGCCTATAATAATATAAACTATCCCAACCTGCATGCCTGGGCCTACTGTATACCTGAATACCACAAAGCACTGTGCTCTAAACTGGCCTACGCACTGATGACTGATGGGCATTTTTCATTACTGACACTTGCTATATATTCTTACCCAAACATGGAAAGGTTCTCCTTTGGTCTTAAAGCCCAAATTTCCTTAGCATACGTAACCAACGCTTTCTAGAACCAGGGCTTAGCGACAAATAACACCGAGCCAGTTCTCAGTTACTCTGCTGTAGAACTGACTTTGATAGCCCATCACTGTAGTCCAACCACTTTAAGTCAAGGTGATTAGAATCAAGTAGAATAAGCTCTGTGCCCTTCCTTCCATCAGAGAAGAGGGCATGAGAATTTCACAGCATTGAAACCCCTACCCTGTAAGAAGCCTTGTGCCCTCGGGTTCAAATATACTGTAGTGTATTTGCCCCTTCTGTTTCATTAGGCAATAAGTAATATGTCTATGAGTGTCAACCAGCTTACAGTATTGAAAAACATAAAGGATTCTTTGTATTAAAAAAAATGGATCTGCTTATATATTAAAATAGGATATTTGCTGGACTTAGACTTGGGGTGGTTCTACAGGTTGCAGTACAGCCATCTATTGTATGCCCAAGTAGCCTTCCCAAGGGTTTGCCCAGCTCCAGGCCTCAAGGCCCCATCTTTCAGGGCTGAGGCTCCTTTTGCTCTAAGGTGCATAGAATGGAATCTGCTCCTGGAGTGCACACTTCTACTCCTCATGGCTCACCCAGGATAGCTGGACATAGCTCTGTGTGGCCTGAAGCAGCCCTACCTCACTGAACACCTCCCATGTGCCAGACCAAACTCAGGACACCTAGTTGCTCATTTCCTGAATTTGCAAGAACTCAGAGGTTCTTGACCATGTGGCCTGACAGTTGACCCAGTCATTTTGCAGCCCCAGAACGAAACCCCAGAGCTATCTGGCTCCACAGCCTATGTACTTGGGAACTGTTGTTAATTTAACTGAACATTTATTTAGCACCTAAGTCTGTGAAATCCCCTATCCCGAGTATTCCAGAAAGCAGCAGAAAGAAGCAGAACCAATGATAAATAAGCATGATGACCTCACCCTAGAGATGCTCTTCTTAAAGATCTGGGCTGTGGGGTTTTCATCCAGGCCTATAAAAGTGTGGTAAGCTTTGACTTGATTCAGCCTTGCTATTCCAAAAAGAGAAAGTGATTTCTATTCAACCCCTGTGCAAACCCAATTCCTGTGTGTGTAGCACCAGAGCGGGAAGGTAGCAAGAACCACCCTCACAAGTCCATGCTCAAGAGAAATAGGTTAGTATGCCAGGATCCAAGAGGAGAATGAGTGTGCCTAGAAAGTGGGGGCATGAGGTAGATTGTAGACTCAGATTTAAGCATGACACATCCCAGAAATGAAAAGAACACATGTAGTGAAACCAAGAGGCTAGAAATCAAAAGGCACAATGAGAAGGTAGTTTCAGGATTTAGAGTGAAACACCTGCCCAGTCCAAGGAGCACAGAGCATATGTGAGTAGGAGGCCCCCTTCAGGCAGGCTGTGGTACTGTGATTTGTGGCAAACATTTTAATGGTAGAACCCAAGTCTTGTGGGTGGTGGTGTCTTTGTTAATTGTTTTTTCCTGATTCTAAATGTGTAAGAGTTTGTGACAACTTTTTATGTTTTATTAGCACACATTAATTGCACATAAACAATGGACTTTTTTATATACAAGTACATGGTATACTTTGATGAGGACAGGGTGTCCCTAGAGTCCCAGCCAACCATGCAGGTCTCTCCTGTCCAGAACCAGTGTTCCACTGAAAAACAGTCCCTGGTTGAAGTTGTATGCTGCCTCCTGAGTTCTGCCACCCACATCCCATGCCCAACACTACATACAGTGGGCCACATGTCATCTAAGAAGCAAACCACAAAGACGTTTTCTTCTCAACGATCCATTGATTTACTCAGTGGCCACACGACTGTTCCCTTCAGGAATAACACTGCTTCTCCTGTCCCACTCCTGGGGTTTTGAAGCCTCCTGGGGGACTTCTCTTCCCCTCCTTCCTCTGCACTCCCCATTTAATTTTTCTTCCTAATGGGAAGCTTTATCTCATTGTCATCAGCTGCCTCTCCAGTAAGGCTCCTCATTCTACACGGGAATGTCTTCGTTTTTATCATCAACTCAGTTTGTGCTAGGGCTTCAGTTCATCTGAACCCAATGAAGTCTGTTCAATCATCCATCCTTTCTGACTAAAAGCCAGTTCTAGAAGGGGCTTGAATTAGACTCACAGTGTGAGTTAGTTATAGAAAGACATATGAAAAAGAAAGAGTTTACAGGTATGTTGGGCTGCAGAGACGGCTATCAGTAAATGTTTGCTATACAAACATGAGGGTCAGAGTTCAGTTCCCCAGAACCCACATACAAAAGTAGGACATGCTGTCACATACTTGTAGTTCCGACACCAGGGAGGGAGAAACAGGAGATCTCTGGGGCTCATTGACCAGAGAGCCTAGCTTAGCAGAGCAACAAGTCAATGAGAAATCCCATCTCAAAGAACAAAGCAGTAACATCTGTGGAACAGGACCCAAGGTGGTCAATGGCCTTCACACATGTGTATGTACATATGCCTGCATACACACAATTACATACACACATCACACACATATGGTGATTAAAAAGACACACATCCACGCACACAGACATAAACACAAACGCAGAGTTGGGGGTAGATACACACACATGAGGATGGGGGAGAAAGAGAGAGAGAGAGAATCATTTAGAACACAGAAGAGTGGTGATCAATCAGAAAAATCTCTTCTAAGTTTTAGCTTTGAGATTTCTGACCAGCAAGGCACAAAGGGGAAGCGCACATTATCTTCTCACCATCTCATTTAAACTTTCACACAGAGAAAAATATACTCTTATGTGTATAAAGTAACTCCTCACATTGGGTATCAGAACTTGGCCATTCAGTCCAGGGCTGGTAGCCTCAGACCTTCCTGTTGGTCTGAATCCCATAACCCAGTCAAGGAATGGGTCTAGGGAAATAAGCATACTGTGCCCAGAGCATCTAGAGTTTCTCTAAGTCGTGGTCACAGGCATAAAACAACAACAGCATTTACTATACAAAAATGAGGTTCTGTATAATGTACAGACATAGGGTCCATGACCTTTACCTACTTGGGGGTACTGTGACTCAGCCTCCTATGTCCCAGATGAGCAACCAGAGTCCAAGTGCTCAGCATCCTGGTCAGCCTTGCCCTGGTCTTTAGAGAAACACTAGAAAGATGATTCACCCATGGGCTGTGATTTCTGGTCCTCTTGCAATCAAACCCCAGCTCTGCCTGACAGCTGTGTCTGCCTGTGCCCATTAGAGGCTCACTCACCTCACACCAGCTCACTCATTTGCAAAGCAGGGAGAGCAATCATCATCACCCTCTGCTATTTCTGTGATTAAATGAAATCACGCGCACTGAGCTGGTGTGCGCCAAGCCTGGAGCATCAGAAGCTCTCAAGAGACAGAGGATGGGGGCTGGAGAAATGGATTAAGAGTATTTGTTGATCTTTCAGGGAACCTGGGTTTTATTCCCTGCGTTCATATGGCAGCTCACGATCACTTCTAATTCTAATTCCAGGGGATCCAGTGCCCTCTTCTGGGTTTGTGGGCACCAGGGATACATGTGGTACCATACATACATGCAGGCAAACACTCATTCAAGATTAAAACAAAAACAAGAACAGTGGGAAGTGTTAACAATTCATGATCATGATAATGATGATGATAAGGACAATGGTGGTGATGATAGGTGGTGATTGTAGTGATGATGGTTTGTGATAGTGGTAATGAAGATAATGGTGATGATTGATGGTGGTGGTGATGGTGGTGGTAATGGTGGTGATAGTGGTGATGATGGTTTGTGATAGTGGTCATGGTGATGCTGATGATGGTGGTGATAGTGAAGGTAAAGATGATAAAGATGATGGTGGTGGTGATGGTGGTCATGGTGACGATGAAGATTTTAGTAATAGCAATGTTCATTATCAGGAAAAGACAAAGTCAAAGAACAATAGCATGACATTGGCTGTCGCCTTCTTCTCCTTACCTCTGTTTGAAATCACCCTGGCCCCAAAAGATCCTGAGGGTATCCATCACCTGTACACAGCTACATAAACTAATTAAAATGTTGGCTCTGTATCTCACTACCCGCATATTATGTGCTTGGTAGCCACACATGGCCAGGGTCTGCCATCCTGGACAGCATCGATGTGAACATCAGCAGTACAGAAAGTTTCACTGAGCAGAGTTCTGCTGGAAACCACCCTCACCGGTTTTCTTTCTGAGTTCTTCATCCCAGTATTTAGGTTTTCTTTCTTTCAACACAGTTATGTGGCTATTATAAGCTAGAAGTGACGGTGCCACAATCTTTAAACTCTGCCTGTGAAGTCACTGAGGCCCAGAGAAGTGGAATAGATTCCCAATTGCACAGCTACCTAATAACACAGCCTGGTCTAGCATGCTTCTGGAGACATATTGGGTTTCCTGTGGTAGCACCAGGGGCTGTGGAATTCATTCCCCAAGCCTGTGTTTCGATAGTGGGGTTCTTGTGAGTCAGAGCTGAAAAAAAATCTATATAACTTCTCCTTTCTAACTGCCAATGGCAGCGTAATGACAGTTCACATGTTTATGGCAAGGGAACCAGAATGCCATCTTCCTGAAGGCCCAGTGGCCAGGATATCAGAGAACACAGTGTGACTGGCATTCTAAGCTACCCTTGCCTTGCCTATCATGTGTGAGTGTGTGTGTGTTTGTGTGTGTGTGTGTGTGTGTGCATGCGTGCATGCTTGTGTGCGATGGGGGGATCTGTAGTAGACTACCACAAAGTGGGTGGCTCCCTACTTCTGAAGTTGTGGGCATTTTTCAGGGTCATTTATATCCTAGGCCCCATTATTGCCCTACCCTGTAGGCAGTGATCAAGTTCTCATCCCAGAGGTCCAGCATCCTAACGTGTCAGGATAGGGTGTAGCCAGCTCTCCGGAGAACAAAGGCACATGCTAGTTTGTTTATTCCCACAGATCTGTGTGTGAGACAGTGTGGGTCAGACATCCTACTGCTAGCAAGAACAGAGTCCTCAGCCTATGGTAGATGTCAGAAAATACCTACAAGGTCAGGATAGGGGGTTAACTAAGAAGCAGGGGACTGGTCTCTGTAGAAGGGAGGCAGAGGCAGGTGGAGGCCAGCCTAGTCTACATGGCCAGTTGAGGGACAGCCAGGGCTACACAGAGGAACCCTCTCTTGAAAAACAGAGAGAGAGAGAGAGAGAGAGAGAGAGAGAGAGAGAGAGAGAGAGAAAGTTGAGTGCTTAAATGCTGAAGGGTGCTTAAATACAAAGGAAGAGGGTCAAGTTGTGGGACAACAGGAAAATGAGTGACGGAGCCACATCCCTGGGCAGCAGGAGTAGCGAGGATAAGATGGATGTTGTACCACTTACAGTGGTTTGTGAGCAAGTGGAGACCCTTCTTCAGGTAGTGTTTTTGCTCTGCCCTACACACTTGTACCTTAGCACTCTGCTTACAGCTCTTAAGCCTTCCAAGTCTCCGTCCTCAGCATGCTTGAGAAGAAGGCCAGCAAGCGTTCTATGGTATGTCACGCCTGCCCCGGGGTACCACTAGCAGAAGTTATTGCCTTGCTTCATGCCCCTTAGTTCCTGCTCCATTCCAGCTGATTTATGTAATCACCATAATTGGGGCTGGCTTTCCCTCTTGTCCTCTGGGCACAAAATGTCTACTTTTCCCTGAAAGCATTGCCACCACCCATGATGCCTTTGTCTCATGGTCTTCAAGTGGTGTGCCTGCACGCTTAGGATGTTGCAAAGTGGTCCTCTGCATTAACCTCCTTTCCACACTTCCTCCAGGCCTCAGACAATCACATATGATGATGAGACTTTGGGTCAATGATTCAAAAGGACAAGGGCATCTGCATACAATTAAACCTCATTGCTGGTGTGTATTACTCAGAGTCTCCCCAAGAGGTAGAACCAATAACATGAAGAGAGAATGGATGGATAGATGGGTGGAAATATCAATAGCTCATTAAAAAGTTGGATAGATGGAAGGATGGAAGAGTGGATGGATGGGTGGGTGGATGGATGGATGGATGTGTAGATGGATGGATGAATAGATGGATGGATGGACGGACGGACGGACGGATGTATAGATGGATGGATGGATGGATGGATGGATGGATGTATAGATGGATGGATGAATGGATGGATGCATGGATGGATGGATGGATGGATGGATGGATGGATGGATGTGTGGATGGATGGATGGATGGATGGATGGATGGATGGATGGATGGATGGACTGACTGACTTATTTACAAACTGAGTGACAAAGTGATAGATATATAGGTAGAAGTAGATAATAGATGAATAGATAGGTAGACAAATTGGATTGATGGTTGGACAGATCAGTAGGTAAATTGATACATGGATGGATGAAGTAATAGATTCATTGACAAATCAATAGAGAGATGACACATTGATCTGTCAATTATACACATGTCCTTTTGATTCTGTTTCTCTGGAAACTTTGATATACCCTAGATGTGTGTGCACATGAACGCACATGTGCATACTCACAGGGAAAGACTTAACTATAGGCAGAAGGCCTGGAGATATTTGGTGATATAGCCAAGTCTAAGGGTTCAGAGACAGAATCCCTTTGCCTCAGGAGTAGTGAGGTCCTTCCATGTTATGGAAGGCAACTGGCTCACTCAGCATAAATAGATTTAAATGTTAATTCCAACAACCACTCTATTGGCAGGCCAGCCACACCTTGCACAGTAGGACCTGTCACCATAGTAACCAGTCTACCTCTTCTTTTTACCATCTTCCTGGTGTCCAAAGATACAGCAAGATTGTGTGGTGATTGCTATAGAAACTAATCTATGACCTGTGAGCTGCTTTTTCTCCGTTCCCTGTATCGCTGGAACTGCGAGCTTCCTAAACCATAGTCAAACACTGAAACTCCTCTCCAGTCTGAGAAAGTCTCAGCAAATAGCAAGAACAAAAAGTCAGGGCCACAAGGCTTAACGACGGAGAGCTGTAGCAACCACAGATGCTTGCTTCCATGTGAAGAGAAGGCGGGGGCAGCCCTCTGAGCAGCTCCAAGTGGCAACACATTTTCCTCCAGCAAAGAGACAGATGAGGGAGGCTGAAGATGATGTTGGTGATGAAAACTATAGCCACAGCCACTGAGTTCACATGTCAGGGTGCATATGTGATCTCATTTGATCCTTTCTTATAGTAACACTCTGTGTTCCCTGTGGCTACTCTAAAATTATGGCTGCAGATGTGGAGGCCACGTACAACACAATGGAACTCTAGAGAGGTGAATGAGCAGATAAAGTGCTTGCTATATAATTCTCAGGATCAGAGATCAGATTCCCCAGAATACCTACTTAAAGAACCAATAGGAAGCCAGATGTGGGGGGCACATGCCTTTAATGCCAGTGCTCAAGAGGCAGAGGCAGATGGGAGCTCTGTAAGTTTGGAGCTAGCCTGGTCTAGATTCCAGGTCAGCCTGGGCTAAACTATAACATCCTGTCTGATAGATAGATAGATAGATAGATAGATAGATAGATAGATAGATAGATAGATAGAATGAATGAATATCTGGGTGGGCATGATCTGCCTGTAATTCTAATGTGTGAAAGGTGAGCAGGGAATTTTTAGAGCAGACTGGAGAGCTCCAGGTTCAACAAGAGACCTTGCCTCAAAATATAAGGTGGAAGCAAACAAGGAAGATGCCTGAAGCCAACCTTGGGACTTCACCTTCACACGCATCTGCACTACTCTACACACACACACACACACACACACACACACACACACACACACACACATATGCACACATTACTCCTACATACATATGCAAAAACTCCCTCAGAATTACACCCTTAGTATTCTGGAGTCCAGATATCCAAACTCAGACCCTGTGTGATAATGCCAGAGTGTGATTCTATATGGGAGAATCCCCATCTTCCAATATTTTAAGCATCCTGTCCATGTCACTAACACCTTAATGGACTTCTCTACATCTTCCCCTGACCATAGATCTGACCCTTTCTCAGTTCCCAGGCAACTCACTCTTCCAAAAGAATCAATGACCTTTAGAATCAAAAAGAACTAAACAGACCAGTGTTGGCCAACAATGACCAGATATCAAAAAAAGTTTTATTGAAATAGCTAACTGCATTCATTTGGTTTTGTAGATGCTGTCTCACTATGGGGGCAGAGATTATTAGAACGAGATAATTAGCTGCATCAGAGACCATATGGCCCATGAAGCCTAACACACTTACTATCTGGCCATTCACAGAGGTGGCTGCCAGCCCACAAATTAAACAGTCTCACCTGAACCCACCCCACTTTCCAAATGATACTAAGGGCTAAAATGGCATTAGCCAGAGCCAAAGTCACAGGTGAGTTCATGACAGACCCAGCACTGGAATTTGGTGCTGACGGATCACCAACCACAGTCCCTGGCCTTCACGTTGTCAACAGATCTCTTCATGGTTTCAGGGAGGGGCTGCATCTGTGCATGTCATCCTCCCTAGATCTTGGCTATGATGACTTTCCTGAGCTGACCTGCTGGCTTGAGCCTGCAGAAGCCCATCCAGGCTTTCTCTTCCCTTTCAGAGTCTTTGCCCCACTCCATGTACATTGCCTGAAGCTACAATGAGGACCACAGCACTGTTTGAGTGAACCACCCCCTCCCCTGTTCATCCAGGATGCTTAGTTCATGACTTTGCTGTGTTCCAGAACAGCCGGGAAAGCAGGCTGAGAATACAGATGTCCAAAACCCAACTCTGCTCTATTGCTCCCACCCCATCCGCATTGACATGAATCTCGGGAGCCTCTGAAGATGTCACCATTTCCTCCACGGGCTCTTGGTTTTAACTGATTGCCTTTAAATAAAGCAAGGGGCCCCAGTGAATCACGATCCTCTTTAAAATGTGCAGGAAGAGGGCTGGGTGATAGCTGGAGTTAAGCATTTTCTTTACAAGCATGGACACCTGAATTCAGTGCCCCAGGATTTTAAGAAAATAAATAAATAAACAAAGATCCAGGCATAATGGTGCATGCTTGTAATACTAGCCTACCTGGATCAGAGAGAGGCCCAGATCCCAGTAACAGACTTTGCCTCAAAAAACAAAACAACAACAACAACAAAAAAAAAAAAAGTGAGTGGATGACCTCTGGGAAGCACCACCAGTGGTTTTCTTTGGCCTCCACATGTGCACACACACACACACACACACACACAGAGAGAGAGAGAGAGAGAGAGAGAGAGAGAGAGAGAGAGAGATGCCATAATTTTTCCTGAGCATTCTCTACACCACTTGACTCAAAACCCTAAATTTCCTTCCCATCACTATCTCTTTCAAAGAAAGCATCTCAAATAATATGACTTTGTCCCCTTTGAGCAGACAAGATAAGGTTTTTTAGATGAGTTGCTGGCAAGGAATTCAAGAGCTTATAAACTGCTGGTGTGGGATGACAGGAGGAGGTGGTGTTGAAAGAATAGGAACATAGGAAATTCCAGAGGAGGGCTGAACTTCTGGGTCTGAGAATTTTTATTCTGGGCTGGTCGGCTGGCTTGGTAGAGAAGCAACTTGGAAGTGGCAGGGCCCCTCTTTGGTATTCAGCAGGCACACTCTATGCTCCAGCCTCCAGCGTGAAAGGCAGCCGCACCAGAATAGATTTATAATGGAGACTCCATCCACGAGGGACCAGGCTTGGGGACCAGTGAGCAAAGACAGGAGGGGGTTCACCTCTGAGAAGCCTGAGAACACCTGGGGGAGTTCTCTGAGCACTTGGGACTGGTTTCCAGCAGTGACTGAGACACAGGGATTGAAATAAACCCCGCTTCCTCTGGAGACAGTGGGATCCAATTCGATTTCAAGTCGGTGTGTTTATTGAGTGCCTGATTCAGTTTAGGTGATGGAGAGATGGGGAGAATGAGAGAAACAGGTTAAGTAGTAGGTGGATGCAGACAGAAATTCCCTGAGAGTCTGACCTCCGGGTCCCAGGACCAGAAACTTGATTTTCTTAGTATCAGTCAGTAAGAAATTGGTGAGTCTTCATGTTTCATGAGTTCAGTTTCATGAACAGACACTGAGGGCTTCCAGCCTGCTAGACACTGTCCTGCAGCAGACGTAGGAGCAGTGAATTGAACAGCTCAGGTCTCTGCACGGATGGAATTAACATGCTAAGGAGGCATCTGTGGAAGGAGTAAAGTCCTTCCAAGTGGGAGCCACATGGCGGTGGTGTGTGTGGCACAATTATCAGGACAAGTGTTTAGGGAGGGCAGGACTTGAACTGTGGCAAAGGTTAAATAGGATGCAGACTTCTGAAGAGATGGGGACCTTACGCACAGAGGCCTGAGCTGCGTGGTAGAAAATGAACATGACATGCCTTCAAAGACCCAAGACCAGATCAGCACCCCTGGAGTAGCGGGTGCATTCTGGGTAACAGAGTGCATGCTGGGAAGCAGAACGAGAGAACGGTGAGATCATATGGGATAGCAGCAGAGAGACTGTGTAAACAAACAACTTAGGTCTGACTCTTAGTTCTGAAAATCTTCGGATCCCGGGCCGGGAAGGTTCCTTAACATCAGTAAACATTTAGAACATGTCATGATCATGGTTAACCGAGATGAGAGTAAAAGATTGAGTCGTAATTTTTAACATCATGTCAGTAGTCTGACTCTAGGAAAACTGGGATCTGGCACCAAAGCCTGGTGGGAAGCTCGTGACATCAGTACTGTGAGAGGGAGCAGATGCCTTGTAAACGCTTTTTGCATTCCTGTGGCTGTAGGATCCTGCTTCCTTAAATCTGACACCCCAGGCACTCTTGCTTTGGTGGCCTCCATGCCTTGCCAAGAGGCAGGAAATCTATAGGTCCACATGATACCATTCTCAAAGTATGGTCCACTTAAAATGAGAAGCCTGGGAAGTGCTTATTCAATTTATGTTTATTTTTTAAATTAATTGCATTTATTTATGAGGGTGCACAATGCCACGGTGTGCGTCATGTAGAGGCCAGAGGACAACTTTCAGGACTGGGTCCTCTGCTTCCACCATGTGGGAGAGTCCTCGGGATGAAGCTCTTGTCATCAAGTTTGGCAGCAAGTGACTTTACCTGCTGGGTCATCTCTCCCATGCCTCAGACTGTGTCCACAAGCTCTCTGCACTTATTATCTGGGGACAGGCCAAGGAGCCTGCCTCTTGGTACCCTCCCCAGCCAGGCCATTCTCAATCCCTCCTTCAGTGACTCAGAGCAGTTCTTTGAGTGACATTCCTAGGCCAGCCACCTTAGTAGCAGGAACTGATTGAAAATGCCATTTCCCAGGTTCCTCTCCTAATTCAGCAAATCAAAACTGCTGCAGGTGGGAGCAGCAATCTGCATTTTAACAAGCCATCCAGGGAGCTGGGGTACACATTAAAAACACATGGGAGGTTTTAAAAATTACCAAGGCCCAGCCTCATACTATCCCAACTAAATTCTGAAAGGGGACGCAAGTATTTTCCCACACTCCAGGATACAAATGTGAAAATCGACTATATAGTCCATGGATGAAACGGAAGGCAGGCTCAAATCCACTTAGAAAGCTACACTTGCCACAACTGGGTCCCCATGGCACACAGTGCACCCATTGGCACCCACGGTGTCTGGGATGTGTGCAATGTCCCCGAGTCCAGCCTTGCTGGCTGTTCCTGGGCCCCAGCAGTCTTGCTTGTGAAGGTGAACTGTGTCTGACTCCCATCCGGCTTTGGCAGATGCTCTGTGCCTTTCCATAGCCCGGTGCTAGCACAGAACTGAGGCCAGAAGGAAGTCAACAAGCCTGGCAGGGATGGGAAGGGAGAGGGCCGAGAGGGCCTTGGATTGGGCTGGCAGTATGAAGTAATACCAGGTGTCCATTGGCTTCCTCTGGCTCCCAGACCCTGCGCTAGAGCTTGAAGTGACTCATCTGTCTCCACGTGCACATCTCTGGAAGGGACAGCACTCACAGCCGAGTAACACTGCATCCTTTGGTGGCCTCGGTAGCCCCCTTTCACAGATGAGGAAACCAAGGCCCAGAGAGTCCAAAGAGTCTGCTCCAGGGTCACCAGTGGGGTCAGGATGTCTCCAAAGGCTCTCGCACTCAGGAATTTCCAGGCAGGGTCTCCAGGGAAACGGGATGGGTGTGAGGGTGGAAGTCAGGATAAGGGTGGGATAAGGGTCTCCGTGAGTCGGGCTGGGTCTGAGCAGCCCTGATTCCCTGGCGGTCCTAACACATCCCCGCCTCCCTTCTCCTGCGCAGGCCCTTCCTCGTGCTGCCCCCTCTGATGGAGTGGATCCGAGTGGCGGTGGCGCATGCCGGCCACCGCCGCAGCTTTTCTATGGACAGCGACGATGTCCGCCAAGCGGCCCGGCTGCTGTTACCAGGCGTGGACTGCGAGCCGCGCCAGCTCAAGTAGGTGGAGGGGGAGAGTGGGTGGGGGACGACAGGCGGGGGGGCGGGGGACGGGGAGTCGCAGGGACCCTGGGAGCGGGGACTGTGAGATTGGTTCCTGGGGATATCTTTGGGGGAAGGAGCGGAGAGTCTCAAGCTTTGCTTGTGAATCTCAGCCATCAAGGCATACAGGCACTACACTCCCCCGCCCCCTTGCTGCCACCGAGTATCACCGTTACTGTTGCTGCTGACGCGCTGCTGGTTGAAATGGCAAACGGGAAGGGGGAGTGGCGGTGGCGGCTGAACTCCTAGCAGATCCTTTGGAGTATGGGTCCCTGTGGATTACAGGATGCGGAGCGTCTTGTTCTTTCTGACTAGTCTCTGTTGGTAACCCTTCCATTTGTGTTCCTCTTCCTTTACCCCTCTGTCCCCCTCTGTGAAATATTGGCGTCCTTACTTTCCTGACCAATCTTGGCAGAGTAAAATCTCTGTCTGGGAGCGCACCCTCCTCTGTCTTCCCTCCAGTTTGAGGATGACATGAGCCTCCTTGACTGCTTCAGATTTATACCCCAGGGCTCCCCTCCAGCAAGGTGGGAATTACTCATGAACTGGCCAGGGCTCTCCTGCAGGGGCCTTGTTTGGTTTTTTGTTTTTTGTTTTTTGTTTTTTTAATCTAAAAACAATGCAAATACATCAGCCAGCTCCTTCAGATGAGTCCTGCCCAGATCCAAATGCAAACGACCCAAAAAACAAATAACTCGAGAACACACACTTTCCCGACTCCCTCAAATGTTTTCTGGGTGACCGTATCATTTTCAGATCTCCTCCCAACTCCTGATGTCAGACTGTCCTCCCTTGGGAGTACTCCACCCCAAGCGGCAGGGATTTCTGTCCTAGCTGGATTTGATGGGAATGGAGGGAGGGGCCCACAAGGTTGTTGCGGATCTGTCATATAAACCTTGGCTCATGAAGACGCAGAATGACTTCTCAGCCCAAGTACACAAAGGGTTGATCAGAGTCAAAACCGCTAGTGTGTGTCCAACGCTAACCATAAGCTGAGCCCCGACTTTAAATGCTTGGTATAGATTAGTACCCATGCAGTGTTCCCCAAGCCCTGTGAAGCATGTGGCCATTATGCCCACTTCGCAGATAAGGAAGCTGAGGTACTGGTAGACTAGGCAGCATGTCTGGGGTAACTGACCTGGTAAGCCATTAGGATGTAAATTCCAGCAGCCTAGTCCGTGGGCTGAGTTCAAGCCACTGCATGTTTCTGCCTTGAGGTTTCTTGAGTCAGAAACCTGAGCCTTTGGGGCCCATGCTTCATACCGTGTCGCTAGAATAACAGCATGTCCAGGGAGAGACTGTGTGAGCATCTACTATGTGCTGGCTGTAGCCAGAAACAGGACCCTTGTACCAGCAACCTGCTTCCTTAGTCCCTTCAGCGACCTAATGAGATTAACATGACTGTCCACTCCTGTAGCCTAGGCAGCCACTGTGGCACAGAAGTGGTGCCAGGGAAGGCT
Source organism: Alexandromys fortis (assembly GCF_014885135.2). Lineage (NCBI taxonomy): Eukaryota > Metazoa > Chordata > Mammalia > Rodentia > Cricetidae > Alexandromys > Alexandromys fortis. The sequence goes on from NW_026067932.1 coordinate 11,257,729, forward strand.
TTAGACAAAGAAGCCCAGCCTCTGGCTACCAGACTCATTCCCACCCCTTCTGCTCACCATCCCCAGATTGTGATGTCCTATGCTCCCGCTCTCTTTGTTGCCGTAAGCTCTAGCTTGCATTGGTGACCAGAAAAGTAAGGTGTTTCCTGGTTTCTTACTGAGAGTCATGCTCTCGGGAGACTCCCAAAAGTTACAAACCTGGGCCCCAGGGTCCCGTGGCTTGGGTCCAGATGCCTCTGCTATGGCTAATTAATTGCACCACTAGTTAATTAACCTCTTTGAACCTTCATTTACCCAAGAGTAACATGGAGTCAGTAATGACAGCCCCCTCCCCAGGTTGGTGTAAACACAGGGCAAGGTCATAAATGTGAAACATGGCTACAGCGTTCACAAAGTAGAAGTCACTCTAGCTCATGTCCCCAAGTCTCCTGAACCCCTGAAACACTGAGGGAACCCCCCCCCCCCGCACCGTACTGATTAGTAATTTTGGATGGCCTTTAACATGTTCAAGTGCCTTAAAAAACAGAGGAGAAAATCACCGTGCCTGGAACTGGGTAATTCCCAGTATCACACAGGTATTAAGTGAAAGACTCGGGAGCTGAGCAGAAAACACAGGCACCCACAGGCATCACTGTTTGCAGTAAGAGCTGCAGCCAACCATGGTGTCTCTTCTCAGCAACAGAACCCCTAACAATGTGTGAGGATTTGGGTAGGTTTTCTGTAAAGACTATGTCATTTCATATACAAGACATGAGTAGTCAATGATCCCCTATAGGGGATGCTGGGGCGCATCACCCATGACGTCAGAAGACAGCTGTGTCCAGCTATGTCATTTCCACCTGCCCCCTCCCAACCTAGACCTTGCCCAGTCTATGAGAGGATGCTAGGACCCTCTTCTGGGGCTCTGTTATTTCTCAGAGCTTTACAGCCTGGATGTGAGCCTCCAGAGAGGCCTTCTTCCCTGTCCCCTTCACTCAGCACAAGGCGAGGTCTGATGACCACGTGTGTCGTTCTGAAAATCACACCAAGAGTCCATGTTGGCATCTCTTTGGTTTGTGACCACATTAGAATTCATACTAAACCTGTACAGACAATTTTGTCACTCTCCCCTAAATAATAGAGCATAATTGCTTTTTATATAACATCTACATTATAGCAGGTATTATAAATAATCCACAGAGAACGTAATGTGTATATAAACGATATGCAGGCTCTATACAAATATTGTTCTGTTTTGTAGAAGGGATATCAGCATCTCTGAACTTTATTTTTTGTTTTTTAGGGTTTTTTTTTTTTTGGTTTGGTTTGATTTGGTTTGGTTTGGTTTTTCAAGACAGGGTTTCTCTGTAGCTTTGGAGCCTGTCCTGGAACTAGCTCTTGTAGACCAGGCTGACCTCGAATCGCAGAGATCTGCCTCCTGAGTGCTGGGATTAAAGGTGTGCACCACCACCACCCAGCTTGGATTTTGTTATTTATAGGAGATCCTGGGTTCAATCTCCTATGAGTACTGATGGATAACTGCATAGGATTCCATTGATTTCCCCAAATAATAAGTGTAAAATGTGGCTCATTGGTGAGCACCTGCCTATCCTAAACAAGGCTCTGGATTCAGTCTTTAGCATGTATAGATAGACAGACAGAAAGTAAAATTTACAAAATGCTGTAAACTTACAAAAACTAGGGGAAAATTAATACATAAAAAAGAGTCTCTATTTTTCTGTAGAATCCCATTTCTTTTCATCATTTAATATGCTGTGAAGCAGGAATTACCATCTCCTCATGCAGGTAGCAGGATCAGAGAAAAATGTTTTCATTCTGACATCCTGCAAAGACACCAGAGACCTATGCTGCATCTTATACTAATTGTCTCTGCAGCGTGTATGTAGCCATCCCCAACAACTGTGCAAAGCACACTCATTGTCCCATTTTACAGAGAAGAAAGCTGGGGTTCGGAGGGGTTCCAGAATGCACCTGAAGACACAGCCGTTTGAACGAGGGCTGATCTGTCCTGCCAGCCATTCAACTTAGAACTTGTCAGATGGACTCGGGACCTCTGGTTCTGAGTCAGAGCTGGGCTCCCCTGTCTTAAAGGAGAACAAGCGGGAAGGGGTGAGGGTCATGTGTTCTAACAAATGCAGGAGTGTGGCATTGGTGCAGAAGTGTCTGTGGCATTAGCACATGTAATTGCCTATCGGCTGGTCGCTCGCTGCTAGAGAAAGGTGACATGGAACAACCCAGTCAGAAAGGACCAGCCTGGTCCAGGAGGTCTGGTACTCATTTGTCACTGAATCTTCAGAGTGACCTTGGTCAAAGGCTGCCAGAAATCTTCTGTGTCTCTCTCAGCTACAGTCAGCCTTGCCACGGAGATCAGATATTCCATGTGGCCGCAGCCTCTGAGCCCAGGGGAGCCCGTTTATTCTTCCTTAATGAAGTAGCAGATCGCCTAAACTGCAGAGCCAGGCTTTTGTTTCCTCCAGTTCTTTGGGAGGTGAGGGAGTGGGGGAGCTACGGAGAGGAATGAAAGAACGGTTAACACATCTTGGCAGGGTTTGTATGCTTTCTTGATGATTGGTTTTGAAACCCTTCAAAAATACCAAGATAAATGCTGTTGTTTTCCTCCTCTTGGAATGAGGTAGGTTTCCGGCTCTGGAGTGAAGGCTGAATTCAAAAACAAAGGCAGCCAGGTATGCTCAGATCCTCTCAGCGGCACCTAGCAAGAAGACTGGGGGCCATGGGTACCATGAGCTCCTCCTGAGAACAGTTAATCCATCTTGGAGAGGGCTGAGCTGTCTGACAGTGGAAAAGCTCAAGACATAGAAAGGGCCGAGTGTCCAACTGGGACTTGGGAGTCCTGGTAATTTCCATGCTCACCTTTGCTCTTCCGTGGTATTTCTAGAGCACCCGTGTGCCAAGCCCCATGGTGTGTTCTCATCTAGGTCTGCTGCATCTGTCAGGTGGCCTGGGGGAACTCACTATCCCCATCCCTTGCAAAAATGAGAATAGCAACTTCTTCAGAGCCCAGCTGACCATGGCAAGGCCTGGGGCTGAGGCTAACGGTTCACACCTGTAACGTTCAACCCTTCTCAGGCCTCAGAGTCCCGAGAGACCCTTCTAAGACTGGCATGCTTTATGATTTGTTTGAGGTGGCTAAACTGGGATCCAGAGTGAAGGTTCTATCACAAGAACGCTGGCCCTGAAGTGCAGCTGAAGTCCAGGTTCATGGATGGTGTGTGTGCTCATACCTGAAGAGCCCATACCAAAGACCATTGATTGAGAACCTTGGTCTCAGAAAAATATGGAGTAGTTCTTTCTCAGCGTCTGGAGGGGGAGTTTCAGGACACCCATAGATACCAAACCCTACTGATGCTCAAGTCCTCTATAAAATGACATTTTGTTTACATCTGCTTGTTCATAATCTCCTATATACTTTAAATCATCTCTAGCTGATTTGCATTACATTCAATATGCTAACACTTTCCATACCGTGTTGTGTATAAAATCTGTACTCTGAAGAGTTTCTTAGGAACATCTTTGAGTTGTAGCTGGCCAGCTCCTTGGATCCATACACACAGATGGTCTAGTGTGGGATCTTAATGGTACCAGATGCTATTACAGGCTTGCAGGAGTCAGGATCATCAGAAATTTCCTACCAGTGGGAAGATGCAGCTACTAAACAGAAGTAAGCAACTGAGCCAGGTGATATCAGACACAATCTTAGCACTACCAAGAAAGTAGAACTGGGCATCGGGCAGAGGTAAATGGATGTGAGAGAGATATGTGGATTAGGTGTGTGGAAGTGGCCTGGAGACTCCAAGGAAACTCCAGTTTTAAAGGGATTCAGCTCTTAGGGTGTGGGGCTCATGGAGAAAGCATGGATCTGGGACCTGTACACCCACAGTCACACCCTTACAGATCCCTGAATCCCAGCCACGGGCCTTCTACTTTCTTCTTTAAAAGTCACCAGCAGAGACCAAGCACCTGGGCCTTCTCTCGGTGGGGCCCGGATTCCTTCCACCTTGGCAGTCTGCTCTCTCTCCTCCTGAGTGTCCTTGTCTGTCCCTGCCTGGAGGAAGTTGTCATCTATCTCCCTGCAGATTCATAGCTGGGCAGCTACGGATGTGCAGCGTTGGCAGGCCAGTCCCTGCTTCACCTCCTGTAGAAGACATCAGACTTAGTGACCCAATTGAGCCACTGCCTCCCAATTGCTGATGCCAATGCATTAGCGCCTTCTGGAACACAGAATGCTACCTTCTCCCTGGTCTTAGGGTACTGCCTTTGGGGGCTCGTCTGTCCTCTAGTATCACAGTCAGGGACAGGTCAAAGAAGCTGCTCAGGATGTCAAACTAGCCAGACAGACTGACACTCCGCAAATACCTAAAGAGCATCTACCCCGTGACGGTCCTACTATGCTCTCATCTGGGCAAAAGATGAACTGAGACATCCAGTAATAATTAGCACAAACCATGATGACCAGTCAGGAGAGACCCAGGCCAAGGAGCTGCTGTGATCTTCCTGCAGGGACTCTTTGATCTGTATCCTGACGAGGAAACAGATCTGAAAGGGGAGGAGAGAGGAAGTAAGGGGTTTAGAGAATTCTGCCAGTGAAGGGAATTTTATTTCCCTGACAAAGAACTGTGAGCTGCCACTAATGTTAAAACAGGGAAAACATCAGATGTATAATTTAGAGACAGCATGGAGAATGAACCGAGGCAGGCAGGGGTCTTGAACCCTGGAATAAAGTGCTCCAGGTGAGAAGCTAACAGCAAGAACTCAAACTGAGCACAGTGGTACAGTCTTATGGTCATATACTCAGAAGGTGGATAGAGAAGAATCAGTTTGGGTCCTCAGCTGTGTGTTGAGTTCGAGGCCGGCCAAAGGCTGCATGAGACCCTGTCTCAAGGAGAAGTGGGAGAAGGAGGGTTAGGGAGAAAGGGAGAGGAAGAAAGAGAAGGAAGAAGACATAGTCAGCTGAGGGGTTCTGATGAAAGAAGCCTTTGTTTGGGGAGACCCTAACAAAATGTGTACTGAATGCATGTGGATGAGAACTTCAAGGACTTACAAAAAGGAGCCAGCATAGGAGACATTGGCTATAAAGGGCCACCAGGGCCTGGCAGTCGGGAAACCATTAGTGGCCCCTGCAGTGGCACTTAGAACAGCCTGGTGTGGGAGGAAGCCAGACTGCAGGCGGCAGACAGTTTGCCAATACTTGGGATGTGTCCTGAATGTCCAAAGTGTTGAAAGCAGATTGGACATATTTGGCGCTTACAGCGACGAAAGAGAACCACATCTTAAGTGGCATTTGGGGCTCATTTCCAGACTAGGACTCCACATCCAGGCTAGCAGTTGGAGGACATCTAGTTTTCAATATGGGATTTGTCGTCTTGGGGAACAGCAATTTACTTATTTTTTTAATCATTCTTGGCCCACTCTTGACTCTCTTCGATTTCTGTACACCCCACAGATTTGCTCACATGCGGGCAAACCTCCCAAACTAAACTCTAGTTGACAGAATTGGTTATACAGGATCTTTCTCTTCCCTGGGGATAGGTCAGGTAATGAGGATTTCCTACAGAAAACTCAGTATAAGCCAGGGCAGAGGGGCTTCCAGCCACAGTAGGGAGCCAGTCCCCTCTGCAATTGTGAGTTCCTGCTCACAGGTGCTGTGTTCTCAAGGTTCACTGTCCGCTCATCAACTCATTGGATCACCATCCTGACTGTGAACTACCCTACATGGGTGAGTTCCTGTGTCTTTTCTGTTAGTCATGAAAAATGAGAGGGACAGTCTCATCTGTGGGGGAAACTGAGGCATGTAGCCAACAAAGAAAATAGGAGTAGCCACAACTCATATCATTTTTGCATTTCTCTTTCCCTCCGACTCTCCCTCTCCCCCTCCCCCGTTCATATGTAGAGTGTATGTGCATGTCATCTATATTTGTGTGTATGAACTTGTGTGGGGTTACACAAAGCAGATGTGTGTATTTTGTGGACGTTGACAATAGGTATCCTTTCTCAATCATTCTTCTTGCTTTTTGAGAGATCCTCCCATTGAACCTGGAGCTCACTGATTTGCCTAGACTGGTTGGGAAGCAAGCTCCCGGAATGCACTAATCTTGACCTTCCAGTGACGGGATTACAGGCACTCACCCCTCAGCCCATGGGTGCTGAGGATCCAAACACAGGTTGCCATGTTTGCATGGCAAACACCTTTTTAAGTGACGCATCTCTTCAGTTTGCCTTAGATTTCTCAGAAAGCCATTGGTAGCCTTTGTAGGGAAGACCTGGTCACGATATAATTTCTCATGCTCTGTTCATTCTCCCCCAGTTCTGTGAGTAGTCTGGTTCTTCACACCAAAGGGAGCCCAAGCCCCAGCAGGTTGTGAAACTTGCCTGACACTGTAATCCTTGTGGGATTTGAACCAGGTCCGTGTAACTCCAAAGGTCTCTCTCTCTCTCTCTCTCTTCTCTCTCTCTCTCTCTCTCTCTCTCTCTCTCTCTCTCTCTTTCTCTCTCTCCTAGAATCTCTCTCTCTCCTAGAATCTCTCTTCTGGAATGGCAACTCCAATCAGAGGCATGATGGGAAATGGGAAAGTTCCTTTTTTTCCTAACAGTCCATAGCTCTTGTTAAAAAGTTCAGCCACTAGACTCAACTCCTCTCAGGAGTTCACTTCTCAGCTTTGGTCAGTTCTAGGACTCTTTACAAAGATAGCACTGTTCTCCAAGTAGCAGAGAAAAAAAAATGGGAAGGGCACACCCTCACTAGCAATCCTGGAGATACAATTCGAAACAGTGGTTGGGCATGCATTTGGTATCTTTCTAATGAAAAACAAACAAATGAATGGAAAGCACCTGGCCAAAAAAAGGCACTTTGCAGGCCTGACAACCTGAGTCCCCGGAGCCCATGTCAAAGCTGGATGTAGGATGTGGAAATACTGTAATCCCAGCACTCCTACTTAGAGATAGGACAGGAGCATCTCCCAGCTAGTCTGGAGGGAATGGAAGAAACAAGAAAGACCCAGCCTCAATGAGGTAGGTTGTAGAGCCAGCCCGTGAAAGTCACCCCTGACCTCTACATGCATGCTGCAATGCGCATGCTCGCGCGCGCACACACACACACACACACACACACACAATTCTTTAAAAGTCTGGTATTATGCTACCTGATTTAGGCGAAGATATAGAGTAAGGAGAACTCTTAGACACCACTGGAAGAGACTCCGAATCTACATTCAAGTAAACTTGTAAACACATAATTCTGCTGTTACATCTATATGCTAGGAAAATGCTTCTATGTGGAAATAAGGAGGCATAAACAAGGATGCTCATAGATGCAGTACTTACAACAATGTGAGAGAGAGAGAGAGAGAGAGAGAGAGAGAGAGAGAGAGAGAGAGAGAGAGAGGAGAGAGAGAGCAAGCTGTCTGTCTCCAGGCAAATGAATAAATTGTGGAACATTCATTTAATGAAAAGGCAAGTAGCAATGGAAATAAATGAACCAGATTTATGTGGTTATTGCATGAGTTACTTAATGAATATTGCACAAAACAACAACAACAAAAAGCAAGTTGAAGAAGGATTTATGCAGAATCCTAACTTTTATGTAAAAGAGCTTATGTAGTGTTAGGAAATCCTGAGAGTAAGACAAAGAATAAATCCTAGACAGAGGCAAATCTGGGGGAGTCTTCTCGGCAAGCGAGCAATGATGGCGGGATCCATGGTGTTCCAGGGGCCTTTGCTTGTCCTGACATGCTCTGCTTTTCCTTTTTGATTGGATGATGAACAGGAAGGTCATTGTGATATTCATCTATGTTGTAGGTTCCTAAAATAATTAGCAGCAAAAGTTATCTACATAGCCAGCCCTTTTCACATGCAGAAGGCCAGCCCCAGGTTAATAACCATTATTTAAGAAATGGTTCGAGAAAGTTGAGAAACACTCTCTTAAAGAAAATTAAACAGATTTGAAAAAAAAATCTGAGGGGTTAGAGAGATGACTCAGCTGCTAAAAGACTATACTGCTCTTTCAAAAAATGCAGTCAGTTCCCAGTTCACATGGCAGCTCACAGCTACCTGTAACTCCAGGTCCAGAGGACCTGATGCCCTCCTCTGGTCTCCATGGGCATCGGGCACACATGTGGTGCACACACACACACACACAACCAGCAAAGTACACATATACATAAGATAAAAATAAGTAAATCTGAAAAATGTTCTCTGTGATTTTAGCGTCCTAAATTTTTCAAAGAGCAGGCCATCCGTGGCTGGAAAGATGGCTCAGTGGTTAAGAGCACTGGCTGTGCTTCTAGAGGACCCAGGTTCAATTCCCAGCACCAGTAGAGCTGCTCACAACCATCTGTAGCCCCAGTTCCTGAATACCTAATGCCCTCTTCTGTCTTCTGTGGCACTGCACACGTGGTACACAGACAAACATACAAGCAAAATGCCCATACCCAGACATAAAAAGAAATAAAATATTTTTAATTAATTTTTAAACATTTATAAGTTTTTATTTTTAAATACGTATTTTTAATTTTTTAAAATAAAGTATTTTTAAAAGAGAGCAGACATCATCGAATTCCAGTTCCCTAATTTTGTAGATAAAATTGTATGGGAAAAGAGCCACAGCCATCTTTTATGCCTGTTACAGTAGTTGTTAAGTAACTACAACTGAGATCCACAAACCTTGAAATATTTACTACTTGGCCCTGTTTAATGCATTTGAGAGGCTGGTGCCCCTGAAAGTGCACTGGGGATTGTAAATCTAGAACTTCCCCTGAGTCCACAGAACAGTGATAGAGCACACAGTTCTTTCTGGACTCCCCTGGAGGGGGATGCTGATTTTGTTTTTATACCTCAAGTAAAGCATAACATCTGCCTTTACTTCAAACTCCCTCTGCACCGCCCTGAGCTGACTGAAATTTGAAAAGCATTTATAGTGGAATCCCCACTATAAATGCTATTAATCCAATAGTATTTAGCTGTTAACTGCAACAGAGGCAGAAGGCTTTGGCTTGTATAAAACGGGATTCTGAAATTCTCCCTCAGGTAACAAACCAGGGATAATCAGTCCATAGCTGTCAGAGAGCTCATGAGGTCACTACTCAAGCCCTTCCCCTGTTGAGACTCCTCCAATCCCTGGATAGAGTCTTCCTCAAACAGCCCCACACAACAGGACTGCATCTAACCCGTGGGAAGGGAGGAAGTGGAGAGCAGAGAAAGCCTCAGAAATGACACACATCACCTCATATTGGTTAGCTAGAGCCTCACATACCTGCAAGGGAGCCTGATAAATGTAGTCTTTACCTGAGCAGTCATGTACCCAGCTGAAATTTTGAGTCCTAAAACAATCCACGGAGGGTTCTGGAGGATGCCAAACTGTGTCTGCAGAAGAGGCATGTTAAGCGCTTGCTCCTTAGTTGGAAGCCACACACTTTCCCTGGAGGTAAACTTTATTTTCTGCTCTTTATAAAAAATAACCATGGTGCCAGAGCAGAAGATCTATAATGCTCCTCTATCATTTCCTGCTCAAAATAATATGACAACAAATTCATATAGAAAGACGTCTTCAACCCTCCTGGGTGTCTGCAGCCCTTGCTTTTGAGATAAATCTTCGTAAGCATATTTGAACAGACCCAGAATTTCCATCTTTGGGACAGGTAATGACAGTGGATTTTGTTGCTAGCTGCACATAAGATTCCAAAGAGGAGACTTCCAGGCCCTTAATATCCCTCCTGCAGCAGAAAGGACGGGCAGAGTGGAGGCCATGGAGTCCCACGCTGGATTCTCCTTCTCTGAGGCAGTCTAATGAGGCAGTTCTCTTGTGTGCCTTTGGCAATAATGCTAAACTACAAGTGGGTGCAATTCCTGGGCCGAGATTTCTCCCAGGAACTTTGCAAGCCGTGCATGTTCCATTTGCTGCGATAATACCATTTCTCTCATTCTCAGAAATGTGCCGAGATCTTGGTATGGCTTGCTTCAGCACAAAGAGCCATTGAATTGTTAATCTTTCTGCTGCTCAAAAGCAAAGGGAAAAGGTCATCAATTTCAGGAATTGCAGCCTGTGGAAAGGAGTTTGACAAAGGCTTTCTAAGGGGCCGTGTGTTACAGAGGAAGCTGTGGGCCACGTGCAAGTCAGGCCGAGTCGTCTGATAAGCCGTTTCAGGATTCATATCCAAAACCACCATTTGATTGTCACACTCCCGGGATCCCGTAATGGGAAGTGCTTGATGTAAAGAGGTAATGTATAAGTACCTCATTGCTCCACAGCAGGCTTTCCCAGCCTCAGCACCACAAATGTTTGGAGCTGCATAATTCTTTGTTGTTCTGGGGGAGGGCAGCCTTCCTTCCTGTGTGTCAGAGGCTGTTTAACAGCAGCTGCATCCCTGTTCTATGGATGCCAGGACACCTTCCTGCTGTGTGAACCAGGTGTCTCTAGATCCCACCAGATCATCCCCAGACGCCGACATCACCTACTAGCCGAGACTCACTAGTCCACCCAAACTTAAGCGTGTCCACAAGTGACTGAGAAGAAAGACAGGCTTCTGTTCCTGACTCCCTCTGTGGTTTGTACAGATAGCTCGACCGTCTTGTCCTCCAGTTTCCTGAGCCAAAGAAGCTCTCTCTTGGATCCCAGGGGATGTGCAAGTTAAAAGCTGCTCAGTGGGTCTTGTCTCCAGAATACAATCTGTGGGAGGGCAAGATAAATGGGGAGAAGGTTTGAATTGGAAGCCGGCCATGCATCCAGGGGGAAACCAGTTGGGACATGGGTGACTGGAGTGGGGATATTGGCTGGCAGGTGAGAAAATACAAAGTGGCTGAGAGATGGGGACTCTTCCATGGAGGAAATGCAGGAAAACCTTCAACCCGAAGGCCTTGCTTGGCATTTGACACTCACCCCAGTACCTGGCAGTAAGAGTCTGAGCAAACACGGGAGGCCTTTGATTGCATGGAGAGATGATAGGGTCCGGTCCCAGCCTGCCTGGATTAAAATCTTAGCTCTACCACTGACAGTGTGTCTTTGGACAAAATTCTTAGCCTCCCCAAGCTGTAACAAAGATAAATTTTGTAGGGTTAAAGAAAAAATTTTATATGTGTGTGTGAATAAATATATATATGTATATGAATATTTTATGTTTGCATATATATATGCATTCACATGTATGAAGAAAGTGTTTGTGTAAAACTAGAAGAATTACTGGAACAGTGTAAATATTACATACATGTTTGGTCTGGTCTTATTTGAGAGAAGTGTTTAGGTATGTCACCTAAGGCAGCTCCAGGACTCTACCTGGCGCAGTTCTCTAGTGTTGACTGTGTCAGGAGACATAAGCAGGACTCTACTTAAGCCTGACCTTTAAAGAGAAATACGGTTGTGTTGAAATGGAGCGACAAGGAGCCCAGTGACTTGGGTAACACAGCCACCTCCTTCCAGTCTGTTTCCTCATCTGTGCTTTGGGGACTCCCGTTGTGGTGGCAAAACATGAGAAAGCGTGGGCTGTGTCAGGCTGCAGGCTTACTACCATCCCTGATGCTTACATACTGTGTGAGCCGTGGGAGGTGATGCAGAGCCTGAGAACCTCAGTGTTTGGTACACTGAGGGTGATGGCCTTCAGTTTGAAGGTCACTTAGAAGATGAACTGAGATAGTTAGGAAATCTGAAATGCTTCACAAATCAAGTGTTACACATGAATGCCTGTAATATTACTATAAGCTGTGTGTCAGGGATGCTGTCTCTAAGTGCTTCACATTCCACTGATTGCCATTCTCGTCTAGGACAACTGGTCGACCAGTGGCTTAGGGAAACCATATCATAACCCAAATTACCATTGGTGGAGTCCTAGACAACTTGGGTTACATCCTCTCATACTCATCCTCCGCCAAACACCTCAGCCTGCATCCTGCAGTTAGAGACTTCCAGTTCTTTCCATGTGAGCAGGAAAATGTGGTTTCCCCTTATAGGGCATCTGTGCCCTCAGGCAGGCCCCTGGCTGTCATCTACAAGAGGGGCTGTGCTAATTGTCCTTTTCAGATGGCCTGCCTGATGGTGGGAAACCTGTAAATGAGAATAGGAGTGTGGATGATAGAAAGTAAAAGAAGGGCAAAGCAGTATGTCGGTGGAGCCCAGTAGACGAGCAGCCATACTGGGGCTGTGCCCAGAGGGACCTCCAGAGAGTTAGAAGAGGCCTTGGCAGTTGGGAAAGACCTCCCTAGAGTCAGATGTTTGAGTGGTTGGAAAGTAGAAAGGGTTTGACTAAAACCCTGGAGAGAACCTAAGGTTACATAGTAACAATGGCGGGCAATCTGTCTTCGGTCTCTGCTGAGCGGTCAGGGGAGTTTTCTCTTTAAATCTCATTACAGATCTTGACCTTGGATAATGCACTATTCTGCAGATGGAGAAACCAAGGCTTAGAGAGTTTGTTACCTGCCAAGTCTCATAGGAACTAGGAAGAATGGGGACATGAGCACTGGTCTTGGGAACTAGGCTTTGCTGTCCCATGGGAGCACACTGGCTTTGGTGTCCGACACTGGCGTGGCTTGAATGTAAAGTGTCCCCCATAGGCTCACCTGTTAGGATACTTTGTCACAGAGAGTGGTGTGGAACATTTAGAAACTGGAGCTTAGCCACCAAGGTCTCTGCCTGAAGAAAGGGGAAGCTGATGGGGCAGGTGGTAATGATGATGGTGATAGTGGTGGTGGTGATTATGGTAGTGGTGGTGGTGGTAATGGTGGTGGTGGTGGTAGTGGTGGTGATTATGATGATGGTGGTGTTGGTAGTAATGGTGGTGATGGTAGTGATTATGATGATGGTGGTATTGGTAGTAATGGTGGTGGTGGTGATTATGATGGTGGTGGTAGTGGTGGTGATTATGGTAGTGGTGGTGGTGATTATAATGATGGTGGTGGTGGTAGTAATGGTAGTGGTGGTGGCAGTGGCAGTGCTCCCAAGAGAGAATCAGTTATGGTGACAGAAAGTGAGCAACCCAGGAGTGCTCACTGAACAATCAGCATTTAGTAAAGGGGGCTTCTTATTACTGACTGTGACGACATGGGCTGTTACTGTAGAGATCCCGGGATCACAGTGGGAGAAATCCCTGCAGAAACTGTGCTCTCATCCAAAACAACCCTCAGTTGGTCAGCTTCCTCACAGGAAGGATGGTAAGGCAAAAGCTGGGGTAGGGCTGCTAGCGTCCGATACTGAGGCAGAAGCTGGGGTCGGGCTGCTAGCCTCACCCCACTCCACATCAGCTCTGTGACTGAGCAAATGCTGTAATGGATCCATTTGTGTGCAAGGAAATTCAGGGACCACCAGTGCCCATGCTCTGGCTCATTTATTGAAGTGTTGGTCCATAGCGTGAAAGTCTGGGACCTTTAAGAAGTGGGACAGGGCAGGAAGTCACAGGGGGATGTATTCCTCAGACAACATGAAGACAGGACCCACAGGACTCTGGCGAGTCTTCACGAGATTGTTATAAAAGAGTCAGTTGGGCCCTCCCATTCTTTGGCTTCCTGTCTTGCCATATAATCCTTTCCTCTTAGCCACAAGTTTCTGCCCAGGTGCCATTCAATTCACCGTGATGTGCCCTGGAAGACAGGCCCTCGACAGAAGTTGACCTGGGAAGAGAACACTCTCTAAATTGAACTCTCAGGAGCAACTCAGTGATAGAGGCTTGCCTAGTGTTGGGGGTGCCCTGGAATCAGTTCCTAGTAGTTCATAAAAGCAGACGTGGTACTAAACACCTGGGATGCCAGCCCTCCAGAGATAATAACGGGAGGAGCAGAATTTCAGGGTCATCTCTGCTACACAGCAAGTTTGAGGTCAGCCAGGGATGCCTGAGCCTGTCTCAAAATAATCATAAAGTCTTGGACTTTGAGCCTCCAGGACTGGAAGCTAAATAAACATCTTTTCTTTATAAGTACCCAGATTCCACGTTTAGTTATCATGCTAGGGAAATAGAAGAATTCAACAAGTAAATTAAAGTTATAGTTGTCACATTTTTTTCTTATCCGTAAAATGGATTAAAGATAATAAAGACTTCAAAAAAGCTGATGTTTCTAAAAAGCTTAATGTACATTTGGTATGAAGTGCTATATATCCATACTAGATAAATCAGTAAAGCATTCAAAGCCCTACAATGGGCCCATTTTATGTATAAGGAAACTAAAGCTGGCTGACCCCATTGGCGAGGACAGAGCTGAAGTGTAGGCAGCCTACATTCCCAAGACCCACTTACTAGGGAGACAGCACATGCAAACCTCAAGGAGCCTTCTATCACCAGCAGGATCAAGATCAATCCTGGGCAGGGAAAAATAAAAAGATAGAAACCTCAGCAGATAGACCCACAGCACCCTAAGGGTCTCTGCTTTTGTTCACTTGCTAAACTGTCCCCCAAACTGTCTCTACGTCCAGCACTGGCTCTCTCTGGCCTCCTCCATCACAATTTGATTGCAAAAACCCTACTGGCACCAGGTGCCTTCTGGGAGCCAGGCAGCCCCTCTGGGGAAAGGATTGCCTCAATTCCTTGATTCCTGTGGCGTTTGTTAGACACGCTGTCTACTTTGAACTTAGAAGAACAGTAACTGCCGTGTTCTTTGTACTTGGCATCTGGATTTGTTTCTTCCACAGTGTGTTCTCTCTAGTCTACACTTGGCTTTGTGATGTATATTTGAGGACAGTATATGTACAGGAATATGTACCTGTGTGTGTGTGTGTGTGTGTGTGCTTGTGTGTGTGCAGGCGCACATGTGCATCCATGCACGTGTGTATGGGAGCTGGAGGTCAACCTCAGCTGTTGTTTCTCACTGAGGATCATGAGTTTAGCAGGGTTGACCGGCTAGGAAGCTCCAGGGGTACTCTGGTTTCCACACCACTCTCAAGCCCTGGCATCCGTGTGTACCACTCCACTGACAGCGCTAACTCCCCAGCCCTGTGCTTCTGTGTCCTCTGCATAATGCTCTTCTAAGCACCTCCCGAGATTCACCTCATTTGACCCACAGCTAACATTCTGGAAGGAAAGTGTTACACAAAGCTCATGTTACAGATGAGAAAACCAGACCACAAGACAGTAAAGCCACTGGCCCCAAGATCACATAGCCGCTGAGCGGCAGAGCCGGACCTGAGCCCAGTGACAGACTCAGCAGAGTTCAAGTTCAGCACTTCCAGGCTGGCGTGGAGGCTAATAAACACATAAAGGTGTCTGGGCATCGCCAGCTGGCATTTGTCGCTCAGAAGGCGTTGAGCGGTGAGGTGAGCAGAATGAATTAGCTCCTCACCCACGCGCACCCTCCTTACAGAGGAGGATAAAAAGCGCAGTCTCTCCCCGCACTCAGGCCCTGAAGCCCGAAGTCTCTGGAAAACACCTTCCCGAGGCCACGCGTATGAAGTGCTGGAAGACACTGCACCGGTCTCTCAGGACTTACGCACTTGAGAAATCCGAGAAATTGACCACCTCAGTGGCCGAACTCTCACTTAAATTGATCGGGATTTTTACTGCATCCTTGAAAACCACTCAAAGGGAAAACCGCAAAGTTGGTTACCTGGGGAAGCCCCAGGGGACAGGCTGAATATATTTCTGCATAAATAAGTCATGCACAGAGAAAGGCAAACTTACTTGCTTGGACCCCAGGGGGTCCTGTTGGTTTGCAGCTCTGAGCTTCTGCAGGGACTCTCCAGGAGTGGAGCTGTAGCCCTGTCCTGGGAAATGCTGAAGGGTTCAATTCTCTGAGGAACTGGGCTGGACGGAAGCCATGTTTCACACTTTGTTGGAAAATGGTTTTTACCTGCTTGGTTTGCTTGCTCGACTTGGCTCAGACACCAGAACCACTGTTTGCTCTATGCATCTGCAGGCTGCTCGGTAAACAGGTGCTTCCTGGGGCTGTACTCAAGAATGAATGGGGCCAGGTGTGTGGTGCATGTCTGTAATCCCAGCACTCAAGAGACTGACTCAGAAGGGTTGCAAGTTCCAGGTCAGTGTGTGCTTCATAATGACCCTGGGGGCCGAGGGTGGGTGCTAAGAATAGTCTCTTCACTATGTGGTACTGGGCAAACTGAATATCCACACGCAGAAGAGTGGGACTAGACCCTTATCTTGTACTATATACAAAAATCAACTCAGAATGAACTCAAGAGCTAAAAGTATAAAACACAAAGGGAGAACTCCGTGACATTAGTTTCGGTAACGATTTTTGGATGTATCTCCAAAAACATAGGCAAAAAAAAAAAAATCCAAAATAGACAAATGTAATTGCATCAAATTTAAAAGTCTCTGCACAGCAAATGAGACAACAGCAAAGAGACAGCCGAATGAACAGAGCATAAAAGACGCACAGCGTGTGGTCCTTACACAGAGCAGAACACGTCTGCAAACACGTCAGCTAGGGTGTGATCAGCCAGAGTATGTAATCAACTCAAAAGCAACAAGGAAATAACTCAACCTAAAAAAGAGCAAAGGACCTGAAGGGACATTTGTTAGAAGAAGACAAATGGACAGTAAGTGTATTTTTAAATGCCAGCCATCACTGGTCATTAGAGAGTTCCACATTAAAATGACAATAAAATGTCACCATAAAAAGACAAAAAAAAATGCAATTCCACCTGGTAAAATTGCTATGGTCAAAGGGAAAGGAATCCGAGTGCCTTGTCGGTGGGAATGTATAAATGCAACCATTGTCAAAATGTGGAGGTTCCTCAAAAAAAAATATTTTGAAGTAGAACCATGGTAGAATCCTACAGTCATATTGGTGGACACCTAAAGGAAGTCAGTAGTCACTGCGATAGGTCATAGCATCATGTCAAGTTGAAGCTTCATTTACAGAAATTAAGTGGAGTCAACCTAACTGTCCATCCGCAGATGGATGGATAAAGAAAAGGTGGTGTGGAGGTGGGGGGGTGTTTACAACAGAACACTAGTCAGCTTTTCCAAAGGAAATTCTGTCATCACAACGTGGATGGACCTGGAGGACATTATGTTAAATGAGATAAACTGGGCATAAAAAGACAAATGTGGACCTACATGTGGAACCTGAAAACGTTGCTCTCTGAAGAGCAGAGAGTGGAGCGCCGTGAGCAGAAAAGGGTCGAGAGGTACGTGTGAGTTGAAGGATACAAACTTTCAATTAGACCAGAGGAAGTAAGTTCAGGATATTTGCTATAAAACATGGGAACTATAGTTTTTAACCTTGTGTTGCATACTTGAAAATTGCTAAGCAAGTAGATCTGGGTCTGCAGACATAGTTCAGTTGGTGGATTGCTTGTCCAGCATGCATGAGGAGGAAAAAGAGAGACCTGAACCACCCTCATCACAGACATGCTCAGCGTGTAAGGTAACACCTTGTCTTAATTTGCCCAGTCTACAGCGTGTACATATTCCTAAGTACTACGTTTACATTATAAACACATATGTGTAATTTTTAGCAGTCAGTTAAGATTAAGTCTCCATGTTTAAACAAAGAACACATGGTAGGTAGCACACACCTGTCTCCCCTGTCAGTTCTTGCTATTTGCATTCACTCTGCTTTGCTTACAGCAGAGAACAATTTGAGTGTGGTCCTGGCCCTGGACTTAGACATGCTGGTAAGGAAAAAAAAAAAAAAAAACAATTTATCTAGGAGCTGGCAACATGACTCAGCAGGTGAGGGCCTTGCTACCAAGGCTGATGTCACGAACTGGATCTGGGCCCCATATAGGGAAAGAAAAGAACTCACTCCCAAAGTTATTCTCTGACCTAGACATGTGCACTGTGTGTGCACACATACACATATGAGAGACAGAGAGAGAGACAGAGACAGAGAGACAGAGAGAGACACACAGAGAGATCAGCCCATTAATTAAATGAAATTTGATGGCTTTGGGTGTGTGTGTTTTAAAAAAAAAAACTAGTCACTAACTGTGAAGATGCCACCAAGGGGGCAGAGGGAGCTGACCATGAGATGAGCGTGTACACAAGAGAAGGGTGCACCTTTCTATAGGTGGTCTGATGGACTATGGTCAAGTTTATCCATGAAGGACAAGGAGGAGCCACCCCTACAAAGAGCCCCAAGGAAGGCTTCCCAAGGGAAAGAAACAGGGGCAATGTCCTTGGGGCAGGAAAGACCTTAGCTCTGTACCAAAAGCCAAAATTTATCCCTAATATGCTAGGCTTTAGAAAGGACCCAAGGGACCCTGCCTACATTGACACTCACTCTGACTGTGTGAGAGGTGACATGGGGTGGGGAGAATGGAACCGAGAAGACCATCAGACTCCTACACTATTCCACCCAGAGACGTGCTCTGGGACCCATCGAGAGCCATGATGGCGGCAAGGGGGATGGATTTGGGATTTGGGTGCTGTTGGGATGGATGTGGGTGGGAGGCCAGATTCCAGTTTCAGCACCCGGGTGAGCAGGAGCACATTCAAAGGGTGCAGACAGAGGTGTTCATACAGTTCATATGGAGACGCTGAACTTAAAGGTCTAAGAGATATCCAACAGTCCAGCTCTAATAGAAGTTAAACACATGGACAGAAAATAATATTTTGGTTCAGAGCCCTCTGACCCCCAACAGTTAGGTCACCCCGATACACGCCAGCTTGTCCTTTAGCATCTGTATCTCTGGTAATTCCTCTGCCTCAGTTTCCTCATTGTTGTAGTAGGCTGTACATAGCCCTTAGCTCTGGGGCTCACCATGATGATGGTATGGGTTAACACACAGAGGGAGTTTAGGTCGCCACACTGAGTATTCATTTAGTAAACATCAGCTTCCTGTAATAACAATTATCATCATTTTAGCTGCAGTAATTTTCCTGCCATTTGTCTCTTTCTAATTAAAATCAAGGACCTCAGGAGCTGGTAAACACTTGTGATGTTCTTAGAATTATCTGTTCATAAGCTTTTGAGTCCTGTGAACCCAGCCTCTGCCCCCGTCCTCTGGAGCTCCTTGGTGTGGGGTGTGACACACAGTGGCATTGGCAATGCTTGCCCAGTCACATGGAATGTAGCTTGATTGCAAGGAAAGGGGGGAACCACATATCTGAATGAGCTCATGAAGTACTGAGGCTATCGGAAGGAACTTAGAGACAAGAAGAAATGACTAGGTGGGTTTTTATGTGACAGTAGTCACTCATATCTGTCCCCAGAAGGGAATGCCTTTTTACTGTTTTTATTCGTGTGTATTAATTACATATATTGGGTTTCATCATGACATCTTTCACAGAGTTATATCATATTTGATCGTATTCCCCACTCTGTCACTGTTTTTGTCTCCTAACTCCTGCTGATCCCCTCTCTCTTTCCAAATAGTCCTCTTCTGTTTCCATGTTTTTGCTTTTTTAATAACCCAGTGAGTCTTACTCGCATTGTTTTCAGGAGCATGGGCACATTAACAGTGGCTACACCACTGGAGAAAATGTCTTCCTACACCCCTCAGAAGCCATTAACTACCTGAACGTCTTCTCCCTCCGTGTGAAATGTTGACAGGCTCAGGCTTGTACAGGTCTTGACCAGGTAACCACAGCTGCTGTGAGTTCCAGTGCGTAACAGCTGAGTCGTGCCACAGAATCAGCCTTCCAAGGCACCCCTGCCCTTTCTCTAGCTCACGCGTTCTTTTCCCCAGGACGGGAGCTGCGTGATTTCCCAAAGCAGCCGCTTCCAGCATGGCTAGCATCTAGCAGAAGAAAGGTTGTACATGCAATGAATCAACTCCCAGAGATTTTCATAAGCACACACACACAGAGGATCCTGGTACATTAGGGAAACACACATAAATGCCACACTTACGCCCCCTGGAGGCCTCTGTGCTCTGTGCCCTAGGGTTTTGCCCTGTTAGTCTGGTGTAACAAGCTTCCTTGGCTAAACCTTTAGTCCCTGCCACCACACTAAAGGAGGGGGATCCTAAGTTTCTCTGCATAGTTGGCGGTGCCCTTCTCCAGAAGACAAAAGAGGAAAGCCAGTTAAATTTCTATCTTCAATAAACAATGGACAAAGCTTTGATATAAAGATGCCTCGTGTACTGTTGCTTTAGCATTTGTATTTGCCTGATCTGGCAACTCTAGCCAAGTTCAAAGCCCACATGCACTAGACCAAGACACAGTCCTATTTTGTGCCCCAAAGTCTAGGATGCTGATGCCATGTTTGAAGCTAAGTCTTGGGTCTCTCCATCCTCTTCTGCCCCCTCCCATACCTACAACCACAGCTCAGGGGTCAACTTCCTAGGAAGACAAAGCTTCCTTAGGGTGTGTGTGGTGCAGAGAGGCCTTTAGTCCCATAACGTATTTCACTAGAAATAGTGTCTCTAAGCCCTCAATATTTTTGTATTAGATACATGGAATTATGGCCCGTGCCTGTCCTCTCCCTCACCCGGGCTTCCCAAGCAGGGATGGTGACATATGACAGCTAGCTAGAGCAGGGCACTCTACAAATGCTTAGTAACTTGATTTAATGATAATTGGTCAATTCACTGGGAGAAAATAGCAATGTCCTCTCAACATGGAGCCTGTATCACCTTCTCCCATCCGATCCCTTCCCCCTTTCTCCATGAAGCACCTTGCCATCTCTCATTTCATCCGGCAAGTTCTCTGGCTTGTTGTATTTGGAACGTAGCGACTTCATCCTGTGTTCCTACTCTTCATTTCTTAATGCCTTCATATCTCCTGTCTGTCACGGGAATGGACACAGGCAAATAAAAGCCTGTTCAGAAGTCCACAGGCCTAGTGTGAAGGGTCAGACACATGAACGAGCAAACAGTAGATGCTACGCTTGGGGGACAGGGTGGCACAGTAGATCCAAAGACTGGCTCTCCACACATGCTTACTCTGGTTCAAATCCAGGCTCTGTCACTTGCAAATGGAGTGGCCTGGGGTGGGGGGTGGGGTTCCTCGTTCCTCTTTCCCAGAGGTTTCAAGTTTCTCACAGGAATTCTGCCTTCTCTTGTGTGGGAATTGAGTGAACCAACTCATATAAGATGTTTAGCTGAGGACCTAATCTATATAAACACTCCATAAATATGTGCATAACAGTTCTTACCTTCTGGCACACAGATAAGGGACCAGACCCAGCCACGGCAAGGACAGAGGATTAATAGCCACCAGGAGACAGTTGTTTTAACTCGGAGCCTAGAACAGGCAATTTGCAGGAAAAGCAAACGAGGAACTTGGTGGAGCTTGCTGGGGGAAGTTTGTTCTCAGGGACCAGACCCTGGGAAGGAAAAAAAAAAAAAAAAAGCCGACAGCACCCACGTGACCATCTCTCCCTCCTCAGGGCGGACGACTGCTTTTGTGCTTCTCGGAAGCTGGACGCCGTGGCCATTGAAGCCAAGTTCAAGCAGGACTTGGGCTTCCGGATGCTCAACTGTGGACGGACCGACCTGGTGAAGCAGGCGGTGTCTCTGCTGGGGCCCGATGGAATCAACACCATGAGCGAACAGGTACCAATCCGCTGGCACCGCACCGCACCGCACCTTCTCAGTGCTGGTACTGGGCGTGAGCAGCTAGCAGGACACCGGCTCCCTCTGCTGATCAATAATAATAATATTAAAATAATAATTCCCCCTCCTCCGTTTTTTTTTCTTTTTTTAGTGTTTTGGATTTTTTTAATCTTATAAAAAAAATACACTTGTCCTTCTTCGTGGAAAGCTCACATGATCATTGCAGCTGAAACAAAGGAGTGAAAATTAGACCTGTTCAGGAAAGGAAATAATGTCATTAGCTTGCCCATCGCTTGTTCTTAAGACTCTGCGACCCTGAGGTCTCTTTACTAGCATGTTAAAGTCAGTTCTCTGTCGGTCTGCTATTGAAACAAGACAGATCTCACCACACCGTCCTCTTAGAGAGTGTTTAAGAGACACCAAAGTCAGTCTGGGGACCCTAGGGCATCACCCAGACATGGCAGTGCCCAGCAGATCCTGAAACTCGTGGTAGATTAGAGGCATCCATAGGCAGAGATACCCTGGGGAGGTGGTGGTGTCACAGAAAGAGAAAACAGACAGCTGGTCCCCCCAGTGCAGAGTTACAAGGGACAGGAGGGACCGTTTCTTCCCCAGGCAGCTCTTTGCAAGAGATCCATGAAGAGGGTAGAAGGCACTATTTTTCTTGAACAACATCAAGGATCCCTATCACACAATCATATGTATCTTTTATGTTTAAAAGCAGGGATTTATTATATCTTTTCTCAATTTTTTTATATTTCAGATACCTTGTAATGCTATTGAATATTCTTTTGTAAGTTGCTTTTAGTATCTGTATAAAATGATTGCAGTGTTTATTCATTAACCATCTTCCCAATGTCAGATATTTAAAATATTTATGTTAGACAAATCTTTGTTCCGATCTCTATTTCCTTGGGGAAATGTTTCTTTAAGATGGAAGTAGTGTCTCAAATGCACCAGGCTTTCCCGAGTTCATTCCCCGCACCCAGGGGCCTGACTAGTCTTTGTGCTCCCGCTGATTACAAATGTATTCCTGTTCATCTTCTGCTTTCCTTTGCTTTTTATTGGCATTATTACTGTTTTCTTGTTTACTTAGAGAAATCCTTTCTATATTAGGAACAAAGTCCTGTAATGTGACAAGTGCATCTCAGTCTGTCATTGACTTTGGAATTTTTGCTTATAATGTTTTCAATTGCACGGTACCAATGCTAGAATAATTTTCACACGTGACATTTTTCATTGGCTTTATGCCTAGAAGTGGATCCCGAAACCAACTTGGTATCTCTTATAATTTTAATTTTGCTAGCTACCTCTCGTAAAACTAAAGGTTATATTGGCATGTCACGCGAGATAAGGCTGGAGATGGACACTTTCCCAAGGAGCTGACTTCACAACCCTGTTGATGGAGAACTCCGTCCCCTGTAGGCTGTGGTGCTCGGTTTGTGATGAGCAAGGAGGCCGAGCAGGGAAGGTTTTCTTGAAGGCCACCCTGCTTCAGTAGCCTTGTGCTTGTAAAGGGTGTTGGGAGGACAGATGTCAATGTAGGTGGCCACGTGCTCAAGGATGTCCCGTTACCCTTGATAGACATCTGCCTGACCCAAGGCCCATATAAAGCAACAAGGATACTTTGTCACACTGAGAAGGATAGAACTGTCGAAGAAACTGTATTCATTGTAGTTAAATGGTGTAGGGTTGGTGTTACAGTATCCAGAAAGTTCTTATGAACCATCCCTACCCCCATCACAATCAGCCACTTGTCTTAAAAACACACTTAGGTCTGCTGTACCATGAAGTTCAGGAAAGCCCTCCAACTTAAGCAAAGATAGGTGCTAAGGGTGATACCACCCCCTTCACCCCTCCACCGCAGTTTCCAGAATGTGGAAGGTTGTGACCCTGTGAGTCACAGGTCCCCACATTAACTCTTTTGTCCTGCCACAGTCTGAGCAGCACACACACTAATAAGACCTCCCACGTGTTTGCCAACCGACCATGGCCACCTTGTAAACGTCTCCGTCTCTGGTTTTAACCACAGCAGGGCATGACCCCCTTGATGTACGCCTGTGTCCGCGGGGACGAGGCGATGGTGCAGATGCTGCTGGATGCCGGAGCTGACCTGAACGTGGAGGTGAGGGTGTAGGGGGCTGTAGGCAGATCCTGCCAGCTCAGACTTTCCCTTCCCAGTCACCCTCACACACCTCACACCCTCACACACTCCTCAACCCTTCCAGTGACTGCAGCCATGGTGAAATCACCTGGCAGACCATGTCACAGACTGAGGTCACAACCAAAGCCCCAAGTAGCAACCCCCACTTGTGCTTTGTTTGAAACAATAGCGGTAGCTGCAGGAAGCTCTGGTTTACCTTGGCTGAGCACCTCCTAGCTCCCGACTCATCCTTTCTGGGATGGGACGCAAACTCCTGCATCCCAGCCTTTTCCTCAAGCCTGGCACAAGCTGTCCTGGCTCCCTGGGCTGAGGTTCCCCTTCCTGATATCCTCTGTCTTCCCCTCATCCCCAGCCCCACTGACTCACTTTTTTGTTGGCTGAATTATCTCAAAGCTGCTGGGATGCAGTACAGTAGACTGGAAACTGAAGCTCCCCTCCCTGAAGGCTTTGGCATCTGACAGGCTTAGGTTCAAGTTCTGAACTACCACTTGCTTTGATGCTCAAGAAGTGGTGTGGCTTATGAGATGAACTATGCACACATTGTCGGAAGGAACTGATGCCCGGTAGAGGTGCCCAGCTGTGATCTGCACCTAGCAGAGGCACCTAGCCACGCTTGGGACTCGGTTAATAGTAGTTGCTCCAAACCACCCCGAGATTCAAAATAAGTGGATCCTCGCTTTTTTATTGTTCTTTGCTGCCTGAAGGCCTGTTCAGCCAGCATTTGGCAGCTGCAGATGTCAAGGAGATTGGCACGCTGCAGCCGTCAACCAGCAACTCTAGGAAACCTTTTTGCTTCAAAATTAGATGCCCTTCAGAGCTGCCCTGTACTTAGAAAATATATATTGGTGAGTTTTATGTTCATCTGAGGAAAGCAGACAGTAAACATAGCTCTGAATCCAAACCCCTTTTGGATCTTAATGAGTTTTAAGTGATAGAGAAGTCAGGTAATAACGGGACCCATAGTGCTGCGGGTCTCTAAGCATCACAGGCCCTGTCAAGGTCCTCAGCTAGAGGCGTTCTTTGATCCTCCTCTCCAGACTCTCCCATGGGTTTCGCTCAGTGCCATTGTCTACTGTAAGGACACTCAGGCCAAGGTCACATGCCCCAGGAATGCTGAGCAGATCACTGTGAGCTGGTGGTGTTAATATCACAAGCCTCCAGCCATCGGCTTCCCTACTGCATCCCAGCTTGGCGTAACCAAGGCCCTTTCTCCATCCTGAAAGCCAGTCTCTCATTCTTTCTTCTTGGCATGTTCAGGGCAAGTTTTGAGGCTGTGTTTCCAGTTATATGTGGGCCCTTTTCAACTAAGAAGCTAGGTGACCTGTGAGCAGAGTGGCAGGGACGTCCTCTCTCAAATGAGCGACTGTCTTCTCTACTGTGGAAGCGTGAGACAGACCTACTCCTCACCCAGCCCCTTTGAGGATCTTAAATGTAGATATAGATGTCTCGGGCTACCTCACTTCCTGTAGCTCTCGGAACCACTGCCCTCCTTAAGCAGTAAGAGGGAAAGAGACCAGCAGAGAAGTTGGTTTCCAAAGCGTCACCCTATGAGTGAAGGGACGCTAATGCTTTTTAGGGGGGAGATGAAGGCACAGACAGCATAGGCTCAAAAACCTTTCCCTGCCCCAATTGATAACACCCCCCAAACACAGACCTCCAGTGGCCTGCTTCCAGGAGGCTCCGTCAGCATCTCTCCTAAGAAACTCAAGCAGGACCAGCGCCCAATTCTGGTGAGAGGTTGCTTGGGGCCTCCAACAGGGGAAGTCACTACCTGACGTCACCGCCGTTTGCCCAAGCACCTGCCAGGATGTCTTTTTGATACTTCCCTAATCTGTGTGCCTGGCCACAGATAGGCTAGAATCTGCAAGCCTAAATATTGTGAAGGTCACCTTTTTAAAAATAACTTCAATTTGTTTATAGGTTGTCAGTACTCCTCATAAATATCCATCCGTCCACCCCGAGACCCGCCATTGGACGGCTCTGACTTTTGCTGTGTTGCATGGACATATTCCTGTAGTTCAGGTATTAAGTATTTCCCTATCCACATCTGACCGTTAACTGTGACATTACTCCATGACGCAAATCTAAATCTCCCCCCAGCATGCGTATCTCCCCGAGTGATTCATATTGGTTAATTGCAATCCAATGAAGCATATCCTTATTTTATAATGAAATTATTGTGCTTAAGCATCCATTTGGCCAAGCATTAACCAATATGAAAGCATTGCGTACCCACACGCAGCCTCACGCCCAGAGCGACCAACCAGTGGAGTTCTTCCTGATTGCTCTGAGGTGGGACTTCAGCTGATATTTTGGGGACTTGCTCCTTTTACATTCTTAACGTGACCACGAGACTTGGCCAGGGTCAGTACCTGGAGGGACTCTTCCCTTGGGTGCAGCCCGGGTGTTCTGTAGATGCCAGTGGTTTCCAATCAGTGGGGAAGAAGCATCCAGATCAACAAGGACATGTTTGAAAAGTGCACTGGTGTGAGGATTGACTCCTGAGAATCTGCTCCTGGGGGGGGGGGGGTCTACGGTACATTTCCCACGTCTTCTGAAACAGCTCCAAATGTGGTAACGTGCCTGCATCTGCCATCCTGAGAGTATTGTCACTTTTTATCACCATGGTCGACTTGATTGTCAGTGACTAGCCTCGGTCTTAACTTGGTCTTTACTTCATCAGAAGAAGGAGCTTGGCATCTAAGTCCGGGACCTCCCCAGGCCCATAGTGAGTGCAGATACAACAAGAACACGCCTCTTTGATGTGGCCCACATTTCCGAATTCTGTGCAGCCGAGATCAGAGTGGCAGGGACAGCTCAGCAGTGCTGGTATTTCACAAGAGCCTTTGATGTTTCCTGGCTATGGGAATCCTCATGACAGACCCATGGTGGCACTTCAGGAGGTTAGGTGTGATGTAGTACCCTTGGTGCTGACTTCTGCTTATATAGGACATCAAACTCAGCCCTTTGAGGGCAGAGGGGAACCTAAAAAAGAAGGGAGTCGATAGCATCTCGAAAGCACAGACAGAACCCCTTGATGGACAACGGCATCCTCAGCCATTCATTCAGGAAAGGGGACAACTGAAAGTCAGGCAGAGCCTCCTGATAGTGAGGCTGCATCCCTGAGGCAGGTGCAGTCGTGGGGACATGCCCTCAGGTAGCAGTAGGTAGGTAGTAAAAATGGTGGGTTCTACCCCATGTTATGTGCCACATGCCGGCAGCACACCGTCACCGTCACCGAGAGTGGTGATCGGGTATGGACAGAGCCTCCGCCTCCTTTAATAAACTCGCGCATAGCAGCAAATACACTGAATGAAGGCAGGAGAGGCAAAACTTCTGCGGCTTGTGTTACCCGCCCTGGATCTTGCTGATCAGAGAACTAGACACCTCACCTGTCCTCAGAGTCCTCCAGGGTCTTCTGGAAGGGATTCTCCCCGTGGCTGGTCGAGCACGATCCGGGGGTCAGTCATAACGTATGAGCACCTGCGGCTGAAAGGGTCACGTCAATTGCCCTCTGAGACTTGTGACACAGACCTGACAATAGAGATTTCCAGCATTTGGATGCTTCTTCTCTCTCGGTGCTTCCGGAACCCTTACTATACCTAAGGATGCCCCGGAGAGCCTGTTAAAATACAGACTAGCTCAGTATGCCCAGGCTGGGGCCCAGAGAGGCGGCCCTTCTAACAAACTGTCCAACATGTTCTTCTGCATGGACCACACTGTAGGTAGCCTGGGGTTCTAGAAGGTGAGAGAGGCTTCTTTTCTGAGGTGAAGTTGCCTCCAGCCCAGTGCACAAGGTCACTGACTCGGGGAGGGAGACACTAGTATCTGACCGGTTTCTACCAGGACACTGACGCCTCCCCTCACCCACAATCACGCCCTCCGTGTATCTCAGTGGCCACTCTTCCCTGCAGCTCCTCCTGGATGCTGGGGCCAAGGTGGAAGGCTCGGTGGAGCACGGTGAGGAGAATTACTCAGAAACTCCCCTGCAGCTCGCAGCCGCTGTTGGTAAGTTACCAGTTCCACCCCCGCCCTGGCGTCCCTCACTGTGGCCTTTGATGTGCCTGTGACTGGCTTTTCTTTTCTTTTTTTTTGTTTCTTTTACAAAACCCCCTTCTCTGGGCTTGCAGGGAATTTTGAGCTGGTTAGTTTGCTGTTGGAGCGTGGTGCGGACCCCCTGATAGGAACCATGTACAGGAATGGAATTTCTACAACCCCCCAGGGTGACATGAACTCTTTCAGCCAGGCCGCAGCCCATGGACACAGGTAGGCTAGGATGGGCCAAGGCCACCAGGTCCCAAGTGGTGCTTGTTAAAAATGCAGATTCCCAGGCCACCCCCCAGACCCATCCTCTCTCTGGTTGTGGGGCCCAGTGGAAGTGAGCTGGCCCAGGCTCTGGCCCTGACAAGAGTGCCCTCACCCACAGTTTTCTGCCAAGAGCCAGTTCCCTGCACGTGCGAGCCTACAGACTGCCATGTTCTGTCCACTCTGAGCCGGCTTTAATCACAGAGATATGTCACTCCTGGCCAGAATGGGTCAGAGTACATCATGTCAGCTGCCATGATGTGAGAAGAACTCAAAGAGGAATGACAGAGTTCTTCGTCTTTGCTCAAGTCCTTTCTAGGTTTCTTCCAGAAGCCCCATCAGGTTTTATTACACACTACCCCTCCCCCGTCAAAGAGAGAAAATTCTCCAGACTAATGCTCAAAAGGGCTGAGTTCCAGAACTTTCTGGATATTATTCAGTCTTAACATATCCTCCAGGAAACATGGCCAGTCATACCCCACCATCTCCTTCATCCCCAAAGCCCTCCATCCGTAAAGCCACCACCTGGGAATTATCCTCTCGTTCCTGGTTCTGAGTGAGCAGCTTCCTAGCCCCCTACTGTGCCCCTGCTCCCAGCACGGCTCCTTCCATCTCTCAGTGTCTTCCTCTCTGGGTTTATGATTGACAGGAATGTGTTCCGCAAGCTGCTCGCTCAGCCAGAGAAGGAGAAGAACGATATCCTGTCCCTGGAGGAGATTCTGGCTGAGGGGACTGACCTGCCAGAAACAGCCCCGCCCCCCTTGTGTGCCAGCCGCAACAGCAAGGCCAAACTGAGGGCCCTGAGGGAGGCCATGTATCACAGCGCTGAGCATGGCTACGTGGATGTGACAATTGATATCAGAAGTATAGGTCAGTCTGGGCACCATTCACCATGAGACACAGCATGCACACACACACACACACACACACACACACACACACACACGCTCACACACATGCTCATACACACATCAAGGGGTCCCAGGGAGCTTTTCCTTCACTTGTCAGAACATCTCCAGACCAAGACACCCACACTGTTCCCACAGACAGCAACACTCTGCCTGCCCTGAGGCCCCCACCCTTAGCTCATCCTGCCCTGGTTCCCAAACCCTGGACCTTGAGCCATGCACCTAAATCACCTGGGGAGCTTGTCTGAATACAGATTGCCAGGCCCTGCACCCAGAGGCTCTGCTGTCGAGGGTCTGGATGGATAAAGGCTGGAATCTGTATATTTAACAATCACTCCAGGTGGTTCCCAGGGCTTGAGGACTTTGCTGTGTAGGACACCCAACTCCACTAACACAGAGCGACCCTGGAGGCAAGGACAAATGCCTCCTCAGCAGGACTTTTCCTCTGAGTCAACAGGAGCCGCCATTCAGGAGAGCAGCGGCTCTTTTTTTCTTCAGTGAGAAAGCCCAGAGCTGGCTCATTGGTGTTTCTGGTGATCCAGGCTAGCCTAGTACCCATCTAGTGACTTTTGCCTGGCAAGGGAAGAGAACCGTAAGACATAAAAATGGGTCATGGCAGGCTGAAAACCAAATAGAAGCCGCTGGATCACTACTCTGGAAAGGGTCTCTGTCAGGTGGACTGTCCAATACGTGGGAAATGTATGCTGTTGCCCTGAGAGTCTGTTTTGCATGATTAAGCTTGGGGGCTCGGGACCATCCACCTGTTCGTTCTGATTCAGGCGGGGCATGCTCTCCCTCCCTCCTGGCCCTCTCACAGCACAATACAGCAGTCATCCGCTGAGGAGACCTTGTTAAAGGAAGAAGACGCCATGAGGGGCTGCAGGTGGAAATGTCTCACACGGGCCGGCAATGGTCTCCTCTCACTGATTTCAGTGGTTGATCTCACGGTTCTCAGCCCTCATCTGAGCATGGTTATGTCATCTAATCCTGAAGTAACTCTCTCTTCCCCTGAGGTTTCCCCTCCCCAGTAGAAGAAAGGCAGTGAACTCAGAGGCAGGGAGATGTAAGAATAAGTAACTGAAAGATTCTGCGCAATGACTGGTATTGTAGAATGCGCCCTCCAATAGTATGAGGCGCATGCGCACGCGTACGCAGACGAGTTTCAACTTCTGCGTGTCTCGCCTGTATTCACTGAGACCAGACCCTCGGTTTCACAGCTTGATAATATTTTAGACAAAGGCCCACTTCCAAATGAAAATATTCCTGTTCCTTGGTTGTTTTCTACCCTCTCCTCTCCTGCCCTCCCCTCCCGCCTGGCCCGATGCCTCCCCCGCCCTGCCCCCTTCAGGTGTCCCATGGACTCTGCACACGTGGCTGGAGTCACTGCGGGTCGCCTTCCAGCAGCACCGCCGGCCTCTCATTCAGTGTTTGCTCAAGGAGTTCAAGACCATTCAAGAGGAGGAGTACACAGAGGAGCTCGTCACGCAAGGCCTGCCCCTGATGTTTGAAATCTTAAAAGCAAGCAAGGTACAAATGGGGGGCTATTGTGGTTGCAGTGGAGAGTGGGGGTGGGAGACTCACAGATCTGGACGGTCCCTCGCTGGGAACCGATGGTCCTTAAACACCACGACATCGCGGTTAAAGGTGGCGAGCGCATCTCAGCTGGCTACAGCTACTTGCATAGTTACTTGTGAGGCGGCTTTTTGACTGAGTATTTGGGGGTATCCCAAGGCACTTAGGCACAAGAGCAGGTACGTGATTTTTGACTTGTGGAACTTACACTGAAGCCAGGGGTAATACCAACCCATGTGCTCTAAAAGCATATAAAGCTAGTTTCCCTGGACCAGGCTTAAAAAAATGTAGGATTCAAAAGAGAGAAAGCGGGCACCCCCAAGGTACAGGTGCTGACCAGGCCCGAAGGGACGGTGGGAATCGAGTAGGAAAAGGGGAAGGGTGTCATCCCTGGACAGTATTCTGCCACAGTTTCTGAAAAGCTAGGCCTTGAGAGAAGTCTTTTCATGTAGAATGACAACTTGTCCAACATGCATCCCAAAGGTTTACATACATTTCATGCTATGGACATACATACATACATTCATACATACATACATACATTCATACATACGTATATATTTCAGGACAACTATGGATGAAGCCCAATATATGTGTAGATGACATCATATCACAGTATCAAAATGATAAACACCTCTGATGGGACAGCTTGTCAGAGGAGCTTCATCTGATTCCTTGGGGTTCACCCCTACCGAGGTCTCCATTCCCAGCAAAGGAAGGCCACATCTCTACATCTCTTTCTACACATCTGTCTTACTCTTGGGGAATTATGAGAATCAGTCCACGAAAGCTCTGTAGAGTCATCCATTTGGGAATATCATAAAGACACTCGGGTCCCTGCCAGGGGTGTGCGGCCCCCTCCTGTGTGTGGGTGGGAAGTACTGTTTTGGGCAACCTTGACGAACTGGCTCCCTGACACCCACTGGGGTCAATAGCCAAAGGCCAGGGGTCACAGTAGAGAATCCCCCAGCACTGTGACCATGAGAAGCACCAGGGAGGAGCACCAACCTCCCTGAAAGGTTCTAGAGAGTTCCTACCCTAAGCCGCTGCATCACGCAAGTGTTTGGGCTCATATAACACAGTGGTTGAGCGTATGTACTCTAGAACCAAATTACAGGGGTTCAAATCCTAACTCTCCCACTCATTAGCCATAGGGCCCTAGTCAAGCTTCTTAAACCTCTTCCTGCCTCAATTTCCCTGTCTGTAAATGAGTCAGCAATCATAAAGGTCTCTAAGTGGCTGTGAGTGCAATGTGATGGGAAACCCCAGTGCCTTTCCACTCTTCCCTGACACCACAGAGAAGCTTCCTTAGTGGCTATGAAGAGCGTCATAGAAGATGCAGGGCTTTCTGTGTTTCCCCAAGGATCTTCTGTAAACACCAGCTCAGGACAGCGGCAGGCACAGCCAGCTGCCAATACCGGTGTCACCATGCCATCTGCTATCCTCAGGGTGACAATGTCTTGTGAACACTTCAGTCTTCAGTGCCCTGAAATTCACAAAGGAAACTAAGGTGTTTCCCAGACTCGTTTGTCTGTAGAATCCTTTCATAATGAACTTCATTATGCCCCAAGACAGAAATGAAGATTTTTTTCAAAGCTTACACATGATATATATATATTATAATATATATGTTTAATTTAATTACAAGCCATTCACTCACTTAAGCATATTGAAGGTTTAACTCTCACAGTCTTCACAAGCACTTCTGGAGGAACCCTAAATTCATCTCCATTTAACAAACATTTAACATATAACAAACAAAGGGTAATGAAGGCAGGGAGATGGATACTAACCCGCCCAAGCTCACCCACTGCTGAGCAGCTAAGGGCCCACACTGGAGTGATCATCTGCCCCAGGGAAGGCTTTGTGGAACTCTTGGGTCCATCCACAGGAGTCTGTGGAGCCTCAGGAGAAACTGGCCTATGAGCCACACTGTGTGGGTACCTGTCCTGGGCTAGGGACGGGCTGCTCGCTGTGAGAGTGAGGGGCACACAGAACTGCCTTTCCCTGGTGACAGAGTCAGCCCACCAGCCACATAGTCCATCTGCTTTCAGAGTGTCTTGGAGCCTTGAGGCCAGAGCTCATCTCAGCAGCTGTTCTGGGCAGTGCCAGCCTCAAGCCAGCCTTTGTAGCTCCTGCTGGCTGTGATTGGTGTCTGTGCCATGCAGCCCGAGTATAGTGGGCCTCAGTGAGTTCAAGAAGAGCGGACCCTGCTGCGAACATTTCAAAAGCAAGCTCCTCCCCTGTCCCCCTACAACTTAAAATAAATGGATAAAAGGCTTTCAACTGAAATTACCCAGAACCACCTGGGTGAAAGGGACTGCTGGATGCATTCCCAGTGTCTATAATCGAGTGTTTTCTGGCCTGTCTGGTTTTAACTCCCCCTCTACCCCTGCCATGGAAGAATTCTGCATTTTGGTTTTTGTTTGTTGTTTAAGCAAACATCACTTAGAAGTAAGACATAAATGTAAAAAAATTCCCCAGATTGTAACTGCAGAGCCCAGTGAATTTCTATCAGCTGAAATCAGTCATCACTAGATCACAAAATACAGCACACCTAGCACCCCAAGTTCCCCTGGCTCCCAGGCCACCAAAAAGCCATCCCTTCCTGACTGCTGACAGGTTTCATCTCGCCTGGTGGCTCAGGGGTGAGAGGCCTTCCACAAGCACCCCAGTGTCTGACAGGAGGAGGGTTGTGGGGAAAGGGCTTTGAATGGAAGGAAATGAAAGTCACCAGCAACCCTAACAGGCGTGTTGGGGAGGCAGGCAGAAGGAACCCGTTCCCTGGCAGCTGGACTGAACATCCAGGAGAGGCTATCCAGAGACAGAGCAGGCAGTTCCATTCTCTGGAAGGAGCAGGCGCAAAAAGGATGGTACAGCCAGGAGGAAGGAAGGAGAGAGGGTTAATTTGCTTTCATGGGAGGTTTCATGGAAACCCTTACCTGTATGGAATAACATCACACAGACTGGCCCACAGGGAAACAGGCAGATTAACATGGCTACAGCGTGCAGTCAGACATTCCCCAAGCATGCACTGGTCCAGCATCCGTGGATCCTCTCCGCTGGAATTTCTCTTTGTATCATTTTCTTGCATTCTAGTTGAACTGTTGTTCTGTTTGAGTTGTTGGATTCTGAGTTCCTTACTGATGACAAGGACTGGTCCTTTGTCAGCCACGTGGTTCACATATGTTTTCACCTCTGTAGTCTGTCCTTCGTCCTCTTATCTCAGTGCTAACATTTACCGACGGTCCTCACTATCATCAGATTGGGAACCAGACTGACACATGTATTACAGAGGGGCAACGCACATTAACCACAGCAGCTTGTGATGAGGGATAGGAAATGGATGCCTTTTCCATCTCCCCATCAGCAGAATGAAAAATACGATTGTTTAAATTTTAAAAGAAGTCTCTTATTCTTTATCATAAGACTTACAATGATTTAAAAACAATCTTTCTGACTGCGATGTACCCATATCGGGGATCTCAGACGCCCCAATGAAGCAGGTATGTGTATCTAAAGCCCCTCACTGAACAATAGCTAGCAGCACCACCAAAAGTTTAAAAATTATTATCAATCGAAGCAGGAAAATCTGCTAGCATGCTGGCCCAGGAAGCCTCTGAGCAATGCTTCAGTCTAAGCTTCTGCCTGCCAATGGACTGCTAAGGAAAACCAGTCACTAAGTGAATTTTGGATCAAATCTTAAAAGCATCCAGAAGTCACCAGAGACATTCTCAGATCCTCATAGCCGAGCTCTCAAACCATCTCTGTGAAAAACCTTGAAAATGGAACTTAGTGTGAACACCATTCACTAACACTGCTTAATTTATCAACACCAGAGAAAACACCGGAGCAGAACAAGCATGTGTGAGCAATCTCTTCCTTTTGTTACATCCATTCATCAAAGCCTTATTAGGTCTGCCTTTTCCCCCCATTTCCTTTCTTCTGGCGTGTCCCCATTCAGCCCTCACGCTTCTCCCAGATTCTCTCTTCCATGAGTGATGGCTCCGGGCACTTAAAGCAGGACATGCCTTTGATGATGATGATGATCACCCACATTCTGTGTGACAGGGACCATTCTAGATCCTCCATACTCATCTACTCCTCCCAAGGACCCCCAGAGGGAGGGGGTTGTGTTATCAACATCTCCGTTTGAAATGATAGACTTGAGATCCCTTTGGAGGGGGATCCAGAAAAGCCAGGATCCTGATCCAGGCAGCCTGGCTGCTGCAAACCTCACGTTCTCAATGGTGAAGTCACCCTGCCCGTCCCTCAGCTTCCCCTTGGGTTTGCCTGCAGTGCCTTTCCCTGTGAAATGTCATTTTGTCTCCTTGAATGACAGAAACCAGACATTGGTATGCAACCATAGAGCCTTCTGCCAATGGGAAGGTCACCCCACATCTGCTGATGTCATGGCCAGGGGAGGCTGCCTTGAAAGGAGCCATGACTGTCACCTACCCAGTAATTTCCGCCACTCATACACACGCTGCTACCAGGCTTTGCCCAGCTCCAGAAAACAAGGACTATTTTTTCAAGGCCGGGGATCCGGTCTGGAAGCATTTGCCTGTTATATCAGCACCTGGGAAGGTGAAGCAGGAAGATCTTGACTTCGAGACGAGTTTGAGCTACATATCTAGGTCCTGTCTCAAAAATGAGAGACAATGGAAGAAAGGAAAGGATTTATGTTCCACACCGGCTCTCGGGGAATTCTAATGCTGCTCGTGGGGAGAAACACTTGGCTCGCCCATGAATGCAGGGGTGGGGTGTTAGCCACTGGCGTGGTTGCCAAGGCAGAGAAGTGCCTGCCTCCCTGTGCTCATCCATATCATCCATGCCATCCTTGAGAAGCGCCACCATCCCTTCTTCCTTCCGCTCTGATGACCCCTGTCTTAATCATGTCCCAGCTGACACTGCCTTCTGCAATCTATCCACTTTGATAGAAGGGTTTAAATTTTCTTTTCACACACGGAGGAGCTATGTCCTGCCTCGGGGATTAACTTTGAGACTTTCTTGGATCTCTAGCATCGTTACGGTCCCAAGTCATCATTTTAAAAAACAACAATACTCAGTAGTGGGAAATATAAAGAAAAAATAATGATCTCACTCTACTCTTCTAAGAACTCTTCAGTCTTTTATTTTCAGAGAAATGGTACAAAGCATGTTTTAACCTTCCTTTTTTGATACTTTGTTGTGTTAGTCTGCCTGGTGTTGCTAAAACAGAACACCTGAGATATTCAGCTTAAAAGAGGGAGGGTTCGGTTTGCTCAAAGTTTTGGAGGTCGGTGGTCAGCTGGTCCATTGCTTCTGGGGTAGCAACAGAAGCATGTGGGAGGAGCAGCTGGGAAGCAAAGAGAGAAAGGGCTGAGCAGACCAGCATCCCATAATCCCCTGTCGGAGACACACCCAAGGACCTCAAATATCCTGCAGAGTCTCACGAAGGTTTATTTAACCATCTCCCCATGAACAAGGGACCACACCCCTAACACATGAGCCCTCGGAGACAGTCAAACCACAGCTGTTGTAAAGATTTGCCCAGCCCCTGGTTTAGCCACTTGCCCAATAAAAAGCAGGATGCAGTGGATCACACCCCACCCCACCCCCAGCCGGTTCACCTGCTGGTGGAGGGCAGTAGCTAGGAAGGACTAATGGAAAAGAACCGAACACTGGGATGAAGGTCACTCACTCCACACAGTCTCCTTCCTCCCTGCGCCTTGGGCAGCTGGAGTTTGGAGGCACAGAACTGCCTTCCGCCGTCCTTATTTTTATTTTTATTGAGAAATGATTCAACTGATGACTCCCAGTTCCAGAACGCCTGAGCCCTAGAATCCGACTTATTACAGAGCTGAAGCAGAAGCTTCCATCCTGTCCTTGAGGGGCACAGTGACAGGGCTAAAAGGGCTTTCTGCTGCTTGCTCAGGACTGCTGGCTGCTTCCAGAGTTTGAGAATGCGGATAAAGGTGGATTGGAGGTGAAAGCTTTGTCTTCAGAAGCTACAAAACCCTGCTTTCCCTTGGCTAGGAAGTGATCAAGGTGTGATGGGAACATGTTTTATATAGATTTCATAAGCACTCAACAATGGTCTCACAGAGCAGGTCGGTGTAAACTGAATGTCTGGGCTCCTCTTGCCTGGGGGACAGGTGTCTGTAGTGACAGCCTGGCTTGTACCACCCTGGCATTCCCACAACACAGCTCCTCTTCTTCCTTTGCAGAATGAAGTCATCAGCCAGCAACTGTGTGTCATCTTCACACACTGCTATGGTCCCTACCCCATTCCCAAGCTCACGGAGATCAAGAGGAAGCAGACCTCACGCCTGGGTGAGTCACAGTGGCCCAGGTGTATTCAGGCTATAGCCATGGAGCATAGGGACGGGAAGGAAGCACACACATGTAACAAGTCTAGGGTGGGGACTTCACGGGGCAATCAAGAGGCAGACAGAGGAGGAGTCAAGCCCAAGAGCTGAGATCTCCCTTAGTAGGAGGTCAATCTCTTTGGAGAATACAACAGAGGACATGGATGAGGAGACTATGGTGCCTCGCCTGTGGGACCTTTTCCCTCATTCATTGCCGCTGGGCACTGCTGAGGAGTCCTGATGTCCCATGCACAGGAAATTGTGGTAGATGGCCCACTGTCCATGCCAGCTGTGATGGTTTTGATAGTCAACTTGATATGGTCTAATTAGAATCATCAAGTAAGAGAATCTCAATGAGGAATTGTCTAGACTCGGTTGGTCTGTGAAGATTTCCTTCATTGGATTATTGATGTGGGTGGGCACCATTGCCTGGACTGATATGAAAAGGAACAAGAGAACTGAGAATATTCATACAGATTCGGTTTATCTGCTCCTGGCTGTGGATGTGAGCAGCTGCTTCCTGCTGTGCTGACTGCAATGATGGACAGGAACTGTGAACTAAACTAAACCCTTCCTCCCCTAAGTTCCCTTTGTCGTGGTGTTTTATTAAAGTGGCAGGATTAAACAGCTACTCTTCCGTCTATGAAGTCCCTCATCTCCACGGCAGAGGAGTAAGCAGGAGACACCAAGGAGCCAGCACTATCTCTAATGAAAGTCCTGCTTTAGGAGATGGTGAAAAGAAGGGAACATACATGTGACTAAAAACAAGGACAGGTTAGAGCTAGAGAGATGCCTAGGAGGTTAGGAATAAACTCTGCTCTTCCAGAGGAGCCAAGTTCATTTCCTAACACCTGTGTCAAGTGGCTTACAACCTTATAAGTGTAGATCCACAGAGTTTCAACACTTCTAGCCTCTGTGGGCACTCACACACAGACACATACATACATAGCTTATTAAAAATAAAATAAATATTTTTAATTCAAAAAGCAGGGCATACCTGAGCAGTGGGGTTAGGTGCTCTGAAATCCAGTAAGGATAGCTGAACACTTTATATGATCCTTGAATACTTGCACAAGACTCCAGCCATATACCCAACTTCCACCTCTCAGTAGTGCTTCCCAGGCGGCAGGTGAGACCCATCCTGTGCTTTGACTGCAGTCTGGAAACAGGGTGGAGCTGGGATTTGAAGACCAGCCCTGCCAATGCCAGAATTCCTCACTGTGTAGGGCCAGCTCCTGAGATTCCCTCAGGCAGACACTGACTTCAGGCAGAGCAGAATTGAAAAGACAGAGAAATACCTGGCAGTCTTGAGACTGGAAACCTGAGCCTGGTCTTGCAGAAGCCCACATCCCCTGTTGCCCAGAGAGTAATAAAAAATTAACAATGAAGGATTCCTTTTCCTCTAAGGGTTGGGATCTTCCCTGCTTCCTTTATCCTTTCCCTGTGAATATGAAAATGAAAGCATCTGAAAATTCTATCCGGCAGCCAAGCTATCCCTCTGCCTTTATCAGTTGAAAGATTGAGTGCGTGGAGCTGATTCAATGTATACTCATCACTGTTATGAGTAACGTGGACATTTAAATATGATGCAGCTTTCTGCTAAAACGGGAAAGTTGGCAGCAGTGTCAAAGGGTCTATGTTACCTTTATAACCATGCCCGTGACAAATCTGAGTTGTACCTAAGTCACAAGTGTTTCTGCCCTGCAGGAAACATTGGTTGTCAGGGCAACAGACTGAAAAGGTCAACCAAATGAGAAGGTGGTAGTTGTGGAGAGTGACCTTCCTCGATTATCAATCAGCAGTATACACCATCTGAGTGCCTTGTGAGACTCCTCGTTAGCACAAACATTTTTGAGGGCTGGGTCCAGGACACAGCCTAAGAGCACTTACTGCTCTTGCAGAGGACTCAGGTGTTCCCACCACCCACATGGTGACTCACAGCTGTCTGCAATTCCAGTTCCAGGGTGTTGTCTTTCCTGACCTCCTTGGGCTCCTGCACACACATAGGGCACACTCAGACACACATGCATAAGATAAAGTATTTTTTTTAAGAAGACAGAGGTCTTGATGAGAGAGAGGTGAAGGAACTCAGTCACAGTGGTCTGGTAAAAGGACTTTAGAAATGGCTCCGCAGTTAAGAGTACTACTGCCCTTCCTGAGAACTTGAGTTCTGTTCCAGGACCCATATCAAGCAGCTCACAACTACCTGTAATGGTAGACCAGGGAAGTCAGAGCCGGCAGGCACCTGCTCTCATGTTCACATACATATACATGCCACTAAAAGGAATAAAAATAAATCTTCTTTTAAAAGCAAAGAAGTGTGGCCTCTCTGGAGCCCTGGGGAGCTATTGGAAGGTTTGTAGAATGGGAGAGATGGATTGTAATCAGAGCCCACACTGCTTGTCACCACAAAAACCAGTCATCGGAGACAGGAACTGAATCATTACACTGTGCTGTATTCAGGGGAACCAGGCTCTGAGGTGGCAGTGGGCTAACACCCTAAAAACAAACCTCCTCTCTTCTCTCCAGCCCCCAAGCTTTATAGGGAGGGTGAAAACAAAGAGTTAACCATTCCAGAGCTCAGTCTTACCTTTCTGTCATGTGGTCGGTCACAGTTCTAAGCCCTTCTCCCAAAACAATCTCTTCGACTGGTCCTGGTTCTGTGGATATCTGAGCTCAGGCCTCTCTTAGCACCTCCTGGGCTGGAGATTTAATTCAGAAGCAGCAAGCCATCAACAG
The DNA here is from genome assembly GCF_014885135.2 of Alexandromys fortis. Classification (NCBI taxonomy): domain Eukaryota; kingdom Metazoa; phylum Chordata; class Mammalia; order Rodentia; family Cricetidae; genus Alexandromys; species Alexandromys fortis. The sequence goes on from NW_026067932.1 coordinate 11,297,155, forward strand.
TTGCTCTGCCAAGCTGCTCCTAGCCTGTGTGTGCAGATTCCTTTGTGAACTATGGAGTGCAAGGACTCTGTGGTATGAAACACAAACATATCCTACAGTCTCCCTGCCCCCATCAGCATGAAATCTGATGTTAGGAAGAGGCCTCCTGTGGTGAGTGAAGGCAACGAGACCCACAGAAGCTCCAGAACTGTCTAGAATGATGATGTAACCTGAACAAGGTTGGTAACAGAATGAAGAGGAATGGGAAAGAATGGTCAGGAGTTTGGGGATGACCGTAGGGAAGAAAACTCTTCTGCCTTTGGTCCCGGTTTGGAGCACCTCTCATAGGGATGAGGCACACCCTGCACAGAGCATGAGGCCAGGAGAATCGTGTAGATGGTGAAGAAGCTGTGGCTCCTCAAACTCAAACACGAGTGCTGCTCCCCACGGAAGCACTGTGGAAGGCCAACCCTGAGTGCTGCAGTTTTAGACAACTGGCCTGCAGGTGGCCTACCACAAGACTCTGGCAGCTAGAAACACCTTGTTTGTGATGGATAGGACAGGAGGCAGAGAGTCGAGACTATTCCCAGCAAGGCAAAAGTGCTGGACCAACTCCAAGGGCCATCAAGAAGGACCTTTGGTCTACATAGCTACATTAAAGATAACCCTAGGAATCTTGTATTTGGTGAGTCACGCCATAGAATCTGAATGCCTTGATTCAAACCCTGGCTTGCTTGGCCACTGTCATGTCTGTGTGTCTCAGGTTTCCCTCTGCACAAGACCTGCCTTTTTGTGTGTTAGACTAGGTAAGCGAGTGTTAGCTACACTGTCTCGTTAAAAGAGATAAGTTGTGGGTGGCTTCCTTTGTCACTGATTTTAGGAGAAAACAGCCTGGAGTCCAGTGGCAAGGGCATGGCTGCCCTTCTACACCACTTCCACAGGGTAGGGTGGCAGCAAGCCTAAGACAGAGGCATGGGGATGGGTGAACTCCCTTTATAGACTAGGAAGTCCCTAAGCTCTGCCTAGAGGCAAATCTGCTATGGAGTATATGGCTGCTTCTTCTCCTCCTTCTCCTTCTTTGTGAGTGTGAGAGCGTGGGTATGTAGGAGGTCACAGCACAGTTGTGACAGTCAGGGTCAGGTATGACTTCCCGTTTGTCCGAGGCAGGGTCTCTTGTTTGCTGCTGTGTACACCAGTCTAGCTTGCTTCAAAGATTCTCAGACTCTGCCACCCATCTAACCATAGGAGCCCCAGGATTCTAGATACTAGTACTACAACATCCAGCTTTATTTTTTAGCCTTGGAGCCTGTCCTGGAACTCACTCTGTAGACCCAGGCTGGCCTTCAAAACCACAGAGATCCTCCTGCTTCTGCCTCTCAAGTGCTGGGATTAAAGGCGTGAGCCACTCCCTCCTGGCCACATCCATCTTGTAAGTGGATTCCAGGGACCAGAACTCAGGTCGTCCCACATGCTCAGCAAGTGCCATTACCCCCACTAAACCACTGAGCCAGTCCAAGAGCTGCTTCTAGCCACAGGTCAGCTTGAATATCTCCTGTGCTGAGCTGGGTGGCAGGGATGTATCCATCCTCTATGGGAGCTGTCTCTGGCGTGACTCTTAAATCACCTACGAGGAATGAAAAGGTCAATATGGTTCTCGGTCCTCTCCTGTGCATTCGCCAGAGGGCCCCAATTTCACCCTTCCTTCACTAACACACTGCTCCCCTTTCTGTTCTAGATCCTCATTTTCTTAACAATAAAGAAATGTCTGACGTGACCTTCCTGGTAGAGGGAAGACCCTTCTATGCTCACAAAGTGCTGTTGTTCACGGCTTCTCCCAGGTACAGACTCTCAGCTTTGCTGCGACTAGAATTTGTCTGTGACTGTTCCTATTGCTACTCTCCTGGAATACCAGTTGTAACAAGGTTGACCTTGAATTTCTGACCCTCCTGCCTTCTAGTCCCTAGTACTGGAATTACAGGCATGCACCATCATGCCCAATTTATTTGGTGCTGGGAATTGCACCCAAGGCCTCAGAAATGCCAGGCACCTCTGTACAACTGAGCTACAACCCTAGCTGCTATCCCTGCTTTTTGAAGTTCAGTCCCACTGATAAGGTCCCTACCTGCCAGAGGCTTTGCATCCAACTCCAAGACAGATGATCAGTCAGCAAGGATGGGTTAAATGCCCTTGAGGCTTTATGTCCCACAAAAACAGAAGTGCCTGGCTCCCTGGAGCAAAGCTCAGACAACAGAAATAAGGGCAGGTGATGACCCCTGGGCACCAGACAAGAGGGAAGCCAGGGCAAGCACTCAGAACAAACTAAGGCCTGCAGAGGAGACCCTGGGCTGGTGCTGGGGAGTGTTGGTCTTTTAAAGAGAATCCATTCCTTCCCAGTGGCCAGTGTGGGAGAAGATGTGAGTTTCAAGCTGGTCTTTAGCTTTGAATAGACACTGACATCTGTAATCCAGATGTGTTTTAGAGCAGAATCCAGAGATATGTGTCATGAGAAGAGTCATTTGGGGCAAGCCCTAGGTATGTGGATGATTCTTTCGGTCTTTCTCTGTGTTGTTCAGGTTCAAGGCTCTCCTCTCCAGCAAGCCAACAAACGACAGCACCTTCATAGAGATCGGCTACGTGAAGTACCCCATCTTCCAGGTGAGCTCTGGGGTAGCCTTGGGGCCTCAGATGTCCCTAGCACCTTGGGACACCCCTGACTAAGCTGTTAGCACCTGCTCTTGAGGCTCACTTACTTCACCCCTCCCGCTCCATCCCAAGCCCCGCAGCGATCACTGGAGCCCTGTATCTGTTAGCTCCAGGCTTGGACTGGGGGAGGGGGCCCAAAGGTAAGAGACACCCTCTCCCAAAGATTTGTACATCTAGAGGGAGTATCCCCAAGTTACCAGTCAATTACAGGATATGCGGGGTGTTTGACAAAGAGGATGTCCTTTTTGGAGCCATGTACTGTAATAGTTTAGACCCAGGACATTGAGGGCATGGCTAGGAACCGAGAACCAAGGCCAAGCCAAAGCTACAGGGCTCAGAATGAGGCTTTGGGCTCAAGAAGAAAGCTAGAGAGACCCAGACAAAGGGAAGAGCACACAAAAAGGACTTAAATGATGTGTCTATCCCAGCCATGTTAGAACCAACAGGATCTGTACCTAGCCCATCTGGTGGCTCACCTCCAGGACTCAATACTGAGATGGTCTTTCTAAGTAGAAACCATACCAAAATGGAAAGCCTGTTCCCCCAACTTTCACCACACAGATATTGCCTGGGGGAGCTTTGAAAGTGTCCCCTGGATGTCCTATCTGTACCTCAGACCCGTAAAAGCAGAAGCTCAGGGCAGGTCCCAATCTTGGGCATGCTGAGGTCTCCCCTTCCTCTCCTGCCAATGTGGAGCCAGGCTCTCCTCCTTATAGCATCTTCCAAACATTAGCAGACTGTGAAAACAGAAAACACACTCAATGTGAGCCCCTAGGGCCCAGCTCTCCACCTGGCTTTCAGTCATGGGCAGTCTCACTTCTGGCAAGAGCCTCTGATGCTTCCGGGCTCAGGGTTCAAACCAGAGAGCTAATACTGCCCTTGTGTCCATGATCCTTTCAACTGCCCTGCCACAAGCTCTAGGAAGGTTGTGGCCCAAGTTCCCACAGCTGCCCGTAGGAGAGCCAAGGTTAAAACAGGACCCAATCCTGTTGTTTTCTCATATCCTTGGAAAAATGCGTCTACTCTGAAGTCACCTGACCCTATGAATCCTGTGGCCTGTTAAGAGTGAGATCATGAGCTGAAGGCAGGAAACAGAGCACCTGTATGCACATGCGTGCACACACACACACACACACACGCACACGCACATGCACACACACCAAGAAGTACCTCATGACTATTAAGCCTGGTTCTCACTAGAGAGGCTCCAGTAATAAGAGCCTGGCTCAGAGCAGGCATTCAGTAAATGTTTGCCCAGCGGACTTGTTGTCAGAGTCCTACATGGGAAAGGCTGGCCTCAGAGGGATCCCCAGGCCTGTAATTGCTTCCGATGGGGACGGTTTGCTGGTCACATTAGCTTTAAGCTCCTGTAATGGAAAGGGAAGATTGATCGGGCCCTGGGGATTTGCCTGTGTCCCTACCCAGTCCCCATAAAAGAAGAAGAGCCTCCTCATTTGTGACTTCAAATAGGCCAAGGAAGGCTGAGTCCGACCCACAAGGAGTCTCCCAAAAACCTGCGCACTTTATGTGCTTCTGGCATGCGAATTAGGGCAGAAGGATTTTTAGTAATTGATACTGCACTGCGTTTCCTCCCTCGAGACTGTTTAACATCATATGCGTGCAGGAGCCAGACCCACTGAGGCCACACCTGGAGCTAGGCCTCCTTCAGACTGCAAAAGCCCCTGCCTCGTGTAGGTTGGCAGCAGCCAAGAAAAACAGTTCTGTAAGCAGGGCCTTTGGCCTAATAAGGCCTTGTTGCACCCACTTAGAGAAAATGCTTGCACTGACAGAGTCTGGAAGGGGCCTGGAATGGCCTGATTTAAGTTCCATTAGCCCAGGGTCTCCTTCCACCAATGCAGCAATTTCAGCCCATGGCTCAACACTGAATAAATGAGACAATGTCTGTGACAGATAGAAAAGTGTTTTGTAAACGGGGGTGGGGGGGATGCACATTACAGAGGTGCTTCTTATTACTATTGGTTTGGCCTACATAACAAACTGGCTAGAGGAATCAATTGGTTTTAATAAAGCCCATAGCCCTGTGTTGACTGACGGTATTTCACACACATATAAGCCTTGCTCTCTAAGGCAGGAGGTGGAGGGGATCAGCGTAGTGCTATTTCCCAAGGCCTAGACAATGTCACCACCTCTGTAGTGGGCAACACAGAGACTCAGACACAGGAGTCATGTGATGTCTAATATGGTCACATGAGGCAGGGATGGTGACATGTGCCTGCAGTCCCAGCTCTTGGACGACTGATTGCTCTTGCCAGGAGGATTGCCGTGAGTTCGTCACCCTGAGATCCCAAGTAATAATGATAACATAAAGTGTCCCTGTGCTGTCTCTGTGCTAGGCACAGGGATACTGTGATGAATGAGACTGTGAGAGTGTACTCTCAGATGACCCAAGTTTCTTAGCACAGTGAGCAGAACTTGACCCAAAGGAGAGCCAGCCTCCACTGTTAGAGAAGAAAGCTCATTCAGGCTGAGGGAGCTGAAAGACGTGGCCAGGTTCTGATAGAGGCAAGGGGAGATAAAAGACAGATACCATGCTAGATACATTTTATTAAAGCAGATTCCAGACATTGAAAGACACATAACAGGGGATAGCCTTACGTGGCTCCTTCACACCACCCTCAGTGAATATCAAAACCCTGGGTCCCTCTCGGCTTCCTCTGGAGTTTCGTCAACTCGTTATAAGGAGCTGGTTGCCCAGAGTGGCTCTCTGGGACCTCAGGAGGTTTTGTGTCAGGCTCTCTACAGAGCCTGTTTCACCTGTACAGCTTGACTGGATGAGAGGTAGGTGGGCACCCTTGGTTATCATCCATCATGAGGAGACAAGCTCAGGTTTGCTTTGGTCCTGTGCAAAGACATGGAGGCAGAGCCTGGAAACTATAGGGTCGTGATTTCGGGGTGTCATCAGGAAAACCTATCTGAACATCCCCCATCAGGTAGAGGGTGTGGTATTGTGTACAGCTGGGGTATCACTCACTGTGTCCTCTTCCTTCCAGCTGGTCATGCAGTATCTCTACTACGGTGGTCCAGAGTCACTTCTCATTAAAAACAATGAGATCATGGAGGTAAGGAGAACATTGCATTCCTAGCTGCCTCAGCACCCCTTCTGTCTGGCTTCATAATTGAGGGCCCTCCTAGCTCCGTGATCCTCCCTAACTCTGTGGCCCTCCCAAGCAAAGCCTTCCCTGGGAGACTGTCTGCACCAGGGGCCCTGGGTAGAAACCAGTCTTACCTGGCTTGTGAGGGGCAAGTTCACGGCGGAATCTGGGTACCATCTTCACAGAGACAGTTGGACCTCTACAGCACCATCAGGGAGTATCCTAGGTGACCTGCTCCCCCTCGTGGTTGCTACGGGACTTACATCCATGAGAGGCAAGGCTCTCCCCCGACAGTGCCTTCTGGAACCTAGAAGCTGAGAGCTGGAAGCCATCTCTCGCCCATGCCTGCTGCTCTCCACCACCACCCTGACTTCCCATTCTATTCCCCACCCAAAGCCAGAGCTCCAATCCGTTTTCCTAGTTAAAGACAGGAGCTAACTGGGCATGGTTGCACACACCTTTAACCCCAGTACTCAGGGGGCATAAGCAAGTGAAGCTTTGTGAGCTGGAGGCCAGCCTGGTCTACATAGGAGTTTCAGACCATCCAGGGCTACAGGATGAGACCCTATCCTTTAAAACTAATTAATTAGTTAAATAATGTTTTTTAAAAGCAGGCAGTTTAGTACCTAAAGTCCTTCAGCCCAATCACATTGGCAGTTTATTTGACCTAGCCGAGCTTTTTTACTCTCCTGTAAAATGGGTACTCGATCTGAGATGGTTTTAAAAATATGTTTTAGAAGATTCGTAGTCACCTTTGGCCATGGTGAGTGCTGTAGGGCTTGTGGTCACTAAGGGCCCAATTTGTCCTGCATCCTTACCCTTCTTAACCCCCACCCCACCCCATGATACTCCAGAGACCCTGGACTCTCTGGACCCCTCCTCCCATCCTATACTCCACCACAGGGACAGGTGTGGCCTTTTGTAAGCATCTTAAATTTTACTTTCTGCATTGACTCGTTTGCTTACTGGAGATGGGGCTGAAAGGACAGGCAGGGGGGTGTCCACATGACAAGTTCAAATCCCAAGTTCTGTGGAGTTGGAGTGTGCTGCTTTCACAGGACAGGGGCATGTTCACCCACCCAGCATCCCTCAGACCCCCTTTGTAAGATACGATGGAGGTGAATGGATTTGCATTTAAGTTTCGGTCTGCCGTGTTGGCTCATGCTGGTAATTCCAGCACCTGAGAGGGATCTGATGATCCCCTGAGACAGACAGCGGGCTCCAGGCCAGTCAAGGCTACAAACTGAGACTGTGTCTCAAACGAAAAAAAAAAAAAAAATCACAAGCAGGCTCATGATAAACCCCACCACCCCACCACCCCACCTTGGGAGAAGTATGACTTCCTCTCTCAGAGCCCGCCAGTTTCAGCATACTTCTGGGACCCCCCAAGGCCCAGGGCTCACCTTTGACTGGGTGTGGCAGTGGCCCAATGGGATGAAGACCCCGACATTCTGGAGTCTGTCGTAGAAAGTGGGAATGCCGTAGCACCTGGATAGGAAGTCCCATAAAGAAGAAGACGGGAGCCGGGCGTTGGTGGCGCACGCCTTTAATCCCAGCACTTGGGAGGCAGAGGCAGGCGGATCTCTGTGAGTTCGAGACCAGCCTGGTCTACAGAGCTAGTTCCAAGACAGGCTCCAAAGCCGCAGAGAAACCCTGTCTCGAAAAAAAAAGAAGAAGAAGAAGAAGAAGACAGGGTGAAGGTCGGTCCCTGAGCCAGGATGGCAAGGAGCGACATTGGAGTGGAGATGCAGGGAGCACAGGCAGGGAGGAAGCCACAGTCATACCCACCTTGCTAATGGGTGTCCTTGCCCCTCCTCCTTGCTGGATCTGATTTGGGATATTTGGGGCTGACCTGCTATGAGAGTCTGTGATCCACTCCACCCTGCCCTCCGCCCACAGGAAACTTGCATAACTAGGGCCTGCTCCCCTGTCTCACCTTGTGCATCCAGCATCTCTGCTTCCTGACCCTCAGTTAGGTACCCTGTGGAGTAGATTAGCTGCTTTTCTATTGCTGTGCCAAAACACTATGACTGGGGCAACTTGAAGAAGAAAAGATTTATTTGGGTTTACAGTTCCAGAGAGATGAGAGTTCGTGATAGCCAAAGGGAGGAGGCAGATGGCCAGCCCGGTGGCAGACACAAAGCAGAGAGAGCCAACTGGAGTAGGGGAAGGCCTTATGTTCTCAAAGCCTGCTTCCTGCGACATATATCCTCCAACAAAGCCACAACTCCTAAACTGTCCCCCAGACACTGCCACCAATTGGGGACAATGTGCCCAAATGCCTGGGACTATGGGGGCCATTCCTCACTCAAACTGCCACAGTGGCTCACTCCTACGGTTTGCTGACCACTCTTCCCCACCTCTACCACTAACAGTCTCTTTTGCTGGATTCCAGCTTCTGTCTGCGGCTAAATTTTTCCAGCTGGAGGCTCTGCAGCGACACTGTGAGATTATCTGTGCGAAAAGCATCAATACCGACAACTGCGTGGATATCTACAGCCACGCCAAGGTAAGCCTTTCCCCCGACCCCAAAGCCGGCCCTGTGCTCCCGAGACTGTTCAGGGGCTCTGTGGCTTGGGATTAAACTCTGGGCTTCAGCACACATCAGCCCATCACTCCACCACTGACTTACATCCCCAGACCGTGGGCCTTTCTTTTCTGCTCCAAATCTGACATCTCCTTGTCCTCCCTTTCTTCGTTGAACACTGGAAAGCAAGCCAGGCAATGGTGTCCCCAGGAATGTTACTCACTCTGCTCCCACAAGAATCATCACAGACTGATTCCTCAGGCCTGGACTGGGCTCTCGATATCAGGGTCTAGTTAATGTCTCTGCTATTAAGTGGTCTTGAATAGAAGAGTTTAGAACGGTGGGTCTCAAGAGGTGGTCTCCAGCAGCTGCGGCAGCAAGGAGTATTTTAGGTCACACCCCCAAACCTATCAACTCAGAAACTCTGGAGGGTGGTGGGGTGTTCCTGATTCCCGTGCAAAACCAAATGTGTGTCAGGGTTTTGTTTTTTTTTTTGTTTTTTTTTTTTTTCTGTGCTGTGATAAAATACCACAACCAAGGCAGCTTAAGAAGAAAGGGCTTATCTGGGCTTTCAGTTCCAGCCGGATAAGAGTCCACTGTGGTGGGGAGGCATAGCAGCAAGAGGCAGAAAGCCGAAAGCTCGTGTCTTCAAAGAGAAAGCGTGAAGCAAAGAAAATGAATTTGAACTGGTGTGAAGCTTTTACTCTCAAAGCCCACCCCCAGCGTCACACTTCCTACAGCAAGGCTGCACCACCTAAACCTAAAACAGCTCCACCAACTGGGGATCACATGTTCAGATGCACAAAACTATGGGAGACACTTTTTGTACATACTACCACAATGGGTGAGAACACCATTCTCCTTCGTGTCTCTGGGACATATACACACACAGGCATGCATGCACACGCACACAAACCCAACACATACACGCATGCGTGCACACACACACACACACACAGTGTTCTGGTTAGTGTGGATTAGAACTCTCCATCCTTGCTTTGACCCTGAGGCTGACATGCTCTGCCTGTACCCCAGCTAAGCAGCATTTGTCTTTGTCTGAATGGGATGCCTTGCATAATGGCACCACCCAGAGAGACCTTCTGTGTTCAGGAAGAGAGCCAGTGTCTTCCTCCTTTCCTCCCTTAACCATGGTCATTTGAATTGCCCCAGAAACCCGACCTCCACGGGCAGATTTTCTGTGACTTTTCACGTTGGCAAGTCTTGGCCCAGTCTCCTAAGGCTCCTTAGCTGGCAGCACCAGCTTCACATACATGGTTTAATAATGCCAGTTGATGCCATACGAGTTTCAACAGGGAATGCAGGCCAAGGACTTCCGAGGCAGGGGAGCAGACTCTCCCATGTACACCCATGTGACCAGGGCCTCTGCTCTGACAGACACCAGCTTTACCTCCAAGATCCCATCCTGGAATAGTGCCAACATCAACATAGGACATCTGTGGTATTTACAAGAGGGAAGGGCAGGGCCAGATGCCTCCTGCCCGGTGTGTACACTACTTCCCTCAGCTACAGGCGATGCAGCCTCGACAGATGCTCTCCAGCCGCTGGGATTCCTCTCTGACTGTGCTTCAGATGGACGGTAGTGCAAGAAGCAGGAAAGCTTGCTCTGAACCAGAGGAATCGCAGGCATTCAGATGCTAACGGCCAAGGTCCAGCTGTTAGCAAAGACCCCCACAGCATCAGCTCTGTGCTTCAGGGAAGCCCTTGAGTCCCAGCTGTGGGATTTAGATGGAGGAGAAAGCCAGCCCACCCGTGCGTGGGTTAGCATCTCTTCTTCCTAGAAGCTGTTCCAGCAGCTCAGTCCTGAGCCTCTGATGGTCCTCTCAGGTTATCTCTGTGTTTGAAAACGAGGACGAGCTGCTTCATCAATTATAGAAAAACTCAATCCAGGTCTAGTATTGTGGTGGAAAGAATAAGAGTCTGGGAACCACAGGAGTCTTTCTGGTGTTGATTGACCCACGTGTTCATTTGCGAGTACCTTACTCATCAGAATATAACAAAGAAGTTTGTAAGGCCTTCTAGGCCTAGTGTCTCACACCTGTGATTCCAGCACTCTGGAGGCAGAGGCAGGAGGATAAGGAGTTCAAGGCAATCCTCAGCTCCATAAGAAGTTTGAGGTCGGCCTGGTATATGAGACCCCATCTTAGAAAGGAAAAGAAATTAGTGCAAGACATGGTCTCTTCATTTGAAAAACATAACAGAGGACTAGGATCAGCAAACATGTTCTGTAAAGGGGCAGATGATTATTTTCAACTTTGATGTTTTATTTTGTTTGTCCCTCCTTGAGTCTACCTCTAGTGCAGAAACAATAGAAGACAGGTAGAAAATAAATAACATGACAGTGTTCTACCCAAACTTTATTTATAAAACAAATTGTGAGCCAAATCTAGCCCAGGGGGCTGTAATCTACAAACCTCCACCTAGAAGATGAGAGATGGGAGATTCAGCCCCATGTGAACCTGTAGAAAGTTGTATGGTGATGATAAGTGTGGTGTATAGCATCCATCCCGTAAGTGTTAACAGATACCATACATAAAAATATGTTGTATTTCCCTTCACTTGCACCAACTTGTGTGGAGTGGCACACACCTACAAAGCAATCTCCAAGAGCTAGACCTCTCAGCCTCAGTTTCCCTTCCTATTCAGAATGAGGCCTTGTCCTGTGACCCCCCAAGAGCAGGACTTGTATGGTAGGAGTGACCTCTGTGCTAGGAGGTCTCCCGGCTGAAGAATTCGGTGCCTGTATGGTGACTATATTGGATAGGACCCCAGCTCTGACTGACGCTTCAACTGCTGAGATCTCTTGAAGACCATAGAGTCTCTATGTACATCCATGTCCTGACAGTACTCCTAGGCTATCCCACCCATCCTGAAACTTGGGAAACTTAGGCTCAAAAAAAAAAAAAAAAAAGACTGGACTTGCACAAGGCAAGATGTAGAAGAATGAACATCAGGTCTTTGAGTAGGAGTTCCAAAGCCACAGCCTGGGGATAGGAAGATGGTTTGGTGAAGCATCAGGTTGATGCTCCTGAGTGAGTGGTCTCCGTCATGGTAACCACCTGCTTCCTTTCCTCTCCCCACAGTTCCTTGGGGTCACGGAGCTCTCAGCATACTGCGAAGGCTACTTTCTTAAAAATATGATGGTCCTCATCGAAAATGAAGCGTTCAAGCAGCTCCTGTATGACAAGAACGGCGAAGGGACTGGCCAGGATGTGCTTCAGGACTTACAGAGGACGTTGGCCATTAGGATTCAGTCCATCCACCTGTCCTCCTCCAAGGGTTCCGTGGTGTGAAATGCCTCCATGTGGCAAATGCGGTTCCGTGGCGTGAGATGCCTCCGTGTGGCAAATGCTTCCCCGGAGCACGATTTCTGGTTCCCTCCTGCACTGGCTCCACAAAACACACATACACAAAAATTCTCCCTGGTGTCTCTTTCTGCTGGGCCAAGGAGCTGCCTCCACTGCCTCAGCCTCTCTCCGGTCAGTGATCTTGGCTTCTGTGTGCTCCTGAGTGAAGAACCTTCCGTGAGTCTGCAGGTTAGATTGTAGCTATGTCCAGAACCTGCAAGCCAACGTAGCAGCCAAGCCACCTCCAATGGAAAATGCCCAGGAGCCATGGACACCTTCTGCTGAGGACCACAGTCTAACAGATGGACCAAGGCTGAAAAGGCCCCTTACTTCCTGGTTGACCTTGAAGAGCATCACATGACAGACGAATGACTTTAGAAGCTGTTCTTGCTCAGGCAACAGTCACGGTGGCTAGTTATAGACACTGTTGCTCAGCATGAGGAAATCACACGGCCAATTTTTAGGGGCAGGAACTTTTTAAAAAACGTTCGTGTGTAGCAAACACAGAGCAGTCTCGTAGTTTCAAACATATTTCTAAAAGCTTAACGGTTCATTTTCAACTGAGTTGTGTTTAAGGGTTCTTTTGTTCTTTTTTTGTAGACAGTAAGTAGCAGGTCCGTGCCATGTAAACTTGCATCCGACAAATTCCTGCTGATATTATCTATACAAGGTCACATACTCCTGCCTTAGTGATTCGATCATGGTTACACAAAAGAGGTGCACTGCCAACTGCCAACTGTCTCTAATTATCTCAAATCCCGTAGTTGACAATACTCTGCATGCTGACCATGAATTTAGGGTGAGACTGAGACACCCCCGATAACAAAACATGCATTTGCATGGGACCCGAACCTATAAGGCATCATGCCGTGCTTCGTCTCCTTTTGCCAAAGTTAGATAATGTTGCCCGACTTCCTGCTAAAAGCCCATTTGGTGAAACAAACATATTCGTTTCTTTTCTGGTTATGAATGGTTCTGGGGATGCTTTTACAGAAATATGTTCATTTCTGATACCGAATAGGGGCGGGGGAGCACGTCAGAGAATTTGCTATTAATCTCAGAGCTTTATCTGTATTCTCAGAAGATGTTCATAGTTTGTTACTAGCCAGAGAGTATGACTATGTTAGATTATTTTTAAAGATGAAAAGTGTATGATAGATAGGCTCACCACTTTCTGCATTCTGAGAGTGTACAGTCTACAATTATCTATGATGAAAATTTATATTGACAGGGTTATGTTTGCTCTGCCTATAATATATATACATATTGTGTGTTTGTATATATATACATATATATATGCAAAAGAGATTGGTAAAGTGCCACAATACTCCAAATAGTTCTTGAGTTACGGCCTTTTTGCTTCTCGTTCCTTATTTTGAATCCTAGATACATCACGGTTAAAAACTGGGAGGGTGGTTTTTAATCTCTTAGGATGGCAAAGTTTTGTTGATAAACCTATTTCCTAGCATGCTTTATGGAAGTTGCGCCAAATCCTAGAGTCTAAAGGAACTTGTATCTTCCACCTATTGTCCTTCTCGCTCAATGCCTGTCAAGGACCCACATTGAGTCTTGTTCCATGGGTGTGGCGTGCACGATATCCAGTCTGAGTCCGTCTGCAGTATCACCCCTTTGTGGTGCAAGTCCTTGAGGCCTCTCTTCCATGTAGCCATTGTGAACCATCCCTACCATCAAATGAGAAAGGGAACCGCTGCTTGAGGTGACAACCAGGTCACACACAGGGTGGCATTCGGTCACTTGTCTTCAGGGATGCTGCTCCCTAACCTAGCTGGTTTCTCTGTGAAGGTCTACTGCTCTCTGGACGTCCGTGTGTTGATCTGTACATTGGTAACTCCCACCCAGGCTTCTGTTACAATTTGGTGTGTTTTCTCTGTCATTAAAAAAAAAATATTTCCCACAGTCTGCATCCTCTGTGTGGTACACAGGAGCGCCTCATCCCTTAGCTCAGGCCTGGGGTCTTCCCTCAGCTGAGAGGTTAGAATGTGGCTCTGTAAAACATGTGGAGAATAGGAACTAGACAGAATAGAGGATGGAGTGCATGTGGAGATGGCAGTGGGAGGGGTCTGGAAGGGTCTGTGTGCACCTCTGAGTGATTCTCCAGGTTTCCCTTCCATCAGTCAAAGGGGATATATATATATATTCAGCCTGCCTCAGAAGGTCCTTTGGCATAGTCTGGAAAGAGCGGTCAGGAGAGAAGGAACATAACCTCTCAGGACAGGAAGCCCACCATTTCTGACCTGTTTCCCCCCTCTGCATAGAATCAGATGAATGAGCTCTTTAGTGTGTTCCTTTTAGCAAAATAAAATGAGTTTTGTAGCCACCACGAATTCTTTGTGTAACAAGTGGCTTTGCCACTCGTGAGAGCCTGTGCAGGGACTCTCCACATCTGAGGGACAGGGCGTCCCTACTTCTGCAAGATTAACTCAATTAGCCTCAATTGTGGCTTCTGGGCCCACCCCCACGGTAATTTGGTGCTATCCCTAAATACCATACCTCTTCTCTGAAACAGAATCCTCACCCCTTTGGGAAACCAGGTGTGGGCACCAACCACTAGCTAAAATGGAAAAAATGCAAGGGAGGAATTGGATGGAAATCACTGGGATTCTTTTTGTTATTGTTTTTATTAAGCCATATCTTTTTCTCTGATCCTCTGTCTACTCCCCCACTCCCATTCTACCCTCTCCCATGATTGCCACATTCCCAATTTACTCAAGAGATCTTGTCTTTTTCTACTTCCCATGTAGATTAGATAAACCTGGGATTCTATGATGCCGTTTGCTCCTCTTTCTGATTCTTTGTGGGTTGCACATTGAGTTTTCATGTAAATGCCCAGGCAGAAATGTCACTCCAGCTTGGGCGGGGAGTCCCACGAAGAAGACCTTTTATTGCATTCAGGACTTGCACTGGGATGTGTGGACAAAAAGTCTAAGAAAAGCACTAACAGCCTAGGGTCTGCTTTCAGAAGCCAGCACTCACCTCTCTCTGCCTGCCTGGAGTCGTTCATGACTGTTACCTCCTGCTAATTTTCATACCCTTTCTGACCAGTGCCCCATCCTCCAGAGACCCTGCAAAGCTGACAGTCCATTCCCAGGTCCCTCTCAGCAACAGACGCCTTAGAGTCTCCCCTTTCCAACCTGGTTCTGCCCCCTGACTAACCCTGAAACTCTGTACAACTCATCGACATGTCTAGTTTACATTGTCGTCTGTGGAAAATTTTTTCAGAGGGGACGCAAGTCAGTCAGTAGAGTGCTTGCCTAGCAAGCACTAAAAGCCCAAAGTTCAAATCCCAGCCACCATATAAACCAGGTGAAATGGTCCACACCTATAATTCTAGCAGTAGAGAAGGTGGGGGCAGGAGGATCAGGAAGTCGGCTCCATCCATGGTTACCTGTGAGGCCAACCTGAGCTGCAGGAAGAAAGGGAAGAAGGAAGGTAGAAGAAAGAAAGTGGAAGAGAAAATTTAGGTTTCGCTACAATTAGCTGGTGGTATCAGAAGGGGTGTGCCCTGTGGATCCCCCACTGCTAACAGCAGAAAGAAGGCATTCCTAAACTCCTAACGCTAAGCAGAGGGAAGAAGGAATTGGCAATTTGGACAAGCAAAAGAACATTTAGTGCCTTTTGCCTTTTGTTTCCAGAACTTTCTACATGATTCCCATGATGCCTTGCAGTTTCCCTGGACTTTCCTGCTCATCCTAATGGACGTGGGGAACCTCCCTGAAAAACTTAAGTATCTTGTTTGTAATTCTTGTTCCCAGCACACTGCCTCACACGGTCAGTCAACAAAGAATGGTTATGTCAACATAAGCAAGTTAATGTTCTTCCCTGTAAATAGGACATTTTTGAGTATTAATGTTCCAGGGATTCATTCTCCAAATCCACTCAAGAAGGTAAGGATTACACCCATGGCTCCTGTAATGTTTGCCTAACATTCCAGGCTCCACGAAAGACTAAAAAGAGCCCTGACTCCACCAGAGTCGCCCACCTAGCCAGGAATGAGAATCGTGGTTCTGTGGACAAGGAGAAGGTAATCACAGCTCCTCAAATGAATCCCAGTAGAAATCAGTCCCAGAAAAACCTGGGACCCCTGTCACCAGGGAACCAGTTCCAGCCCCATCTGCCCCTTGCTGCCTTTTGTATGTCCCCAACCCCTCCACTGAGAAATGGCTCAGACTCTGCTCTATCTGCATCACCTCTGGTCCTCCCCACTCCGCTGAGGCCAGCAGTATATGTCTTTGGACTAAGCCTCTGAGGAAGTTATTATGATTTCTTTTTTTTTTCCCTACTCTCTTTAAAAATAACGCAGTAGATTTCGAACTTCCTGCTCAGGAGGAAAAAAATAGAACCTATACTCAGCAATCAAACTGCACTTTAGCTCCCGCTCCTGATGAGACGTCAGATAATGAGTGCCCTGCAGAAGGACACATCTCCAAGTTTAGATCCGAATAAGAAAAGACAATCTGTCTGTGTGAATAGGCAATTAAAAAAGATGCCCTGATGTTCATCTACTCCTCTGGCTGTGGCTCTTCAGAGTCAACCTTCCCACGAGTTCTGAATTTTAATGTCTTAAACCTCCGGGGTGAAGAGAAAGCTGACAAGAGCAGAGGATGGTGGGTGTGGCCGAAGGGCTCACTAGGTCCTGCTTCTGCCATCAGCCGCTTGGGAGACCTTGGTCAGGCCTCTTCCATGTCCTGGACTTTCTTTCTCATCTCTGAAACGGGGTACATCAGAGCTGGTGTTCTGTGGGTCTAGACTCTCCCCTTAATACATTGGTATATCTTAAAACCTGATAGCACTGTTTAGCATGAGAGAACATTCTGGAATGAGTTGGTCACATGATGTCTTTGTCAAACAGGCTCCCAGCAGGAAACCAAGCACAAGCCTCAGAACAAGGTCCCCAGATATTTAATTCTGAAGATCGCTCTCACTAGATCAGTCACACTGTGAGCATCTTGTTTTCAACTTGCTGGTTTACTCAGTGTTTTATTCATAGATTTGTAAGAAATGGCAAAAAGAAAAAAAAAGGCCCATGTCCCTTTCCCACAGCTTCCTCCAATGGTGGAAATTAGGTTTGTCTAATATACAAAATCTGGAAATTGGCATTGGTATGGTGTGTGCTTAGTTCTGTGACATCGTATGGAGATTCATGCAAACACCACCACAGTCACCATGCCGCCGCCACCACAGAGATCTGCCTTCTGCTGCCCTTCTAGTATTAAAGACAAATGTATTCAGTGTCACACAAAGAAGCACACAAATGAAGCAAAGTAGCTAAGCCAAGCAATGTCTCTTTGAGAAAAGGGTTTGACCCCAACCGGGCTAGCAAGCACACTAGGACAAGAAGCTCTCTTGGCTTTCATTCTAAAGCAGGTGATGATTTTGTCTTTTCCCCTATAGTCATTCAGTTTGGCTAGTTTTAAAGGAATTGGCACAAAAGAAATTAAGAAAAGTAGAAAGAAGTCAGCACTCCCGGCCATCAAGTTCTGGGGGATGGGCCTTTTGCATAAATTTAAGTTTTACTAGGCAGGTGAAGATTCATGGGATATTCCCTCTTGGCAGGCTTAGCTATCTCTGATAGAAAAAAATATTTTCCTCACATCAGCCAGTCCCACATACGACATACCAGGCACTTTATTCCCGACAAGCATACACCTGATCAGCATTTCTGTGTCTCCGTTAGTTCAAGAATGTTATAGAAATGGAGTCATACAATAGTACCAAGTGTGTGTTCCTCCTCCTCCTTCTCTCCCTCCTCCTCCTCCTCTTCTTTCTTGTTTGTGGAATCCAGACTTGAACCCAGGGCCTCATATTATGACAGGGATCCTCCGCTGTGCTACAGCCTCGTTTTCTTTTCTAAACTTTCTAATTCTGAGACAAAGGCCTCACTAAGTAGCTAAGGCTGGGTTTGAGTTTGTGACACCCCCCCACCCACACACACACACACACACACACACATACACACACACACACTCAGCCTTTTGAGGTGAGATGATAGGATATATCCCTCGGAGCAGCATAGATACTTTGTTCCTTTTTAGTGTTAAAGAATTCTCTCTAGAGATGAAGCATAGATACTTTGTCCCCAGAGCATAGATACTTTGTTCCTTTTTAGTCTTAAGGAATTCTCTCTCCATACCAAGCATAGGTACTTTGTCCCCAGAGCATAGATACTTTGTTCCTTTTTAGTGTTAACTAATTCTCTCTCCATCCCTTGCTCATTGGGTTCACATGGGCCTGCTGGAGAGCAAACCCAGACCCTCCCTATGCCAGGCAAGCAAGCAAGCTCCAATGAGGCTGCATCCTTCTGCTACGTTCTCAGGAAGCATGGTGATGAGATGACTTAGCTCTGGCAGCTGATTGGTCCTCACTCATAGAAATCAATTCTGTCTCCTAAGCACTGACTCGGGTCAGTGACTGCAGCATGTGTCACAAGAAAGCACCAACAATCCCGGGTATGTGGTAAATCCCTGGGGTCCAGGATGCCTCCCCCTGGGCTAACCAGACCTTTATCCGATCTGTAAGTTCTTTCTACAGCTGGCGTAGGTTGGGCTTCACAGGCTCGTTATGCATCCAAGACTTGAGAGTCCCATGACAATGCGAACTGTGATTCAGTCCCATTGACGCGGCTGGGCCAAAGGCCACGCTTTCACACTCTACACCTAGGCAAAGGCCTAGGGTATAAGAGGTCAGAGGCATATGCCTTTAATCCTAGCACTCAAGAAGCAGAGGCAGGTGGATCTTTGTGAGTTGGAAGCCAGCCTGGTCTACAGAGAGCTCTAGGACAGTAAGAACTATATAAAGAGACACTATTGCACAGACAAACAAATAAATGACATGAAGAGGGGTTGAGGTAGACACATGACACCAAACTGACCTTCACATGCACACACATGCACACACCCATACAAACACTCGCTCACAGATACACACGCACACACACATGCCACTTACATACATGCATACCAAGAGAGGAAGAAAGGGAGGAAAGGAGGAAGGGAGGGAGACAGAGACAGGTCGGGGTGGGGGGATTGTGAGCACCAATATTCATTATTCTTTGCTTCCTGTCCCTGGATACAGCAAAGCCAACTACCTCATCTTCCTGCCGCCATAATTCCCCACCATGGAACAAAGGCCTCAAACCGCGAATCAACAGAAACCCTTTTCTCCTTAAATTGCTTTTGAAATTTTCAATTTGCAATTTCAGGGCAAGAAAAGGCTGGAAGGTTATTTGAAATAGAAAAGAAGGTGGGGCATGAGCACAAAAGATGTGATGAAAGCCACATGCTCTGGAGAAGCAAGCAGAGGCAGATGGACAGGCCCAGAGGAGTCAGGGAGGCACCAGGAATCAGGGCGGTTCCACCGTGGACTCAGCCAGGAGCAAACACGCTTGTAATCCCAGCACTGAGAAGCAGAGATGGGAGAATCAGGGGTTCAACACCTGAGCTACACGAGACTTTGTCTCAAAAAAAAATTGAAAGAAAAAATCAAAACAGAACACAGTGAGGGGAACTATGTCCCATCACAGAAAATCCTAGGGAAAACACTTATCAACCCTTTGACAGGGGTTCAAGGCATACAAGGTCGCAGAGTTTAAAGGTCTTTGCCGTCCTGGGACAGCATTATTCATTCTTCACTTCTGAAGAGAATCATTTCCATGTTGTCGAAGATGGATGCCTGCCCTGATGGATCTCGTGTAGCATGTATAATGACCTCGCGGCACCCATTCATTTTTTTTTGCAGGGACTGCATTTTATTAAAACCTGTCACCCTATCTATCTGTCCTCGTCAAGTTAGTGAGACGGCAGGCGGATTCATTAGTCTTACTTATCTAGTACAGATGGAAGAGAAATGGGCCACAAAGCCCCACCAGCTAGAGGGAGGAAAGGGAACTAGAAGCAGCTCAGTCACTGAAATATGGAACTTCTTTTTATAAAGGAAAAAAAATGGATTCCAGTCATCAATCAAGTTAGGGAAGAGTCTCTTTATTCCTTCCTTTTTATAATTAGAGCATTCTATTCTTCCATTTTTTATGTATTATTTTAATTAGCATACAGAGTAGCTGGTTTCCTTATGGCATTTTCATATATATTTTAGTCAGTCCCCTCCCCCATCCTTGCACCCTTCACCCCAGTAATCCCTTTACACTTTCATGTCTCTTATATTCCATCACCCCCTCCCAACCCTCCTTTTTCCTCTTATAGGCCCCTTTCTAGTCTCATGACCTATACCCTAACCCAGTCCCACGTAAATATACATGTTCTATCTTTATGTCTGTCATGAAGCAATCTCTTACTACAAACTCAAAGGATTCATTAAATTAATTTTAAAAACTTAATTAACATATATATTCTATATATATATATATATATATATATATATATTCTATCTGTGTGTATGCTTGCAAGCCAAAAGAGGGCACCAGACCTCATTACAGATGGTTGTGAGCCACCATGTGGTTGCTGGGAATTGAACTCAGGACCTTTGGAAGAGCAGGCAATGCTCTTAACCACTGAGCCATCTCTCCAGCCCCCTTAATTAACTTTTAAGACAGGGTCTGTGGTAGTGGTTTTCAACCTTCCTAATACTGTAACACTTTAATACAGCTCCTCATGTTGGGTGACCCCCCACACACCATAAAATTATTTTCACCGCTACTTTGTAACTGTAATTTTGCTACTGTTAATAAATTGTAATGTAAATATCTGTGTTTCCCAATGGTCTTAGGCAACCCCTGTGAAGGGGTTGTTCGACCCACAAATGGGTCCAGACCCGTACATTGAGAGCTGATGGTCTAGGGTGTACTATAGCCCAGGGTGGCCTCAAACTCAGCATATAGTTGAGGATGAGGGGCGGGATAATAGGCATGTGCTGTGCCTGGAGAGGGATATTTTTAAGATTAAATTGCAACATAAGAGTGTGGGTGGCACACAGGAAGTGTTGAGCATTTCTCATGGTTTTGTTTTAATACAGGGTCCCATGAATACCAGGCTAGCCTGGAACTGACCATATACCTGAAGGTAGCCTTGAGCTCCAGGTCCTCCTGGCTCCACTTTCCAAGTGCTGGAACTGCAATCGTGCACCACTACATCTGCTGGGAATAAAACCCAATGCTTTGCGCATGCTAAAAACTCTACAGTCTCACCTGCATCCCCAGACCCTCTTATCTGGTGGGAATAAAACCCAATGCTTTGTGCATGCTAAAAACTCTACAGAAGAACCTCTTAGGCGGTTCTTGAACTAAGTTCAACAGAAAAAAAACAAAACAAAACAATAGAATGAGTTTGGCACAGTGTCTAGTGAATGAGTTCCCTCGTCAGCCTCAGTCCTGCCCATAGAATGAATGTCACTGCCTTAAGACAGTAGGAGATTCAAGCCTTCTTGAAAGCACCAGGGGGAGGGGTATTTCTGTCTAAATTCAGAATGTTGTGTTCACAGAGGCTATGCAAGAAGGAAGCTGTGCATTGCTCAGACCCTACTTCCCCAGTAAATTGACTCCCCAAAGACCATCCCTGACTCTGCAAGGCCTCTAGTAAGAGGCAGTCAAGAACCGTTCCCACCTCACGCTGCCCTGTGGAGTATGAGAAAGTATCTACTCAGTTTCAGGTTGATCTGTGACACTTTTGACAGCCTCGGTCCCGGGAGCTCAGGAGCATCTTCTGTGCAGAGCCATCACTGTGGTAAGAGAATTTCATTGTATGAATGACAGCCAATTGTCAGATTTCATCTTAGAGGCCACAGGAGCACAGCCTGCATCCCACGCCTCTGTCAGCTGTGTTAGAGATGTTTCTGACACTGAAATCTCATGCGCTACAATTTTCATTTGTGTGGGGGCTGGTGTGTTTTCTATCTGTGCACTTTTCCTGTTCCTCTTCATACGCATCACCTCAACCCTTGTAGTAAATTCTGCATAAGAATTTTCATTTCTGCTTCCCAGGCAGGGAAACTAAGGCAAAGTCACAAAGTAAGTGGCAGACCTGAATGGCAGGTGGAGCTGGTCTGACTACTCACACCTTCTGCTCAGCTCTGCCTCCTCATTTAGATGTTTCCCTTTTTGTTGTTTTTCTTTTTCAGATTTATTATTTAAGAATTTCATGCATGTATACAACAAAACACAATAATATCTATCCTCTATTTCTCTCCCTCAACTCTGCCCAAGTCTCAGCACTTTGACCTGCAGTTATGAATCTGTACTGACTGCTACCCACTGCAGAAAGACACTTGTGTGACAGAGCTGAGCAAGGCTGGGCCTGTGGGTTTCAACACAAATAGTGGGAAGGCAGTTTGACAACATGACCATTTAGCAAACTAATGATAACAGGCTCTGTTAGCCAGGGCTCTGCCATTTTGTAAGCTCCTCCATTTTTATTCAATTATGACAATTCCAATGGTTATAGTAATTTGGTTTCCAGAAGTAAGTTAACTTGCTTTTCTAGGTTCATTCAGTCTTCCTGCCTCCCTCTCTCCCTTCTTCTCTCCCTCCCTCTCTCCCTTCCTCCTTCCCTCCTTTCTTTCTTTCTTTCTTTCTTTCTTTCTTTCTTTCTTTCTTTCCTTCTTCCTTCCTTCTAGGCATCTCACTATGTAGACTAGGCTGACCTTAAACTTGCAGAGATCCACCTGTCTCTGCCTGCCAAGTGCTGAAATTAAAGGATACACTACCAGCTTCTCTGGATTCTTTACTACTCCCCTGTCCTGTGAGCCTCAGGTAATATTTAACTAGGAAAGATGTTTATCAACCATGTAACATTCTTGAACTGACTACTCCTCGGTGGTTAGTCTGAGCAATGACTAACAACAGACCAAAAAGGAAAGTTTTCAACCTCCTCCCCCACCCACCCTTCCCTTTTTGCCCTGTAACTACCCTGGCTTATAAGTGGGTTGTACTGGCTAGTTTTATGTCAACTTGACACAAACTAGAGTCATCAGAAAGGAGGGAGCCTCTACTGAGAAAATGCCTCTATAAGAGTGGGCTATAGGCAAGCCTTAGGACATTTTCTTAATTAGTGATTGATGGAGGAGGGTCTGAAACATTATGGATGGTGCTACCCTGGGCTTGTGGTCCTGGGTTCTATAAGAAAACAGGTTGAGCAAGTCACAAGGAGCAAGCCAGTAAACAGCACCCCTCCATGGCTTCTGCATCAGTTCCTGCCTTCAGGTTCCTGCCCTGGTTCCAATCTTGTTCTGACTTTCTTTGATGATGAACTAACTGTGATGTGGAAGCATAAGTTGAATTAACCCTTTCCTCTTCAAGTTGCTTTGGTCATGGTGTTTCATCACAGTCATAGCAACCGTGAGACATGGGTGGTAAGTTCTGATTCTTACAAAGGCTCCCTCTGTAGGTTTATTTTCCCCCCAAATAAAAACCTGAACATTGTGGAGTTTCTCCTCACCTTGTCCTTCTTTCCTTCTCATTCCTTCTTTCCTTCTCCTCTCAGGTTCCACTTTAGGGACTGTGACCTCCTAATCATGGGCTTTTGATCAGGTTTATGGGAAGCAGGTCCCAAATCCAATCAGAGAGTAGCTGGTTGCCCAAAGACAGTCCTGCCACTATTACACCAATGGGCACATCTTACCTGGCAGGCCAGAATTGCAGCATGCAGAGTCCAGGACCAGAGAACAATATAGGTTTTGGAAGTGTGACTTTTAGTCTTTTATTAGAACAAAGGAAACCACCAAATACTGGCCTAATTCTAGAACTTTTAGAATGAGATGAGCCCACAAAGGGAGGTGGCCTTTTTACTACTGCTCTGAGGATGGAGAATATAATAGTTATTCTTCATTGTCAACTTGATAAAATTGGGAATTAACTACAACCCAAGAAGCAAGGTACACACCTATGAGGGTTTTTTATTAATTAAACTTTTTGTGTGAAGACCCACTTCTAATCTGGATATCTGAGGTGGGAAGACACACCTTTAATATTAGCCACACCTTTGGCTGGCAGCCAATATAAAGGACATGGAAGAAGGAAGTGCTTGCTCTTGCACTCTCTGACAAGCCCATCCCTTCATTGGCATTAGAGCATACTTCTCCAGGATTCTGGAGTGTACTGAAGGTCAGCTGAGACATCCAGCCTCATAGGCTGAACAAGTATTGAATTGAATTCTTGGACCTTCTCTTGGTAAACAGCCATTGTTGTACTAGCTGGACCACAACCTGTGAGTCATTCTAATAAATCCCATAGATAGATAGATAGATAGATAGATAGATAGATAGATAATACATAAGTAGATAGATGATAGATAGTAAATAGATGATAGATAGATAGTAGATGGATGCTAGATGATAGTAGATATATGATAGATTGATAGATAGTAGATAGATGATAGATAGATAGATAGTAGATGGATAGATAGTAGATAGACAATAGATATTAATAGATGATAGTAGAGATAGATAGATAGATAGAGGATAGATAATAGATAGATGATTGATAGATAATAGGTGATAGATAGATAGTAGATAAATTCATTCTATCAGTTCTTTTCCTCTACAGAACTCTGACTAACACAATAAACATGGTGGTGGTTCTTGCATGCAGATTTCTTACTTGCACAGGAGTACAACATTAGGTTGTCCTTGCTGAAACTACACTAAAAACAAGTTTGAGGCCTTGGAAGTTAGCTCAGACAGTAAAGAGCTTGCTGCACAAGCATGCTACCCTAGAATAGCCTACTTGTTGAATTCTAAGCCACCGAGAGACGATGTCTCGAATACAAGGTGAGCAGCACCTGAAGTTGTCCTCTGCCACCTGCAGTCAGAGGTCCAGAAACCACTGAGTATTTTGGTGGCTAGGAGGCTCGGCATTATCTTTTTCCTAGGTCACTATGAGCTGCTCCTTTTCCTCTGAGAGCACTGGGAAGGGATGGAAATGGGAAGTGGGGAGGAGATACTGAAAGTGCTTTCTGCATTCTTCTGGAGTAAGACATTGAAGAGATCCATGTCCTCTGAGGCATCTCCCTACCATTCTGTGTGCGTTCTTCTATTGCCAGTGATCCCCTTGGCTGAGGGCATAGGGTGCTTTTCAAGTCCTTGGTGAATGTTTGCTAAATTAACTTTCCCACTGATGGCTCTTTCCTGGCTGTCTCTCCCGGTGGGGATGTTGCAGGAAGCTTTAGCGCACTGCATGGGCAATCACCCTTTCCAGCCACCTGTTTTGATGACAGCTTTGTGAATTAGCAAGCATTAGATTGCAACCATTGCATTCCTGGGGAAAACGACACAGGATGAGAGGCTTTTTATGAAGCTACAAACACATGTAGGAGGTTTGCTTGTACCCACACCGGAGAAGAAGGTGAAGATGTGCAAAGAGATGCCAGCGCCTGTCCTTGGCTGTCAGAGATTATGTAAAAATGGACCCCATGGAGTCCTGTGCTGGGGAAGGAAAAGACTGAAGCCTTGATGTCAGCCAGAAGTGGATGCTTGTCTCTCGGTGATTTTCACACAGAACTGACAGGCTGTCAGGACACCTTGCAGGAGAGACTGGAGCAGAGGCAATGTGGGTCAGGATGGGTGGGACCACATCTTGACCAAGACTGCTTAGCTAACGCGGTGGTATAACTAAGACTTGCCCCCCCCATAGGCTCAGGCATTTGAACACTGGTCCCAGTTGGCCCTGTTAGTAGGAGGGTTCCTTCCTTGATCTAAAACCGGTACCTTCTACGATCATGTAAATGTGGTGGTCCCTACAGACTGTGGGAAGTAGCCGTAGACATATGATATGGACTATCATTGTCTGTGTATCTGATTTCAGACTCCGCTTCCCCAAATAAGACAGGAGATGGCTCGCTCCAGGCCACTCAGCTAGGTATGCATTTCAGGCCACCAGCTGCAACGTCTTTTGCCCATCACCAGCAACTCTAAGGCAATCCATCCCAGCTCTTCTCCTCTGTTCTCTGCAAGCATGTTTACTCAGGTTGCCAAGTTTGGCTCTCCAGACCACCTGCAAGACCATGCTGCCATCCTCAGTACGTGTGAAGCAGGAACACACAAATGAAGAAGCCACAGAAGAAAGCAAGTGTTGGATGTATGGTAAAATTCAAAGTTCAGGCATACCTTGAAAGTGTCCACTAGGTGGAGCCATACCAGTACG
Organism: Alexandromys fortis; assembly: GCF_014885135.2. Classification (NCBI taxonomy): domain Eukaryota; kingdom Metazoa; phylum Chordata; class Mammalia; order Rodentia; family Cricetidae; genus Alexandromys; species Alexandromys fortis. The sequence goes on from NW_026067932.1 coordinate 11,322,946, forward strand.
CATTCAGTGTGAAGAGCCTAACCTCTGCCTAGCAACACTGAGCTTGAAAAGTTTCTTTTATTCATTCATTTACCCAGCCATTCACTAAATCTTTGCTGAGTGTGAAAATACACACGACAGGTAAGGGAGCTACAACAATATAGACCATATCAAAACCACGTTATCTTATCTAGCACCATGATGGTTTGGGCCGGCGGTTCTTCTCCTTGCTTCAGTGGGATGGACACTTCCCAGTTTCTGTGTGATGACTATATCATTCCGCCCATTCATCCATATCAAGAGCCCAGCAGTGTCATCCTTCCCTTTTGACTTCAGATATTTATTTTGCCTCAACTCTCTGTCAGTCCCTAGGAAAGCTAGAATAGGGAAGACACCTATAGAGAAAAGAAACACGTGTATGGTATCGATTTGACCTGATCAATATGGTGATTAGTGTTTGTGAATGCCAGGAACCCTGCTCAAGATCCTCTGAAATAAAGCCAAGACCTTTCTCCTGTGCCCTCATAAAAGGGAGATCAAATCTTTGCCTAACCAGTCTTCCTATGCTTCTTGTAAGCGCATGATGGGTCTTTGTTCCTCCTGACATTTCCATCACTGCCAGAGGTTGGGTTCCAGGTGGCAAGGATGTGACTGAGTTCGTTATTACTGTGACTTTTCTCTCTGTGCAACACATTCCAGTCTTCCCTCCCAAAGTTGATGCTCAGATGTGGCAGAAAACACCCAGGGAGCGAAGCTAGATCCCAACACTCAAATAATGTGTGGTCTTAGGTTTATCGTCTCCTTTTTCTGCGCATCACTCCTCTCAGCTGTGGTAGTTAATTATGGCTGGGCTTTATTATTTTTTTCAAACAGGCCTTCTGATCAGGAGATGGCATCTCTCCCCACTTCCCTCCACCCCATCCCAGCCCAGTCCACAAACCAGCACAGAACGGAGTAAGATAAAGACAGGTGCTTATCTTCTAGGGCTGCTGGAGGTGAGGACACCGGAAGCCTGAAGCTGCAGCAGGTAGTGTGAAGCCATTTGTGGTGTTGGACTGGGGTTACGGGTTACCCGTCACTTACAAACTAAAAGGATGAATGAATCGAAGGTCAGCTTTACCAGGAAACTTGTATGACAGGAACAAAGGAGTTGGACGGCACCTGCCATTAATAGTTATGTCAGGCGGATCTCTGTGAGTTCAAGGCCAGCCTGGTCTACAAGAGCTAGTTCCAGGACAGGCCCCAAAGCCACAGAAAAACCCTGTCTCTAAAAACAACAACAAAGGAAGTTCAATGGTTTAGTCCATTCTCATCATGGGGGTAAGCATGGCCACATACGGGCAGACATGGTGCTGGAAACGTAGCTGAGAGATCTACATCTGCATCCAAAGGCAGCAGGAAGAGAGAGCAACACTAGACCTGGCTTGAGCATCTGAAATCTCAAAGCCCACCTCAGTGACACACTTCCTCCAGCAAGGGCACACCTACTCCAAAAGGTCACACCTCTTAACAGTTCCACTCCCTATAAGCCTGTGGGGGCCATTTTCATTCACCCACCACAATAGCATTCAAGGCTAGCTATTAATGCTTATCAGTCCAATTACACAGAGCACTGCTGCGGAGGGTGAACAGGAGCTGGCAAGGGCCTGGGTTCATCCACAGGGACCTTAACTCCCAGAATAATCAATGTGCTACCAACCCGCCTCTGGCAATGAGAGTTTTCTGGGCTAAATAAGCTCATTGCCTAAGAACAAAACTTAGAAACAGCTGCTTAAGCTCAGTTTGTCAGTTCTTGTTATAAAAAAAAACCAATAATGTCAGCTGTAGTTGGGTTTTCACTTTTCAAGCAAATTCACAACTTGGGCTGAAATGGCATACTGCTGAAATAAGTCCAGAAAAGGAAGGTAGTTTGTGCAGGTCCAAAAATAGCCGTCTAGCTAGCTTACCTTCTATTCTTTAATTTGTTCGTTCGTTTGACAAAAATTAAAATATTTATCAAGTGCTTGCCTTGCACTGGGCACTATGTTGGGTACAAACTAGACAGGAGCGGCCGCTCATAGGGCAACTGCCACAGGAAACCCCAACATCAACTACTCAAGCATACGCCCACCCGTGTGCCAGATGAACCCATCTAGACAATCGTAGCCAGATATTTAGAAGTAGCCTCTAAAAAGTAGTCAGTTAATAATGAAGAGTGTAGTTCTTGATAACATGCTTGCCTAGCATGCTCAAGACCCTGGGTTCAACCCAGCACAGTAAAAAGAAAGAAGTCAATTCATGATGTTATTCTAAATACAGCAAGGGTTTCTCACCCGTTCATTATAGCTGTATTTGTAATTATAAACATAAATTACACACTCAAAATGGATTGAGATAAATTTCATGTTATGTATATTTTGCAATAATAAAAATTATGGAGTTGGGGGGTCTGGTTCCATGGTAGAGAACTTGACTAGCATAAGCAAATTTTCATAATTTGATGGCCATTTTATGTGGGACACTTAAAACTGTATCTTCAACCTAATAAACAAAATGTATTACTATTAGTAACTGTGGTAACTTATGGGTGCTGTTTTCGGGAGAGTAGGGTGAGCTAGCGGCTAGTTTTATGTCAACTTGAAACAAGCTAGAGTCATCTGAGAGGAGGCACCCCAAAGACTAGCCTGAAAGCAAGACTATAGAGCATTTTTCTAATTAGTGACTGGTGTAGAAGGGCCCAGACAATTGTGGGTGGTGCCACCCTGGGCAGATGGTCCTGGGTCCTTCTAAGAAAGTAGACTGAGTAAGCCACGTGGTGCAAGCCAGTAAGTAGCACTCCTCTATGGCTTCTGCTTCAGTTCTGACACGCCTGCCTTGACGCCCACTGTGATAGTGACGTGGAAGAGTAAGTAAAGTTTCCCCTCCCTAGGTTCTTTTGGTCATGGTGTTTCATCACAACAATAAAGAATAAGACAGAGGGCTTGGTTATTTTTAGCCAAGTCTTGCTTCACAGTCCTGGCTGACCCCCAACAGAGGACTGTTAGGTCTCAAACCCAGGACAAACAGCTAAGGTGCTTACTAGCGTATCAAAGCAGACTCTAGCCTCCCTTCTCCCTCAGTCCCACCTGTGGCAGGGTCCTCCTGGCTGTTTTACCTCAATCCTTATTCTGAACTCTCTAGCCCAAGGGCTGGACTGCTCTTTCGCTGGTGGCTCTTCCCTATGTAATACAGTCATTTTGGCTACAGTGGCTTCTTTGCCTTTTGCTTCTTGGCTAGTCTCTTGTCCCGGCCATGTTCACTCTGGACTCCCCCAGAGGTCTGTCTCTACCTGTATTCTCCCTTATATCTATAATAAAAAAAACTCAACCCCTTTAAGAGCAGCCAAGTCCTCCTTTTATTTCTGCTTTTCATTCAGCAGCAACCCTGCCTCAGCCTCTCCAGTGCTGGAATTAAAGACACACACCACCGTGCCGGTTCAGGTACTAAATGTTTTACTATGAGAAAGTAACATTCAGTAATGAAAGTGCTGGGCGAGCTGACTCAATGAACGCCTGTTATTCTAGCATTCGGGAGGCAAAGGCAGAAAGATCCAGAGTTCCAGATCAGCCTGGAGCTACATAGTGAGAAACTCTCCAAAGACCGTAGGTGGTGGGGCGAGGAAGAGTATGTAGTTTGTGGTAGAGCACTTACGTACCGTGCTGGGGGCTCTGGTTTGACCCCGTACTGTAGGGGGATTAAAAAGCAAAGAAACGTAAAGGCGGAAGCTTAGAGTTCCAAAGATCTCCTTGGTCGGCCCCAGAACACTTTTCGCAGGAGCATGGACCACCCAGATCACCGTCGCCAGCCAACAGCTTACGACTACGCCCACTTCCTGCAAATCCCCCGCCCCTCTCCCTACGGCGCCTGCGGGTGACGTCAAGCGAGCGCCCGTACCTGCGCGCCGTCCGCCCCTTCGCGGAACTTGGCGTCGTCTCTCCGGGCAATAAGGTCCGCCGGCCTGAGACGCGTTGTCGCCGACGACCATGAACCGCAGCCGCCAAGTGACCTGCCTGGCCTGGGTACGCCGCGGCGTGGCCAAAGAGACGCCGGACAAGGTGAGGCGCCCGGGGACCCTCACGGGGTCGCCCTCGCGTGGGGACGCACGCGCCGGCCCTGAGCCGCGCAGCGGCGCCCTGTCTGGGTCGCCCGGACTTGTAGTCGCTTGCGGTGTGGTTCGGTGTCCCGAGAAAAGCGGGAACTTCACCCCTTCTCGGCCCGGAGCCGGAAGCCCGGAACCACCCCCGAATTTGCGAGCACGTGGTTTATGCCCCCGGAAGGGGGCGGGGTGCTTGCTGGTTAGGAATTCTTGGTGATTCGGGTAGAACGTTTTGGGGCAGGGAGGACAAAGAAAGAAATCGAGCAAAAGCTGGAGACTGTGGCAAAGAATGCGGTTGCTCAGTCGGTGTTCGGCGTCCCGGGATATGTTTGAGCGAAATAGGGCAGAGATCTCTTTTTCTCTTGACTTCACAGCGGTTGAGGGATGGAAGTATTCCCTACAGGTGTGAATTCCACCAGAGAACAGTGTTTAGTCACCGTTTTCTTTGATGTTTTGCCTACAGCGGTGTCAATGCATATTTATAGCATAGGTACAACAGTCACCTCGTTCGATTTGTCCAAGAGGAAATGGCCTACATCGTTAAAGGGACATAACATCTTTTGAAGTATTTGATGGGGAGTCCTAAAAATCCCTAGTTCTCATTCTCCACCCCCAGAGAATACAAATACCTTTTTGTGTGTATGCCCAGGTCCTTATGTTTGTATTTGTGTGCCGTCTCAACCCAGAGCTAGCCAATTGAGATAGACTGGCTGACCAACAGACACCAGAAATTCACCTGTGCCTGTAATCTCCAGTGCGGAGATTACAGGTGTGCTTGCCACTGCGCCTCGTTTTCAAGCGAGTTCTGGGATGGAATTTTGTTAAGCCTAACGTTTGCTTAACAAAAACTTGAATGTCTGAGCTCCCTGCCTCCCCAGTGTTTCCTAGCTTTTAATTTCTGTATCTGTGTCGTCGAAAATAGGAGGTCCTTGGGAGCGTCCTTGTATTACAAGATTTTTGCTTTTGTAGCACACTGTGGCCTCAGACTTAAGGCATGGCAATCCTCCCGCTTCAGTTTCCTAAGTACTAAGAGTTAACCGGTATGAGCCACCGAAGAACTGGTCACTCATTAAAGTAGAAACTCGGCAGTTGATTCACAGTCACCGTCAGTTGTGGAGCACTGCCATTATGGCCAGCGCCACACTTAAGTAAACAATACTAAACCATCATTGGCTTTTATAAGCTTAATTTAGTAGTGTTAGATGTTTTAAAGGCACTGAATCGTTGTTTAGGTGAGGGAATGATGGTTTTGAAGGCCTCAGTTTTAAACTGTTAGAACAAAAGATGCCCAAACAGGAAATCTTACGGGAAGTTGGGAAAATTAAGCTGGAGTTCAAGATTGGAGATGGGGGAAGTTGAAGGGTGTAATTGGTTCCCAGGAGGAATCAGTTTGCATTTGGCAGTGGTGGTAGGGGAAAAAAGCAGAGGACCAATGTTACATGAATAAATGCGCGCGAGAGAGGTGCCCCTGGAGGTTGAGATGGTTGGAAGAAAAATAGACTACCACAGATCCATTTTGCAAAAGTCAACCTATTTGAATACCGAGGAAGGCAGAGCAGAGTGAACATGACTTCTGAACAGTATTGGGGGAGGAAGTCATAATCATAAGGACCTATAGCAACAAGCTCCAGCTACTTAAATTTCGAGCCTTGAGCAATGTGCAAAATTGTCTTGGTGGCTCTTGAAGTTACAGTTTACATTTGACTGAAGACCTAGTTCAAAGGCTCCTAATTTCTTTTGGGGGCTATTATTTTCAGGTGTGTGACTTTTGTTACCCTGCATTTGTTTAACTCTAAAGCTTTGTTACTGTGCCTGTCTAAAACACCTGATGGTCTTAATAAAGAGACGTATGGTCAATAAAGAGGCAGGAGCAAGGAAGGATAGGTGGGCCTAGCAGGCAGAGAGTATAAATAGAAGGAGAGCTCTGAGAAGAAGAGAACAAGGAGAGGGGGACGTCAGGGGCCAGCCGCCCATCCAGTCACGAAAGTGTACAGAAACAGAAAGATAAAAAGCCCGGAGGCAAAAGGTAAACAGGTTAATTTAAGAAAACAAGCCAAGCTAAGGCCAGGCATTCATAACTAAGAGTAAGCCTCTGTGTGAATTATTTGGGAGCTGGGTGGCAGGCCACCAAAAAGCCATAAGAGTGAAACATCCCACAGTAGATTTCCACAAATATTCTCTAATGAAGTGTTTGCTCCCTTGTAGGTAGAGCTAAGTAAAGAGGAGGTAAAGCGTCTCATCGCTGAAGCAAAAGAAAAGTTACAGTAAGTTTCAAGTGTTGCTGCATCTGGTGTGTCACCTGCTTGCTGTTGGGAGGTGCCACCTGGGTGACTTCCCTGTTTGTTTTCACTCAGAGAAGAAGGTGGCAGTGAGGAAGAGGAGGCAGGTAGTCCTTCAGAAGATGGCATTCGGAGTGCTCGTACCCAGGCACAGCCTAGGGAGTCCCTGGAGGATGGGGACCCACAGGATGACCGTACCCTAGATGATGATGAGCTGGCCGAGTACGACTTGGATAATTATGATGAGGAGGGCGACCCAGGTGAGAAGTCCCTCACCTCTACTGTGTCTGCTCACAGCGGTCTAGACCCGCCGCTACCCACAGCTTCCATCTGCTTTATGTCCCTGGGGTCAGGTCAGATACTTTGCCTCCAGATTAGACTTGTTTCCTGAACTAGTTTAGAAGGGAGCTCTGTGAGCTAAGAGTGAATCTGAGCTCTGAAGAGGACGTCTATTTTCCTGCATGTGTCAGGGGTGACCCTGTACTGAGTTCTCTGCAGCTCCAGCACTGCCAGTTGAGATAATGAGGAGAGGGGAGCCTGGGGGAAGATGCGAGCCGAGGACACTAGCCGAGATGCTCGTCTAGCAAAGGCAGTATAAAGAACTGGCAGGAGCTGTGTGCATGTGCGTTGTGGCCTTCTGGAATGATCCTGGGTAACATTAACCTGAAATCTCGAGGGCGAGAGGTAGATGCTCCTTGCTCACCCTCGCCCTGAGTCGGTTAATAAGCTCTGTAATGTGTCAGTCCCAACTACTCTGCGTCTCTGGAACCTGTCAGAAGTTTCTCAAGATCAGCAACTCTCAACTTTGGAGAAACAAATGACCTGACAGCTTAACTCAGACTCATTAGCTCAGTTTGAAAGTTGGCTGTGGCCCATTGAAATCACCGCCCCCGTCTGTTCTCAGGCTTGCTAGTGAGTGGGTGATGATCTGTAGACACGTGCTATTCATTATGAATGGAGAAAACACAAACACCAAAGATGGTGCTTTTTTTATATTTAATGTGCCCTTACTTTAAACTTACGTCTTTGGTTGCTGGGGCTGTCGTGATCCCCCACCAAGAGATGAAGGGAATGCAGTACTGTGGACAGAGTGTTGTGCTGTATGAAGCTGTGGCGTCAGGCGTTGTTTCTTTTCGTAGGAGCTTGGATTTGATTTGCGTTCCATGCTGGCCTTACCACCTGGAAATGATGCAGGATATTTTAAGTCCAACAGGGATTAGTCCATTGATTAGCTCAGAATTCTGAGGATTATCACTCCCTAGAAGCTTGTCAGCTGGCATTCCCCTTCATTAACAGAAGAGCCTTCAGGGAAGGAAATCTCACGTTCAGACCATGGCAGTTACTCTAGGTCTGCTCACTCCTTTGCAGAAGTGTGAAGGAAGTGAGTGTTTAAGTTGAGAGCATTGCCTGCAGAGCATCCTGGCCAACTGTGAAACCTGCTGTCTTAGTTTTTCCATAACAACCCTTATCTGATTGGCTGATTTCAGCATTCCCAGGACACTTTCTTTCCATTTCTAAAAGTTGCTACTAGCACCTTGAATTTTATTTTATTTTACTTTATTTATTTATTTATTTATTTAGTTTGTTTTTTTGAGACAGGGTTTCTCTGTAGCTTTGGAGCCTGTCCTGGAACAAGGCTGGCCTTGAACTCACAGAGATCTGCCTGCCTCTGCCTCCCGAGTGCTGGGATTAAAGGCGTGCTCCACCACCGCCTGGCTAGCACCTTGAATTTTAATTGTATGGAACAAGCTTGAGAATCAGAACAGAGTTGTAATATTTTCTAAAAGGATTAAATTTTTGAGTTAATTATTTCATTGGAAGATTGTGACTTCTAAAAGTTAGGAAGGAATAAATTTCAGCTGTCACACAGAAAATGACTTTGAAATTTGTACAGCTTCTTTTCCCAAATATGATACCGTTAATGATAAAATAGACCCAAGCCCAGAATTAGCTGTCTTGAGAAAAAGGTGTTGTCGGAATGATTTTAATTTTTCCTTTTTGATGAGTAAATTCTTATTACAGATGCTGAGACTCTTGGTGAATCTCTGCTGGGTCTTACGGTCTATGGCAGTAATGATCAAGATCCATATGTTACCCTAAAAGATACAGTAAGTGTTTAGCCACATTAGTTTTCAGATTGGTCCTAGGTGTTAAGAAACCTTACTGAATTTCTGCCTCTAGCCAGTGACTGTTTCCTGCCCACTTAGGAACAATACGAGCATGAAGACTTCTTGATTAAGCCCACTGACAACTTCATCATCTGTGGCCGTGCTGAACAGGAGCAGTGCAATCTGGAGGTGCATGGTGAGTGAAGGAGCTGCCCTGCTGAAAAGCTTACCATGTGGCCATTTAGAGGCCAGATCCTACATGATTGGTGCCCAAGGAAAGGGTGTTAGATCCCTGGAACTGGAGTTACAGACAGTTGTGAGCAGCTATGTGGATGCTGGGAATTAGACCCAGGTCCTCTGCAAGAGCACTAAGTGACCTTGTCCTGCATTTCTTAAAGCTATTTGTAATAGTTCCCTTTATAGAACATTGTTTTCTTCCTAATTCAACACAGAGCTGCCTTTTTTTCTCAAATTAATTTTACGTGTATGAATGCATCTGCATGTATGTACCAGATGTGTGCAGTGCCCATAGAAGCCAGAATAGGGCATCCAATACCCTGGACCTAGAGTCTTTACAAGTGGTTTGTAGTCACCACATGGGTGTTGGGTACCCTGGACCTAGAGTCTTTACAAGTGGTTTGTAGTCACCACATGGGTGTTGGGTACTGAACCTGGCCCTCAACAAATGCTGCCTTCACCACTGAGTCATCTCTTCCCCAATCACCATGATCTTTTTTTGACCAAAACATCTTGGTCACTTTTTTCAGTTCAGGAAACACCTGCACCTAAGCCAGATGAAAGCTTTAAAGGAATCTGCTTAGAAAATTTTAAATCAGATTTTTTTTTCAGTGACCTCATAGCAGATAGGTGCGCAGCTCCATCACCAGCCCTATAGCAGATTTTTTTAAGTTAACACTAAAGAACTTGCTGGATTTTGTTTGGTATTTTTAGTGTGAAATATAGTTTATATTTTATATACCAAAAACATATCTCCAGAGTATGTCGGATACTTTGCCCTATGTTTTCCTTTGTTCTTTGTTCTGTCATTCCTCTGAGCACCTACCTCCAGAGCTTCCTTCAGTCCATCTCAGTTATCTTCTACTGTCCGCCTTGAAACTGAAACTGTGGAGCTGGATTGGTGCTTACTGGCCTATCCTAGTGACTTCATTAGTTACACTTCTTTCTTTTTAAGCTTATTTATTATGTATACAGTGTTTTGCCTGCAGACCAGAAGAGGGTATCAGATCTCATTACAGATGGTTGTGAGCCACCATGTGGTTGCTGGGAATTGAACTCAGGACCTCTGGAAAAGCAGTCAGTGCTCCCAACCGCTGAGCCAACTCTCCAGCCTAGTTACATTTCTTTTTGTGTTTTAGTTTTGGGTTTTTTTGTTTTGTTTTCCCCAGGGCTTAGTGTCAAGCCTAGGGGTCTTGGATTAGCATGCTAAGCAAGCATGCTACACTGGACGCTGAGATTCCCAGCCCTACTACTTCTTCTGCCCCTTGTTTCACTCCCTCCTTACTTTATGGAACTCAGGCTTTCATGGCGGACAGCAAAGAACTTTTACTTACTGAACCCTGTTGCTGCCCCCAACTTCTCCCCTCCCCACCCGTGTGTGTGTGTGTGTGTGTGTGTGTGTGTGTGTGTGTGTGTGTTGTATCAGAAACTTGCAGGAATCAATTCTTTTCTTCCACCGTGTGAGTACTGGTGATTAAATTTAAACTTGGAGGCAAATACCTAGTAACCAATCTTGCCAGCCCCCTTAGCTTGGATTTCTGTAGCTCCTAAGGACCTTCAAGGCTGACTATAACAGTGGTTCTCAACTTTCCTAAAGCTGCAACCTTTTAATACAGTCCCTCATGTTGTAGTGATTCTCAACTATAAAAGTATTTTGTTGCTACTTCATAATTGTAGTTTTGCTCCTGTTGTGAATCATAATGTAAATATCTTTGTTTTCCAAAAGTCTCAGTGACCCCTATGAAAGGGTTGTTTGACATCTCCTCCCCCCCAAAAAATGGGGTTGCAACCCACAGGTTGAGAACCACTGGTCTATAGGAAGCCTATAATTAGGTCCATTTTACCCCACAGATGATTGTTTTCTATCAATATTAGAAATTTTTCAAAAGTAAGGCTTTCAGCAGCATAGATAATATGTTGTTCTCATTCTGATGTTTCAAAACTCTGATGTTTTAGATGTGTTAACTGATAACAACGTAGGTTAATTTTCTTTTTAAGACCAATTATTCTATAGTTGGGAGTGATGGTGCAGGCTTATCCAGCATTTGGGAGGCTGAGACAAGAGAAGCCATGCAACTTAGAAGCCAGCCTGGCCAATTACCAAGATTCTGTCTTAAAACAAAACAAACAAAAACTGTCATTTTTAAAAAAAATTTAAATTTTATTAGTCTTTTTGAGGTTGGCAGATTGGTTTTTATGAGTGCACCTCTGAGTAGCCGGTTTAATTTACAATGTGCACCAAGCACATTGGTGACAGCTAACGTTTTTTTCAGGACCATGCCTTCTCAGCAGGAGCTAATGTGATAGAACTTGACATGACATTTCCCAGTCCCAGTCTGTCCCATATTCAGAGATCTGAAAGTTTAAATAAACATTATTTTCTCACTTCTTCCTCAATAAAGAGCCTGACAAGGGCAAGTAGGACTTCCCCTACTGTACTTTTGTCGCGCCATAGCGTGCGTCTTCGTGATGTATGTGGTAGTTAAAGAGCTACTTCTGTGAGTCGCTGTATTTGAAAGGGTGCTGGTCTAGACTGTTAGTCTTCATAAACTCTTGAAATATTGAAATAATTTTTGGTAGGCATTTAAATTTCTAAATACAGTTATTTTTCTCCAAGGTTATTTTTTGTTTTTTTTTGTTTTTGGATGTAAAATCAGCTAGACCTTTAGCAGGTAATGTCAATCCTCCCTGTAGAGTGTCTATTATAATGAAGTAGAAAATAGACCCATTTATCTGGCTGGCAATAAAGCGGGTGAGAATGTATTAGACTGGACAGACAGACTTTCTGTGGCAGTAGTGACCATGACCTGTCTCGGTTTCAACAGGAGAGTGTTCTTGTGGGGTGGGTGTGACTTCTGAAGTCTCTAATTTATTAAGTCTCTCTTCCCGTCCTTTCAGTTTACAATCAAGAAGAGGAGTCTTTCTATGTGCACCACGACATACTCCTGTCAGCATACCCTCTGAGCGTAGAATGGCTGAACTTTGATCCTAGCCCAGATGCTTCAACTGGTAATTGGAAAAATTGTTTGTTCTGCGTGGGTCAGAGTTGTTGACAATAGTTTATGAAGTGAGACTAGTGTAATGTCACTTAATCACGTAGGGTCTGTGTGCCTCCATGGTTTAGATAAGCTGCTACACTGTGGGTTGAATGATGCTATCTGAAAGATTTTTGATTATGGAATTATTGGATCTCATGAAAGCCCAGTGTGAAGTGGTATCTTGTTACCAGCTGGAATTTAGGGATGTAACCGGTCTCGGGAAACACTCAAATGAGCCTGGTACAGAATGGTAGTGGGAGCTGGAGCCATTCTAGACTATAAGTGAGACCTGGTCTCACAAAGGAAAAAAAAGAAAAAAGGAAAGCAGATAAACCAGAGACACTTGTCCCAGGTAACTGGCTTCTCATAGTGGCCTTTCCAGCCACACTCACACCCTTAGTTGCCCTTTTGGTGCTTCTCAGTAACAGTAAACATATAATACTGCAAGAGCAACAAGTGACCTTGTTCTCCCATCCATGGAGAATAGGGCAAGAGTTGTTGCTTAACTACAATAAATGTCATAACTGAGGCCAAAGGATTGAGCCTTTATTGCTAGAATACAGCTCTCAAAAGCAGCTCAGCGATGGTAGGGAGTGGGAGCTGCTGCAACTGCAGGACTCCAACATGACGCAGCAGGTTTGAGAGTCGCTGCTCAAGCAGCGACCAGGGTGACCTGCCGGAGTGGTAGGTGTAGTGCTGGTTTATAGTCGAAAGTGCGTTGTTTCTTCCCATAGGAAATTACATTGCTGTGGGAAACATGACCCCTGTCATCGAGGTGTGGGACCTGGATATAGTGGACTCTCTAGAGCCGGTCTTCACCTTGGGAAGTAAGACTTCAAAAAAGAAGAAGAAGAAAGGGAAGAAGGTAAAAAATAGATATTAAAAGACAAGTTGGGTTAAGTTACTAGAGAGGAGGGTATAAGAACATAGTTTTTGCAATCAGATAGTCTTGGTAGAACAAGACAGAGGGTTACAAGTTAACGTACTTTGTAATTTCAGAAAGCCCATGTATTTTCTATTGTATGAAACTTGTTGGCATGTAATGTAGAACAGATGAGTTGGGTGATGCACATTCACCTGGAGCAGCTCTATACCAAACTCTTGTTTTGAAGTGCTTTTGTGATGTGTTCGAAAAAAATCTATATTATTCTTATAGTTTTTAAAATAGGTTTGGAAAGTGAAAGGCAGTGTTGATATAATTCATAAATTGCTATAGTTTTTCTGAAAAGAATATTTACCATGATAAAGTTAACAGAAAGTCAGTTTGTGGTGGGTGACATTTAATACAAAAAAAATAATTAAAATAATTATTACAGAGTTCCTCAGCAGAAGGGCACACGGATGCTGTCCTTGACCTCTCCTGGAACAAGTCAGTCAGGTAAGAAGATGGCATTCATATGATGCAGAGTGTTCTAGTTCTCGGCTACACTGCCCACCTCCTGTGCTAGGGCCTTTGAGCCCATGGTTCCCCTTTCCTGCTGAATTCACCACTCCAGGGCAGCAGCTGTGCTGTTGAGTTGCAGCCCCACGTTCCCTAGCAGACATAGGTGCCCTTTACAAACCTAGGGACCAGCCAGGCGGTGATGGCACTGGCACGGCCTTTAATCCCAGCACTTCAGAGGCGGGGGCAGGAAGATCTGTGAGTTCAAGGCCAGCCTGGTCTACAAAGTGAATTCCAGAACAGCCAGGACTACACAGAGAAACCCTGTCTCGAAAAAAAGAAAACAAAACCTGGGTGCCATGTACCATCTTCCCCATCACTGGGAAATGTGTACTGCAGTACCAGTGATGCCACAGGGTGTACTGTTGCTTCTCACCAAACAGTATTTCATTTTTACACTTCACCCATCTGCTGCAGAACGTCACCACTTGAGCCCTTTTGAAGTTGAGTGATTCAGTGCATTCACAGCTGTGCAGCCGCCACCCCACCCATCTTCAGATCTTCTGTCTTCCAGACTGAAACTGTACCTTATAATAACAAAATCCTGTCTACAAGAGCTAGTTCTGGGACAGGCACCCAAGCTACAGAGAAATCCTGTCTCGAAAAAAAAAAAAAAAATCCTGCATCCCTCAGCCAAGGCAAGCCCATTCCACTTCCTGTCAAAAGTATTTGGAATGTTTTTGTTTTTTTTTTTTTTCCCCCAAAACAGGGTCTCACTATATAGCTCTGGCTGTCCTGGAACTCTGTAGAACAGGCTGTTCTCAAATCCAGAGATCCACCTGCCTCTGCCTTCCAAGTTCCAGAATTAAAGGCATGTACCACTACACCTGGCATGGTTTTTTTTAAGGTGTAGTCTTGCTGTGTTGCCCAAGTTCTCTCAGACCCTGCACTCAAATGTTCTTCCTGGTTCAGCCTCCCATTCAGCTGAACTTTATATGCATTTCTCAGTGATTGGCAATGCTGAGCTCTCTGTGCTCACTGACCATTATGTATACCTTTTTGGTGGGAAATTTCTAATTGAATTGTAAAAGTCTCTAATATATTCTAAATTTCTTTTCCATTTTAATGTTGCTGGTGTCTAGTTTATTTTTATTGTGTTTGCTGTTGCATCCCAGAAACTGTTTCCTAACCCATCATCAAAATTTATATTAGCATGTTGTTAATGAGCTTTTTTACCCTTAGCTCCCATATTTAAGTCTGCTGTCTGTTTTGATGTGTGTGGTTGCTGAGTGAGATTGGGGTTAGAACTTTTTCACAAGGATATTCTACTGTCCTTGAATCATTAGTTGAAAATATGGTCATCATTCATCCAACTTGAATGTTTAATTTTCCTTGCACTTTTATAAATGAAAAATACCAATCTCTGAGAAATGCAGATTAAAAACACAGCCACAGCTAAGTGGGCAGCAGGCATCTAGTTCTAGCTAACTGGGAATCTGAGACAGGAATACTGCATGAACACAGAATTTGAGACAACCTGGGCAACATAGTGAGAGCACATCTCAAAAAAAGCAATGGACGCCTTTAATCCCAGCACTTGGGAGGTTGCCAGGGCTTCATAGAAAAACCCTTGAGGGGAGGCGGTGGTGACAGACGTAACACCTGCCAGCCTGAGAAGTGGTTAAGAGTACTCTCTGCTTACAGAGGACCTGAATTTGATTCTCAGCACCCACATCCAGTAGTTCACAACAAAACGTATTTTCTGAAAGTTACTTCTGGTTAATTTTTTAATTTTAAAATTGAGAACTGTGCACTTCCCAGGTTTCTTTATGGGTCCCTTGTACAGACACAGAAACTTCAGAATCGGCTTACTGCTCTACTGAAGTGAAGTAAGCTTTTGAGCAGAGTGGGTTGACTATCATTGTGTATGGCCAAATCTGTAATCAGCCTGTAGGTGCTGTTTCCATCCCAACAATATTACGTCTTCCAGAACAAATGGAGAAGGGTCTTTCCACTTTGATAATCTTTGGTAGTTTTCAGGATGTAAGCCTTAAGTTTTGTTTTTTAAATTGCTAATATTTTATTACTGTGTATAATCACTGATTATAAGTGAAATTGTATTTACTGCTTTGTTTTTAAGAACAATTTTTCTAATTTGTTTCTTCCCATTCCAGAAACGTGCTGGCGAGTGCATCAGCAGATAGCACTGTAATTCTCTGGGACATGTCTGTGGGGAAGCCAGCAGCCAGGCTTACTGCACACACAGACAAGGTATGGTGAACCACTGAGGTTCACAGAACCCTATGTAGGAGATAGAATCCTTTAATGTTACAGAAACCAGGAACATTAATGCCCTGTGATATGCTCATGGAGGATCCTGGGGGTAAAGGGGTATGATTGTCAGTTACACAGTAGTAAAGGTTGTAGCAGATGTATAACTCTGCTGAGGGTACTTGCCCTCCTTGGTA
This sequence comes from Alexandromys fortis, assembly GCF_014885135.2. Taxonomy (NCBI): domain Eukaryota; kingdom Metazoa; phylum Chordata; class Mammalia; order Rodentia; family Cricetidae; genus Alexandromys; species Alexandromys fortis. The sequence goes on from NW_026067932.1 coordinate 11,338,550, forward strand.
TTTGCCCAATCCCTTTTACTTTTTCTCCTTTATCCTGAGGGATGCAAGTATTATATCCTAGGGTTTGAGGAGCGCTGTGGGTATTCCCGTAAGTGCGAGCCATTATTTGAGAATATGGTTCTCCTTTTTTGAGTATTTAGTAACTGGTTTCTTGACCAAGCATGGTGGCTCATACCTTTAATATGAGGTGAAACTCTCCTCCCCGCCCCCCCCCCCCAAAAAAACCAGCAGGTTGCAGTATTGGAATTTCAAAGAGGGGAATACATAATCTGTCTCACCACACAGCAGCACTGTTTTTAATCAGAGTGGGCAAAGATAGATCTTTTTATTCTTCCCTTTAGGTCCAGACTCTGCAGTTTCATCCATTTGAAGCACAGACTCTGATTTCTGGGTCATATGATAAGTAAGAAAGCACTGTGCACTATGCTTAAACTACAGTACTTGGGGTGGGGTGGGGTGGCTCAAAGGGGCTGTTGCCCACTTTGCACGAGACCTGTCTGCACCAACACTAAGACAAGACAGGAGACATATCTGATCTTAGCCAAGCTGTCCTACTGAGGTAGCTACATGTTTAAATTATTACTGCTAGTTTTCAGCCCTTGATTCTTCATTCCCTCTCAAAAGAAATGTGGTTTTGTCATAGTAATCTAACTACTAGCAACCTCTCTGGTTTTTAAAGGACATATGAGTTAGCCATTTTGTGATGTACTCAGTCTCATACTTGATGATTTAAGGCAAACATTCCCTAATGCCATTTCAGAGTCTGCCCATTAGACTCAACTCAGCAGGTAACTGCTCACCATGGAGAAACCAAGGCTTTTGGAGGTTTGGTTTGGAATAAGTGTACTTTTCCTGCCATGTTAAATGGACTGGGAGATAGAATGCCAGACTATTCTGTGTTGCACAGGTCAAAGACGGTCACACCAGAATGTAATTTTAGGCTCTCTGTCAACAGGAACAGTTTTTGTGGACTGAACCTCAAACAGCCATGCAAAGGCTTACTTACTGATTATTACACAAAAGTTTTTTGAGGGGAGTTTTCTGAAGGATCCCTGGAACTTAAGTCCTGAAGGATCCCTGGAACTTAAGTCCTTATGTACTGTTTGCAGTAGGCAGTGATTCAAGACGCCTCAGGTGTGCTGGGATCATTCTGTGACAAAGTCAGGCAAAGGTTTTAAAGCTCCTTCAGAAAAAATAACTCTGGTGGGGCATCGGTGGCACACGCCTTAAATCCCAGCACCCTGGAGGAAGAAGTGGGCGGGTCTCTGTAAGTTCAAGGCCAGGCTGGGTCTACAAGAGCTAGGTCGAGGATAGGCATCAAAGCTACAGAGAAACCCTGTCTCGAAAAACCGAAAGAAAAACTCTGTAGATAAGAGAAAATTATCTCTTTCGAGTACTCCTAGAAAACAATAGATACAGTGATCCTACTGCAGTGTGATTTGTGAAAAATAAGACCAAAGCTCAATTAATAAAAACACAGACAGAAATTGGGGTTCAGCCCTGAAGACCAGAAAAGTATAACAGCCAGCCATTGACACCTTTACCTCAGTCCGAAATGGCAATCCTGCCTCCAGGAACCTCAGAATAAGACTGTGTCTGAGAGCTGTCCCCTCCTGTTTTATAGTCCTCTCTAGTGCTGGCATTAAAGGTATGCACCACCCAGTTTCTGTGGCAGCTAGTGTGGCTACTGGGATTAAAGGTGTGTGTCACCACTGCCTGGGGCAGTGGGGCTCTTTTATTCTGATCTTCAGGCAAGCTTTATTTATTAAAATACAAATGAAATGCCACAACATAAGACCATATCCCTGAGTTCCCCAAGAATAATAACCTGACTAGGGAAGTGCTTATGGTTAGATCCATTTTGTTATTTCAAAGGATCCTCTTTAAGTTCCCAGCACCCACGTGGTAGCTCACAGCCATCTCTAACTCCAGTTCCAGGGAATCTGATGCTCCTCTGGCCTCCATGGGCACTGTACACACATTCATGCAGGCAAAACATTCATATGAAGAGTCTGGTGGGCTAGAGAGATGGTCTAGTCATTAGGAGAATTTGTTCCTCTTACAGAGAACCTAAGTTTATTCTTGGCACCTCTATCTGATGGCTTAGAGCCACCTGTAACTCTAGCTCCAAGGGATTGAATGTCTTCTGAACTACATGGGCACCTGCACACACAACATAAGTACAATAGAAAATTTTATGTTTAGAACCTTCAAACGGACTTTAAATATTTGAATTCTGAATTCACAATGTTGCTGTGTTAACCATTTCACTAAAATACATTGACCCTGTCATGGACTGCAATGTGTGCAGGTCAGTGGCTCTGTATGACTGCCGAAATCCAAACCAGAACCATCGTCTGTGGCGGTTCAGTGGGCAGATCGAAAGAGTGACCTGGAACCACTTCTCACCATGTCATTTTTTGGTAAGAATATGCACATTGCTTTTTCTATTCCTATGAGATATTCTCAAAAAAGCATTTTCTCTGTTTAGAAGTATGAAGCTTCTGGGTCTTAGAATTGAAAACACTGTTTCTTAACAATATAATGGTAGCTCAACTACAAAAAAAAATTGGTAGCTTGTGAATGACTTAGGTAATTTTTACCTATTCCAGTGTGTTTCATATATTTTAAGCCATTTTACGACATACTAGTTCTTTTGAGATATTAACCATCATAATACTGTATCAAGATTTTGAGGTAGGATCTTTATAGTCCAGGCTGGCCTTGAACTTGCAAGTCCTCCTGCTCCTATCTGTTTTGATGTTTTTCAATAGTTAAATCAGTCCAAAAAATACTTACTCAAATCAAAAGATTCCAGTAACGTCAACCAAAGGAAAATAAAAGTCCTAGTGTCGCAATCCATTAGGCCCTTTAAGCAACATTATTTCTCAGAACACACGCCTTTTGTCTTTTGATTAGCATACAAATTAACTGGCTCCTTTGTGGCATTTCCTTTTAGTTTGGATGGTTTGTTTGTTTTTGAGACAAGGTTTCTCTGTGTAGTCTTGGCTGTCTTGGAACTAGCTCTGTAAACCAGGCTGGCCTCAAGCTCAGAGATCCACCTGCCTCTGCTTCCTGAGTGCTGGAACTAAAGGTGAGTTTTCTGTTCCCCACCATGCCCCTTACTTTTCCTAATATATCCTTCGCACTCAATGTTCCTCACTCTGTATTTCTTTTTGCATTAGTATTTTATGTGTTCTGTTGTCTCCCTTAAAAAAAAATGGTTTTATTTGTTTTTAGTTTGTAGACTTAGTTCATGTGTATGTGTTTATTCACTAGCTTTCTCTTTGGTAATAAGAAGCCTGATATAAAATAGCCATCATGAAAACACGCGAAAGCCGAAGTCACAGTAATGTTAAATGCCCATGTTTCTAAGAAAATATAACTTACACACATGCATTTTAAACAAGCTGTGCCTTGTAGTATATTTAGAAAACAGTAGTATGCAATCATGTTTATGGGAAAGTAATGAATCTTAATCTAAATGCTTTTAAGTATTCTTAGCTGTATAACATAAAGCTGGCCTCAAAGTAATTCTTCTGCCTCAGCAATATATCACAGCTTCTTTATGTACAAACTAAAATGTTCCAGTCTAGCTAATTAGGAAGTTGAGCAAGAAAAGAACACTTTTTAGATTTAGGACAACTTTGTAAGAAATTAAGCTTTCAAACAGTGTTTCTGAGAAGGTCATGTGTTTTCTCCATAAGATCATTTTATGAATTCTAAACATTTGAATGTAGTTTTTCTCAAGAGAAGTTTTAACAGTAGCAGAATATATTATTCAGCACGATGCCACTAAGGGAGGATAGAGTGTAAAGTTACGAGGCCTCCTAGAGTACTAAAATAGTTCAGAAATGCCAGCTGGAGTGGCATTTCATTTGTGTTTTTATAAATAAAGCTTGCCTTTGCCCGAAGATCAGAGAGTAAAGCAGCCCACTGGTCAGCCTTACAGACCAGGCAGTAGTGGCTCACACCTTTAATCCCAGCACTTGGGAGGCAGAGGAAGGCAGATCTGAGTTTGAGGCCAAGCCTGATCTACAGAGTGAGTTCCAAGACAGCTAGGACTATTATACAGAGAAACCCTGTCTTGAAAAACAATGAATGAACAAACGAATAAAAAGACTGTAGCCCCCCCCCCCAAAAGAATGTGTAGCCCCAGGTGACCCCAGTTCCCATCCATTCTGGCTCTGTCTCCAGAGTGCAGAGATTACTGGCTGCTACACCTTAGCCTGTAATAACATCCTTCTAACTCCACCAAAATGCTGAGATTACAGGTCAGAGTTACCATTGCCTGGTCTGTAAGGCTGAACAGTGGGACTGTTAAAATACAAATGGAATGCCACTCCAGCTCCTGCTCTGCAGGCTCCCACTTTAGGAACCTAGTCATTTCACCCTGGGGCACATGAGATTAATGCATCCTATTTAAGTTCACCCGAGTCCAGCTTTTGCATAGAGGATTGTGAAGGATTTTTTTCTAGTTTGTCATGTTATTTCATTTTAATGAGTGTTTTGCCTGTGTATACCATGTGGAGGCCAGAAGATGGCATCAATCTCCTAGAGCTACAGTTACAGATGGCTGAGCTACCATGTGGGTGCTGGGAATTGAAGCCAAGCCCTATCTTAGACTTCACTTTTCCCACCTTTTCCTGTGCTGGTGTTGCCCTTTGCTGGCAGAGAGGTTTAGCTCTCTCCCTAGTTCTTGAGCCTCAGCGCTTATTTTCCTGTCAGTCCCCTGCTGTGGCAGTGTTGAGACATGATCTGATCCCACCATTCCTATAAATTCCTTATTGGCGACCCACATCCATCTTCCTCCTCTGCCCCTCAGCCAACCCCACCCCACCCCAGGTATTCCTTCTGCCCTGTACAGTGAACGCTCCTTCTGTGTTCCCGTTTCTAACCCTACTCTCTCCTTCTCATGCAAAGTTCTCATGTCTGTTTTTAATTTTTAGTAAATTCTATAGATACTTACTGTAATTTGCACACTTCTCCACTGCCAAATTTTGTCCTATAACATGGTCTTGCCCATCCTTTACAGGCCAGTACAGACGACGGCTTTGTGTATAATCTGGATGCACGTTCAGACAAGCCAATTTTTACACTTAATGCACACAACGATGAAATCTCTGGTGAGCAAGAGTGATGTTTCTTTCTGATGCATTAAGTTATGACAAAGTCTAAATTTCAGACAGTAGCTCCTGAACTAATCTTATCTTCTAGGTCTTGATCTGAGCAGTCAGATCAAGGGCTGCCTTGTGACTGCTTCAGCAGACAAATATGTGAAGATCTGGGACATCCTAGGAGACAGGCCAAGTCTCGTTCATTCTAGAGACATGAAAATGGTGAGCATCTCCTGACACTTTGCTTGCCTTTTCATGGGCTTCACTGCAGTCAAGGACGTGTTGAAGTTAATATTGAGCTAGTCAAGTTTGGTGGGAGTTTCTAACTTAGGTATTTTAAAGAATAACTGAACTCCTTTCAGGGTCACAAGCTTAAGTGTCACTTGTCAGGATCAAGAATGGGGGAAGGACATAAGGAAGTGGCCACTGCTTAAAGTTTTGGAACTTCAGCACTTGAGTTATTGGTGGCTCTTTATTTACTACATTGAGGTTTATTGTGTGCTTGCGCACAGAGCGGAATAGGTAGTGTTCAACAGATGGGGTGCTTACTGTGAGTGCTGAGTTACACGAGCAACATGTGCAGCACAGAAGAGCACCACAGCTGTTAAATACGTGCATTCGGGCCACGGCGTTCTTAATTCCATCCTAAGCCTATGTATAAATGACTGTGATTTCGTACTTATTCGAATAACAAATGCTATTGCATTAAAGGATTTTCTATTTTTCTCATTCATACTTTCAGTAATGCATATTTCTCATATCAAGTATTAAGAATGGAAAAGCTGAAAGTTCCTTAATCTCAGAGGGTCTGGAGAGATGGCACTGTAAAAAGAACCAACTCCCACACCCAACACATAAGAGACTAAGGACACAGCTCAGTGGTAGAGTACCTGCACATATGCCGAAGAATCATTTCAGAAATGGATAGTTTCTAGGTGTACACAGCAACCTAGGCGGGTGACTCATGCCCAGCTTCATGGTGGTGCTTATCTAGTGGGGGCGGAGGTTAGAACTATCTGGAAGGATAAAAGTCACTGACTTTAGTTCTTTCCCCAGGGAGTTCTCTTTTGTTCTTCTTGTTGTCCTGATTTGCCATTTGTCTATGCCTTTGGAGGTCAGAAGGAGGGGCTTCGTGTTTGGGACATAAGCACTGTATCTTCAGGTGAGAACCTCCAAGCTCCTGCTCTTTGTGAAAGGAAAGAGTAAGGGCTAAGCATGGGTGGGAATGTCATGGGCAGAAAAGGCCTGCCCAGTGTGTATCCTGTAGTCCCTGCTGCAGAAATGGCAAGTCTGTGTTCACACTTAAAATGGACAAGCTAAAAGGAAATGTAGCAGTCTCAAGGAAGAGCAGTCCTTCCTTGCCCAGGTGCCACAATGCATGATTGTGTTCATTTCTCAACTTTCTACAAGTACTGTTAACTTACTGTCCCGTCGTGCCCCCCCCTCGCCCCTTCTGAGACAGGGTTTCTCTGTGTGGCTGACTGGAACTCTGTAGACCAGGCTGGCTTTCAACTCACAGTCTGCCTATGTCTCCTGAGTGCTGGGATTACAGATGTGTGCCACCACTGCCTGACTACTTACTGTGTCCTGAGACAGTATGTCTCCACTAAATTCTCCCTAGACGATAAGGATCCCAAGATTCTAGGTTGCTAATTTGAATTCATAGACATGAAATATGTACAGATTGTGTGTGTGTGGTCATACAGGGCAGGGGGATGTACCAAAGCCCTGTTCCAAGGCAGATTTAAGCTCTAGGGCAAAGTACAAAACATGATTAAGGTGGTGGCGCACACCTTTAATCCCAGGAGGCAGAGGCAGGCGGATCTCTGTGAGTTCAAGGCCAACCTGGTCTACAAGAGTGAGTTCCAGGACAGGCTCCAAAGCTACAGAGAAACCCTGTCTTGAAAAAAAAAAAAATTGGTCAGGCTTATAACTTGCATACTTTTTCACTTTCTATTAAATATATATATTTTTTTTAAGTTTTTACCTTACAACAGAAATTTACTGTCTTATACTGTAGTCCTTATCTCATGGTTCTTTTTAGTGAACGAAACATTTGGAAGACGGGAGAGACTGGTTATTGGCAATGCAAAAGGCTTATCTGTTAATGGCCCTTGTGGGAGCTCCCAGACACCAATGGAGTCCTGACAAAGATCAGTCTCCTAGGATGCCTACATGAACTCAGACTTTCGAGAAGCTGGCCTAAAAATGTTCCGTGTGTACCTACAGCCATACAATGATGGAAGGAAAATTCAGCTCCTGTTGCCATTCCTCTGCAGCCTTGGCAGTCCACTGTCTGTGTGTCTGCCTTCAGCTGGGTACTGTACAGTTCTTGCATTTCTTGAAAATAAAAGTTTTTAGAGAATGATTCCTTAAATATGCCATCTGACCTAGAACTGTAGGTTTCTACTATATGTATAGCAACTGAAGAGTTCTGGAGACTGGGTCTTGCTGTATCAGCCAGCCTGCACTGGGGAGAAGGGAGATAGGAAAATTTCTAGCTGGTCTTCACCTTCTCAGGCTAGGATTACCAATATGCATGGTAGGTTCTAGAACTAGATTCAGGCCCATGTGTTTGCAAAGCAAGCATTTTACTGACTGTGCAGTTTCCTTAGCCCGTTTTTTTTTTTTTTTAAATGGGATTCCTAAAGGTACTTTCACCTTTTGCATATTAATCATATTTTTGACAGTGTTACTGTTAAAAAATGCTTTTGGTTACAAAGTTAACTTTTTTTCAGGACTGTTTTCTTTGTCCCAATATTTAAAAACTATTTTAGGGGAGTTGATATGAATTTTCTATAATCAAAATATTTAATAGACAACAAACTATCAGAGTATGCTGAATAAGTTTTGGTTCCAGTAAATTCTCCCTCTAGTTACTTCATAACCTATGCCTTCCTTTTCAGATGAATTTGAATGGCATTCATAAAGCGCTCTGGACTTAGATTGTACACTGTTCCCTTTATTTCACTTAGCCTCACAGGACAACTTTTCACTCAGTTCTTTCAAACTTCCATTCTCCTTTTAAACTTAGGCACTTGCTAAACCGATTTTGGAAGTCTTATGCTGTTAATACTTAAAGTGAATAGGATGTTCCCTTATTTTGAAGTATGTCATTAAAATACACTCGCTTATGCTGTAGTGAGTATTTTCAGAATGTTGGCTATTTCTCAAGCCTCATCAGAATTTGCGTGTGGCAGAGAATGAGGAAAGCGCAGGATATAGAACTAGGTCCTTTCTTAAAAACTACCTGTCACTCACTCCTGTCAGGCTTTAGTAAGACCCTATAAGCTGTAACTGTGAAGAAAAAATTAACACGTAGTAGGGTGTAATATACTTCCCCTTGCTAGTTAATTGCTTTGGTTCGAGATACTGTCCTGTAATTCACACATGACTCGATTTTCCAGATTTGCCTTTACTAAGTCAGGCTTACCAAGCACTTTACTCCTTATCTCTTCTGATAGGACCTTATCATTCCTGCTCCTAGACTTTAACACATCTGTGGTAGCATGCAACAAAACAGTATGCAGTCAACAATGCTCTTAGACTATAATGGGGTTGGAAAATCTCTGATGGGCAAGTTATAATGTAGCTGGCTATCCTGACATTCTAGCAGAAAGTATTGCTCAGTTTTGTGGGATGCTAGTATAAACCAACCCGATGTAACATCGTATGCAATACTTGGTAACTTGTTACTGTAAACCATCCAGCCATTCTACACAGCTTCCCACCTCAAAGTCTATGCCATCTAGGTTTGTGTAAATTATACCCTGTGCAAAACCATTTTATAACGATCATAATGCAGGACTCCTACACAACGACACAGTGCTTCAGAATCACCTGAGGCTTCACAGCCCTTAGGAAACCTGAATATGAAACCAGATGTTGGAGGTTCTGTAAAATACTATGCATAAACAGGCCTTAACTGTATGCTAATGAATTTGTTCTCATTCTTCCTACAATGCCTCAAACTGCTGGCTCTTTCTTTATATGGTTTCTTTTCTGTTTAATATTTTTATTTGAAACACGAAGCTATCATCCCCCAATAAATCCCAGAGACTCTGGATCCAGAGCCCACACTTACCATATCCTGTTGATGTGGCCACTGACCCAATCGTGGACAAGACCTCCTGCAACTAGGCAGAGAAGTGTTAGTCCCACTTAAACCCAAGAGGGCAAAGGTAGAAACACCACCATACATCCTCAGCAGAAATCTTCTGCCCTTCCTCCTGCCTTGGGTTGTTTTGGTGTTTAGCTTGAACAGCTCTAGATTGAAGAGCATCTCTGTGCAGGGCAATAAGGAATTTAATCAAGTGCATGCTCCTGAGAAAAGGAAGAAATTACTTTGAACACTATTAAGGCTTCATGCCTTGGTGTTAGCACTCACTCCGAGCCACACACAGCACTTGCCTTCGGCTGTAGACCTTCCTAGAAATCCCAGAAGTTGAGTCTGTCTAAGCACCGTTACACAGGAACAATTAGAATACGATCTCAGAGCTAAAAGCTTTCTTCTCTTTTAACCTTTGAGTCCATCCTCTACAAAAGATTATGAGAAATGCCTTATTTTCATTAAAAATTTTTGATTTTAATTCTTCCTAAAGAAATACAGATTTGAATGAAATACATTCATCCCATAAATACTTTAGCAGCAAAACCTTCCCAGCAGAGTCCTTCCTCTACTCAAGGTTGTTCCATCAACCCTGTCACCTTCAGGATGTTTCTGCTTCTTGCCAAAAGTGCTATGCCTGCTCACAGGGACCTGAAAACAGACCCACATGGTGACTTTTCTATCTTCCAAATCCTTTGGTATCCTCTACGCTTAGCTGGTGAGGACCTTTAGCAAGGAAGAAAACTGGGAAGGCCTAACTGAAACCCATCAATGCATTTGGAACTACATGTTGCTTGCAGTCAGCAACATTTTAATGGTTTTCATAAAGTAAACCTACATAAAAGATTATTCCCCTTCTTCCTCCTGTAGTCTTGTCAGGTGAGTCCATGACAGGAGACTACTCAGCAGACATTATTTGGATACTTAATTCTAGGTACTCTCTGAATAACAGAAGGCTTTCCTGAAGCGGAGACATGGCCAAACCATAATGGCGTGCATGTACACATAACCAGGTGGCTAACCTTGGCTTCCATTGGAGGTGGTTTTCTGGGCTTTTTCCTCTACCAGCCACTGTAGTCTGACCCATGACTGCTGCTCCCTTAACACCTGCTGAGATGGAGAAGCAGGATCTAAACTCGCAAGTGGCTCGATCTGCTGTGCTGCAATTCTTGCTGTGAGATGTACACCTTACAATAGTACATAATATGTGGTCAACAGTGGGGATGGCTGGGGTCAAATCATGTTGACTGGAGGAAAAAAGAATGGAACAATGAGATAAGTTAATTGGTAAGAACAAAAGGCCACGCTGATTCAGGCATAAATGCATCTCCCAAATTACTAAGCAAATAAAGAACAGATACCAAAAGCTGACCCTTTCCTTGCCACACATTGCATAAAAATGGGGCAGACACGTGCCTTGTCTCCAGTCCACCCTAAAGAATCCATCTGGATATTCCTCACTAACTGCCTTAGCTATCCCACTCAGTCAGTGAGTTGGAAGGATCAGAAAGCACTCCACATTAGAAACCACTGCAGTGCGTTGGTTCTGTGATTTCCCGATGCATGGTCCATCCGAGCAGTTTTCCTTCTATTTATGTGTGGGAAGAGGCTCGTCTGCTGAGTAAATGGCACTGCCCATCCTACAGTTGTCTGTTCTCACAGAGTCTGTAAGATCATCTTCTTCAGAGTCGTCCTCCTCCTCCTGTGCCGAGGAACTGGAGGCGGGCCCTTTGCAGGTCTTCAGGTGCCGAGTGAGATGGTACTTGGTTAGATAAGCCTTCGTACATTTCTCACAGACATAATCTCGTTTTCCTTCGTGAGAATTAAGATGCTTCTTCAAGTGGTTTGTTCTCAAGAACAGTTTATCACACTTCGGACACTTGATCTGGCGTTCCCTAAGAGGAACACAAGAACATCTGCTTTGTGAGTATAAATGACAAGCCACACACTCTCCCTCAACTAGGCCTTTGTAGGAATTTTTTAGAACTGGCTGCTTCTGCCTTCCTAGAGGACCATCCAGTACAGATTTCTTTCACTGAATATGAAACCTGTGAAATTCCTTCAAGTTACATAACTATAGTTTGTTCCTTTCCATTAATAAAGTATTTACAAACAAACAGTCTGCAACTGTCTTTCTGGAGACTTTCAGTTTTATATTTTCACAAGCAAGACTCCATGAACATTTATTTCTCTATTTGTGTTTTTCTTATATATACTGAGAAAAACACTTGCATCAAAAGATGCACCCATCTTTGATGGAGGAGGGTCATCTTTCTATGTTGTTTCATTGGTTAAGTAATAAAGAAACTGCTTGGCCTCTGATAGGACAGAAAATTAGGTAGGTGGAGTAGGCAGAACAGAATGCTGGGAGAAAGAAGCCGAGTCAGGCAGTCACCATGATTCTCCCACTCCAGACAGAAGCAGGTTAAGATCTTTCCTGGTAAGCCAGCTTGTGGTGCTACACAGAATATTAGAAATGGGTTAGATCAATATGTAAGAGCTAGCCAATAAGAGGTTAAAACTAATGGGCCAAGCAGTGTTTAAAAGAATATAGTTTCCTGCCGCTCTTCACAACACATCTTCAAGGTCAAAAAAGATAATTCTGTTTTAGGCACACTAACCAAGCACTGTACCACAAAACTACATCTTTCACCCCTAAACAGATCATATCAACAATATTGTCACCTCTAGGGGACCAAACTTGAATCCAATAGGACTAGCTGCAGAAACTATAGAGACCTGTGCCCTGATAAAAAGAACAATGACCACAAATTACATAAAAAACGGTTATAGAACTGTTAGGACCTGGGGATGTATCTCAGTGGTAGAGTACTTGCCTAGCATGCGGAGGAGCCTGATTTTGATTCATCGCGGACGCGGGCACACAAAAAGAAGAAGTATTAACCTATGTTTAAACCTCAGAGAGGACAAATGTTAGAATGAAAAGACAGAGGTTAACAGAAGCTCAACTGCTGTGGAATAATTCTGCACGCTGTAAAGATGTGAGAGCTGACTGGTCAGTAGCTAGGCGGGACTTGTGGACACAGAGAGAAGAAGGCTGTCCCAGGAAGTCACCATGAGATGCAGAGAGATGAACGTGCCATAAAGCATAGATAAGAAATATGGGTTAATCTAAAATGTAACAAGCCTAAGCTATCAGCTGAGCATTTATAATTAATAGTGTGTGGTATTAGGGAGCCAGTGGTCCTGATGAAAACAGCCTACATTCAAAAGGTGAACAAAACTTCCCCACAAATTTACACTGTGTGGTATTCAGAAATAACAACCCCATCTGCCAGAGACATTCTGAAAATTAGTATATCCCATGGCTGGCTCATTTTGCAAAGTGCCCAACATCCAACTTGATTATGGCTACTTTCTCCACTAGGATGCTGCTCTTACAGCGTTCTTATATGCATCTGCACTGATGAGAACATTTCCACGACCCCAGAGAGCTTTCAAGCTCTCACACAATACAACTTGTATTTAATAATCAGGGTCCAATTTTCCAAAGTTTCACACTAGAAATGAAACTAATGACTTTGTTGTAAAAGATCCTTTATAGGGCCAGCAAGATGGCTCACAGCAAGTCTGACAACTTGAGTTAAATCCCCAAGACCCACGTGGAGGAAGGGAAGAATCCACAGGTTGTCCTGACCTCCCCATGAAAACTATGGCATGCTTGTATCATACACACAAGCAAATACAAATCAATAAGCTTAAAAGATTCTTTGTAGTGGTAGCAGATACAGTGGTATCTCCCTGTGACCCCCGCTAATCAGGAGGCTGGGGTCAACCTGAGCTAATAACTAAGGTATAGATCATGGCTCTCAGCTGTGAAGTGTTTCTGGTTATACTGCGATTAGAAAGCAGGCAAAAGAGCTAGGATATAAAGCTCAAGCCGGGTGGTAGAGACGCAAGCTTTTAATCCCAGCATTCAGGAGCAGAGGCAGGCGGATTTCTGTGAGTTCAAGGCCAGGCTCCAGAGCTACACAGAGACACAGCGAATTCTTCCTCTTCTAACAGTTGTTCAAAGCTAAGGACAATGGACAACAAATTCTATTTACATCTGCCTACCACCACTATGACTACTGCAAGAGAGACCATTTCTTAGGCCCAGATTCAGTAAAACATTGCTAGGCAATCTGTTGCCTGGCATCCCCCTAAACCCCAGACCCCTTGAATTGCCCTCTGTCCACCTCACACAGCACAGTCTTCACAGAGGAGGTATGTCATGACACCCCTTTCCTTAAAGTCCCTCAGTGTCTGCACAACTACATAGATACAATATTGGTGAACTAAACTCTTAAAAAATGCTAAATTATTTTTCTGTTAACCACAATTTCAAAACACACACACACCCTCAGCACAGAACTACTCCCGAAGGCAGTGAGTAGGGAACTAGATCTGTCACAGCACACCAGCATTCTGAGAATGAAATTTAATTTCCTTGGTAGACCTTCAACAGGGAGTAGATGCCTGCTTAGCACTCAGAGCCTGAACTGGATCCCCAAACAAACAATGCATACCTGTGATCACAGCACCCACATTGCATTAGGTCACCCCTAACCACATGGTGAGTTCAAGGCCAGCCAGGGACACATGACATCTTACCTCAAAAAAGAGATAGTTCACGGCATAGGCTCTGCCTCTCACCACTCTCTCCAAAGTACTCTATTTTCTAACATAAAGAAACAGGTTTACAGGATGGTGGTAGCCAATGCCTTTAATCCTAGCACTCAGGAGGCAGATGTAGGTGGATTTCTTTGAGTTTGAGGTCAGCCTGGTCTACAGAGTGAGTCCCAATACAGCTAGAGCTGTTACAGAGAAACCCTGCCTAAAAAACAAAACTCAAAAACTAAAACCAAACAAACAAACAAAAAAACCACATTCTGCTTCTGTGTTTCTGCCTCTGCTATTTCACACCCTGATACCATCTAGAACCATCCATTCTCCTTACTTACTCCACCCATTTTCTTAATTCTAACTGACCTTATGACTAAGCTCAACCAGATCCCTCGGGTTGGCTTACGTACTCCTCTTCAGTATGGGGATTGGACCCCGATCTTAAACTAAACAACTGCTCTAATACTTAACTGTTTTGCCAACCCTTTATTTTGTTTTTAAGATCTATTTTTATTTAATGTGTGCCAATGTTTTGCTTGCACGTATTATCTCTGTACCACTTGCCTGCCTGGTATCCACAGAGGCCAGAAGAGCATGTTGGATCCCCTGGAACTGGAGTTATGGGTGGTTGAGAGCCTACATGTGGAACCATGGAATAAGATCAAAGTTTTCTGCAAGAGCAGTCAGTGCTTATAACTGCTGAGCCACCTCCCCAGCAGCCCTGTTGTTTTTGCTGGCCTCTAACTCACAATCCTCCATCTACCTCAGTGTCCTGGTGGACGAGACTATAGGAGTATACTGCTGTACCCGGCTGAAGTGCTGCTTCTCCAAGGTCTTCAACCTCCCATGCAAATCAGCATGGCAACTACTTATTGTTTCACATCCCAGACTTGAAGCTCTCTGAAGACCATGTCTTTCCTCTCCGTATCTATCTCCTAACACAACGCTGAGCATCAGAGGTCATATAAAAACAAACTGATAAGTGAGATGTTTTAAAAACAGATAAAAACTAAATAAAAACAATGAATGTATAAAAGGGGGCTGGAGAGCTCTTCCAAAGGACCCAGGTTCAATTCCTAGCACCCACGTGTCGGCTCACCACTGTCCTGTTGTAACTCCAGTTCTAGGGGACCCAACATCCTCACACAGACATACACTCAGGCAAAACAGCAAAGCACATAAAATAAAAATAAGTAAAATTTAAAAAAAAAAAGAGTGTATAAAAATAAGGAAAGAAACAGGGAAGTGAAACCTTCCACAATAAAACCCAAACACTGCTTGGCGACCTGGAACGAAGGAGGCAACAGCCTGAACAGGGGCAAGAACCAGACTTGCAGAGTACTTACTGTGTGTGGATGAGCACATGCTGCTTGAGGTCCTGCCTCCGCATAAACAGCTTGTCACAGTAATCACACTTGAGATTCTTCTCACCCGTGTGGATGACCATGTGGGACTCGAGGTGGGCTTTCTGGGTGAAAGACTTGTCACACAAAGTACACCTGTAATTCTTCTGACCTGCAGATTAACCCAAAACATCACACTGAGAATGAAGTGACTACAGATTCTCAGACAAGCAGGCACGTCTGGAGAACACAGTCCAAGTAAGAATCAAGCAAAACTGACATGTGCTTAGCACTTCATCCCCTATGTTACCTACCTAAAATCAGTCGAGGCCATTCCATTTATAACCTAAATTAAAGCCCGTAAACATGACCTCCTAAGACCTCTTAACTAAACGTACATATGGCACATGATACCAACTTTGAAGACAGAAAAACAAAAAGTATTATATCAGTGCCTAGATAATTTATAAGAATGTGGGGTTAGCAACGTAACCACTGACAGAATGCCTACCCAGCATACCTAAAGTTCTGGATACAACTAACAGCACCACATTAGCCAGGCATGGTGGTGCATGCCTCAGAGCCCAGCATTTGGAGAATGGATACAAAAGGGTCAGAAAATCAAGGCAGTGGCGTGCACCTTTAATTCCAGCACTCAGCAGGCAGGGGCAGGTGGATCTCTGAGTTTGAGGCTAAAGCGAGTTCCAGGGCAGTTAGGACTATTACACAGGGAAAAAGAGAGAGAAATTCAAGGTCATTCTCAGCAATGAAGTATGAGGCTAGCCTATAGCTAATGAGAGACAGACAGACAGACAGACAGACAGAGAGAGAGAGAGAGAGAGAGAGAGAGAGAGAAAACAACACACAAACTATAGCAATGTCTACAGGTCTATAGACAATATTTCCATTGAACAGTTTGCATTTTTCTTTTTTTTTAAACACAGTATGATCTCACAAAGCAAAAATTAAATCAAATCCTTCCAAGTATATTTTAAGAAAACTCTAGATCAGGGGTTGGTGGATGATATGGGGGGAGGGAGGGAAGAAGGGAGGGAGGGAGGGAGGGAGGGGGGGGGGAGGGAGGGAAGGAGAAAAGAAAAAGTACAGTGAGTGTTTCTGAAGGACACATGGTCTCTGCTCCAACCACCCAGTCTTAATGAAATGGAGACTGAAGAAAAAAACTCAACTTTGAGTGATTTGTAGAACAGACAAGTCAACCAGGAAAGTTAAAAATCTCACTGGTTATTTTGTAGTACGCATGAGGGAAAGAGCTGAGGGACTACATAAATGCAGACAAAATATCCATACACATAACACAGAATACAAATAAGTCATTTTTTTAAGAGCTGCAGAAACTGACGGAAGCTCAAACATGGGAACTGGGCAGTGTTTACTGAGCACTCCTGAATAACGGCAGGAAAAGCCTTTGTAGCTCTGATGGACTCCGTCTGCTAAAATGGAAGCAGTAGGATCAACTTCTGATTAGTTACATTCTTCCAGACTCCTTCAAGCTACACAGTAGGACTCTTTAAAATGAAATGCCTTTGTAACTGGAAGTAACACTCTTAGTAGCCTTAGGTTTCCCACCTCCCGAGGCTTACCACCCAGTGACATCCTACCTATAGCCATCTGGATACTTTCTATGATAATAGTACAACTTTACTTCCAATAATTTCTTCAGACAAGTCTTTATGGCTACAATTTCTAATTGCTATAAAAACTCCATGTCGATGGTTCAGTACAGCTTACCTGTATGTATTTTGAGGTGTGTCCGCAGGTTGCTTGGATCACTAAAAGCCTTGCTACAAAAATCACACTTGTGGGGCTTCATGCCCATATGACCCATAAAGTGAACGTGGAGTTTGGAAGGAGAGATAAAAGCCTGGGGGCACATGGAACACTTCCACTTCCTTTCCTTGCTGTGGCTCGGCCCGTGGCTGCTGCTGTGGCCCTGGCCAGGGATATGGCTATGGATGTGGCTGGTCAGATGAGCTTTGAACTCAGAATAGGAATTGCACTCCTTGCCACAGTTACAGAGGTGCACATCTGGGTGTTCAGGAACACCTTTAAAAAAATAAAATCAGTATCTCCTGTTACTTTAATTTCAAAATTATTCTTGGCATTAATTACCGATGATTAAAAGAAATCAAAGAATTTCCCTTTCTGCCTAAATGTCTAACTTGCTCACTACCCATCAAACCAAAACTCACTGTTCGGTGCCAAATTCCTGTCATCTAAAGTAGTACACCAGAACACACAAAAAGTACTTGGTAAACATGGGATTGTTAAGATCTTTTTCAGAAAGCATATTCAACATGTAGATGAATGAAAATAGACCCAAATCTATCACCATGCACAAAACTCAAGTTCAAATGGATCAAAGACCTCAACATAAAGCCTACCACACTGAACCATATAGAAGAGAAAGTGGGAAGTACATTTGAATGCATTGGCACAGGAGACCACTTCCTAAATATAACCCCAGCACAGACACTGAGAGAAACAATAAATGGAACTTCCTGAAACTGAGAAGCTTCTGTAAAGCAAAGGACATGGTCAACAAGACAAAAATGGCAGTGTACAGAATGGGAAAAGATCTTTACCAACCCCACAGCAGACAGGGGGCTGATCTCCAAAATATACAAAGAACTCAAGAAACTGGTCATCAAAAGAATAATCCAAGAAAAAAAAATGGGGTACAGACCTAAACAGAGAACTCTCTACAAATGACTCTAAAATGGCTGAAAAAAAACACTTAAGGAAATGCTCAACACCCTTAGCCATCAAAGAAATGCAAATCAAAACAACTATGAGATTCTATCTTACACCTGTAAGAATGGCCAAGATCAAAAACACTGAAGACAACTTATGCTGGAGAGGTTGTGGAGTAAAGCGAACACTTCTGCATTGCTGGTGGGAGCACAAACTTGTACAGCTGCTTTGGAAATCAGTATGGCAATTTCTCAGAAAATTAGGAAACAATTTACCTCAAGACCCAGCAATACCACTTAAGGGTATATAACCAAAGGATGCTCTATCATACTACAAGGACATGTGCTCAACTGTGTTCATAGCAGCATTATTTGTCATAGCCAGAACCTGGAAACAACCTAGATGCCCCTTGGCCGAAGAATGGATAAAGATGTGGTACATTTACACAATGGAGTACTACATAGCAGGAAAAAAAAATGACACCTTGAAATTTGTGGACAAACGGATGGATCTAGAAAACATCATACTGAGTGAGATAACCCAGACCCAGAAAGAAATACAATATGTACTCACTCATAACTGTCTTTTAAACATAAAGCAAAGAAAAACCAGCCTACGATTCACAATGCCAGAGAACCTCAACAAAGAGGACCCAAGAGAGACATGTATGAATATAATCTACATGGGAAGTAGAAAAAGACAAGATCTCCTGAATAAATTGGGAGCATGGGATCATGGGAGAAGGTAGAAGGGGAGGGAGGAGGAAAAGAGGGAGCAGAGAAAAATATATAGCTCAATAAAAATAATTTTAAAAAATTAAAAATTTATGTGAAAAAAACAGGCTTAAAAAGAAAAGAAAATGCATATAGACAGTCATAGAAGAAAAGTAAATGATTTATAAATAACAATAAAAAAGAATAAGCCAAAAAAAAAAGGATCTTTTTCCTTGGGAAATCATTTGCATTTTGAAGTGCACAGAGTCTTAAACTTGTCAATGTAACACACTGGAAAGAGGCAAAAAACACATAAAATCAAACCCAAGGGACTTTGCTAACTTTCAAGAAGTTCAAAAAAGCAATTTCAGGGATTTGCAAGCCGTGATTCAAAGTCTACCACAAAAGATTATTTATTTGAAACAATAACAACCTAGTGAAGAACTACAGATTTCTGTCACCTCACACATAAAGAGCTAACAACTTGCTTTCATAAAGCTACCACTGTGAAATCTATCATGCGAGATTTGTTTGTATTGTTCTCAAAACTGCCAGTGGAGTTAAACCTTGATTTAGAGGGTGGAGTCCAATTCAGCTGACTATAATAAACCATAGAGTTTTCAGGCCAACCCAGATGAAGATAGAAAGCCACAGAGAGGAAGGAGGACTTGGAAAGACCGACAGGTCTTTTCAATCTGGGAAGGTGGAGAAGATGTCCAGCTGACCCTTGCTCCATCGCTCCGTGGATCTATCAGGTTTATTCCCTAATACATGACTCCCGAGCTTTATTTATGAACAATAAAAGTAGTGGCAAACTCTCTTAATGGTCACAGACTTACCAATTTGTTGAGCATAATCCCGGCTATAATAGAATAGCAGTTCATTTTCAGGGGGGATGTCTTGTGAGGTACAGAAATAGATTTTTCCATCATGGGGATAAGCCACCAAATTTTGTTCTTCACGGTTCCTACATAGTCACATGGAAAAGATCAATCAAGTATAAAAGAACAGACCTCATTATGTTGCTCAGGCTGGTTGTAAACTCCTGGCCTCAATTAACTTTTCATTTAGCCTGTCAATTAGCTAGGGCTACAGGTGTACACTACCATACTTGGCTTAAGGGTGCTTTTTATTCAGTGCTGTGCATCAAACTAAAGCCTTACACAAACTAGGCAATCAATCCTACCACTAAGCTACATCTCCTACCCCTTAAGTACAGTAATTCTGAATATACACTAGACATGTCAAGTCCTCTATAGCAGAACCCAATATAAAAGCTCAGACGGAACTATTCTATCATTTCTGTCATTCCCTATCTACCCTATTAGGGATTGTGAAAAAACACAATTCTTACTGGGTTACATAGGTGGTTATCCTTTACAGTCAGAAAAACTACAGACTGTTACTAGATGCACAATGAGTAAACAGGTACCTAGGCATGGGTAATTCACACCCGTAATCCTAGTACTCAAGAGGTAGAGACAGGATTGCTCCAAGTTCCAGACCAGCCTGATATACATAATGAGATCCTATCTCAAAACAATCAAAAGATAAATCAAATGAAGTGTTCCTGTTAATGTTGAGGGTCCCAATCGTGTTCAAGCTAACTGGCCTAGAGCTTGTAGAGATCCTCCTGCGTCAGGCTCCCAAGTATTAGGTGCTGGGTAACATAGGCCTGAGTCACAATGCCCATGAACCCTTAAAATTTTCTTTATGCCAAATATATAAAGACAGAGAGCTAACAAAAATTAACTCCAATAAAAGTCTGAAAAAGACTATCACTGATATGAAGAGGCATTCCCTGGCAAACTCATGGATGAGTGTATCATTCTTCACTGCACCAGAAGCTGAATAAAATGTTTATTTAAAAAAGACATACTCTGCTTTACAGTCACCCAATCAGCTACAATAGAATGAATGCCGAAAAGGCTTGGGCTTTAAGCATGTCAAGTGTGGTAACTTGTGTTCTGCACATTTCGTGTAAAGTTTCCTACTGAAAAACTACCTGAATGGTAACAGCCCCCATCTGAACCCCCTTACCTGGCTTTGCGCACAAACATCATCCAGTTACACTCATTTTCATCAGTTGTAATGATGCAGAATTCTAGGACACCACTGTGATAGATCTGCCATCAGAAGGCAAGCACACACAAGAGAACTCGGTGAGTAATGAGCTAGCGCCCTCTCTATGTTCATGTCACCCCCTTCCTGCCTCCAGACCCACAAGAGCGAGCATCAGCAGTCTTTAGGTGCTGCTCCAAGTACAGAATGAAGTCATTCTTGAATGCCTTTTGGCTAAGAAGGTAAAATAAAGTCTACCTGTCTGTCTTTACCAACACTACAAGGTAGGTACAGTGGGAATGACTGTCTCCTAAGGGCAGAGGATTACCCCTACCCATTTTTCCAGTCAGACATCCAAATTAAAGTCTCCTATGATGTACTGCCTCCCTGTTTCACTTTTGTACCCAGCATTCTTTAAGATTCTATATTAATATGCTACTAATATAGCTACTGATGTCAAAACCTTATGTTCCCATTAGGAAACTAGAGAAATAATTATAACTAATTCTAGAACTATTCCTTATTTCAAATATTAAAGGAATGTTTAGTTAATTAAAAGTGACTTTTATGTCAGGCATGCCTTTAATCCCAGCACTCAGGAGGCAGAGGCAGGCAATCTCTGAGTCTGAGGCCAGTGTGGTCTATGAAGTCAATTACATAGATAGTCAAGACTACACAGAAAAACCCTGTCTCAAAACAATGAAACTGAAACTAAACCAAAAAAAGAAAAAAAAAACACATTTATTTTATAAACAAAGTTCTAGCTTCAGCAGCCACAAGAAATCAAAATGCGTAAAATGATTCAAATGAGAGCTAAGATAGCCTGATGGCTAAGAGCAGGAGCTACTCTTGCAGAGACTCTGGGTCCAGTTCTCAGCTCCCACATGGAGACTCAAAGTATGTGTAACTCCAGTTCCAGAGACTCTGACACCCTCTTCTGGCCTCTACAGGTACTGCACAAAGTGGGACACATGCATTCAGACACACATAAAAAATACAGATAAATCTTTGAAAGAGACCAAAATCATTGCAATAATCCATACAATGAAAACTGATTCGGCTTATCCCCTATTTGTTCAGCAGCTGGTACACTGCTGTAATGCTTTTACACCAGAACTAAGAGAATGTAATACAAAATAAATAATGGACAGGTGAATGCACTCTCAGTCTTACATAACTTTGACTTGTCCCTTTTTAAACTATCACAAAATAATGAAAACAACCCGAAATGTCAAGCCTGACGGTGGCATGGATAATTCCAACATTTGGGAAGCTGAAGAGGAGGACTCAAGAGATTGAAGCCAGCGTGGGTTACAGCAGCAGCCAAAAGTCAGAGAAGTTCACACTGACCTTCCAGATGTGGTTAACTGCCTTGTCTGTCCACTCTGCTACTTCCATGGAGTGACTCTGCTGACCAATTAGAGGCCCAAAGCAAGTCCGCACAGGAATGGTTTCTGCAGTCCATACACCTATCAATGGAAGGACACCAACCACAGAATGGAACAGCTAACAAGGGTACTGAGGCAGGAGCTCAACCAGCACAAAGAATCTCATTTCACTAACGCTAACAATTTCTGATATGTCAGCCACACTAGACAGCTAAGACTTGTGGGTCCAAGCCTACAGTAACAGACCAGAAAGATGGGTCAGTACTTGCCCTGAAAGCCTGATGATTCCACTACCAAACATTGTTCTCTGACCTTCACAAGTGTTTCATGGCATGTGTGCACATGTATTCGCACAAACATGCCAAGTGTACACACGTGCACACATACATTAAACTGAAATGCAGAAAAAGCAAAATCAAATCCCTCTGTATACACACAAAACCTACATCCCCCTCCATATTATTTTGGAATAAGCAAGAGACCAGCGAACAGTTTATCAAAAAAAGCAATTTATATAAATTAAGCTCCTGAAATATCTTATTGCATGTATTATCTGAGATGTTTAGTGTTTTCAGGATTCATCCCTGAGCTATGGCTGAAAGATAATAAACCTAATTTCATATTTCCAAAGGGCACAGCATGGTGGCATAGTAGTTGTGACTGGATGGAACAGCTGAGAACAGAGGTCTCCACAGACTCAGGCCAGGATTTGTCTTTCTGTTCAATTCTGACTCTCAGGAGAGACTTCAACCCTAAATTTTCATAGGCTTTATTGTTCTCACCATCAGACGTCAGCTATTCCCTAACAGTATACATTTTAAATCGCTGACTTCTATCTGGATCAACAAATCACTAATTACACACAGACTGACAACTCCATCCCATAAGGAAAGGAAACTTCCAGTATTCTTACCGACTTCTGTCCCCACAATGGATGGACGGAGAACAAGTTGCTTTGGGAGGGACAGCCTTGCTCTGCTCTCTATTGGTGCATCAGGAACAAAAGTCACTGGGCCATGATCAGGGCAGTCTGAGGGATAGGCTCGGTCACAGAGAGTGCACCCTGTAGACAGCAAGTGTGAAAGACACAGATGGCATAGTACATGTAAGTTAAATTTCCATTTGGTATCAAATGCTAATTACTAAATTAACCAGTAAGAAGGGTCTTAATTACATTTATCATAGACTTTAAATACCAATACAGAGGGGCTTCTCACTGACTGCCTTCTGAATTTTGGACCCGATTGTTCACTCTATGCGAAAGCTCTTCAGACGGTTTCATCCCACTGCCATGGCCATGCCTCTAGGTAATCCCTCCTGAGCTCCATTAGACATCTCTACTGAACACCTTACACACTGAATCAGCATCTAAACGGATTCAGCCCCACCTCCCAGGATAACGTTTATGTAATGTCTCATGGAGGAGACAGAGCTTTCTTTCTAACACTTCCCCTTATGTTACCTGCATGCTCTAAATGACAATTTCACAAAAGGTTTACTTTTTCATCTTACTTCTATGAAGACAGAAAATCACCTTTCATTGAAATTCAGCATTACCTCCCTCCAACAAATCTAACGGCTCACAAGGCAGAACCCCATACCAGCCCTTACTCCTAGAACCCTTACGGGTACGTTCTGATCCTACCTGTCTCCCAGGAGACTGATGCCTCAGCCCTATTTTCCACTGCGGCCATCTGAACCATGTATGATTCTTTTCATTCTAGGCAAGTGCAGGTGCCAACGCCTGTCTTCCTACAATGTCCTCAGGACTACGCTAACACATATGCTGCCCTTTGTGGCTGGCGTGCTGACCCTTCCACACCAGGTTACTTGTTCTTCAGACTCGTAAGCACCATGAATCCCATCATGATACATTTACTGCTATTATTACTACAGTGGCCTGTGTTTCGTCCATGCTTCCCATAAGGCACAAGTCCTCAAGGTTTGTACTCTTGGTAACTGTGCCCTGCCCCCTGCATCTGGCAGAGCACAGCAGACAGTGCGCAGATGAAGTTTCTTGCATGGCTTAAGAACAAAGTGAAAACCAACAGATCAACCATTTTGATACAGAACATTTACATGCCTAACTATCGTAATTCATACACTCTAAGACAAACCACTGCATAGCAATACACATTTCCCAAAGTTATAAAAGTGACCTAGCATTTTTATCTTCTGGCACATGCTGTAAGAGCACAATGTGTATCATCAAGATTACTTGTGTCAAGTTTCACTCCTGTAAGGCTGTTTGAGAAATACCTTCATATCACAGGGCTACAACTAACTGGTAAAATACAGACATGACTATACTGTCTGCTCCAAGAAATCAATGTAAGAACCAATAAACTGCACATATATTATCTGACTTGAAAAAGTGGCATCAGATTAGTAAAAGGATAATACGAGGGCAAAGAAAAATACCAAAGTGAAATTCCTTGCTATACTCCCTTAACTAACTAACATCAGACTATACCAAACACTAGTCAAAACAATGGCATTCTAAAACCAGTATTGAGCGGACTCAGCAATTAAGAGTACTCACTACGCTAGCAGAGGATCCAAGGTTTGGTTCCCAGAACCCATATGATGGCTCACACTATCTGTAACTCCAGTTCCAAGGAATCCAACACTGTCCTAGTTTCTGCAGGCACTAGGCATGCAGGTGATACATGCACATGCATGCAGGTAAAACCCTCAAACACATGTAATTTTAAAAGACAAAACCCAGAAGAGAACAGAGAAGCACACTCACAAATTGTAAACAAGGTTGCCATATTTTCCTTGTTTGAATTGGAGTCTTCCATTTGCAGTGAAGGTGGTACAAAAGCCAAGCTGTCTGAGGATACATCTACATGACCTGTCCCCATAGCAACCTCCTGCGTGATGGAAGAAACAGCCACAGGCTCTAGGCTAAGGCCAACTTCATGGAGGGAAACAGATTCTAGAGAGGCGAGGTTGTGTGAGGTAGAGAGTGCCACGCTTACAGAGTTGGTGCTCATGGCCACAGTGTGGATGGAGTCACTGAGGGCGCTGTCAGACATCCCATTGACCCGATTTGCAATGTGGTCTGTCTCCATGACCACAGGAAGCTCTAGACCACTCCCATGAATGGGCATCACACCACCATGTCCTACAGTATCTGCTGTCAGGTTGTTGCCCACAGAATCCACTGAGAGAGGTTCATGACTTCTGGAGCCATTGGGGATTTGCGAATGGTCTCCTGCAACACCATCCATTGTAAGCTCCTCTGCCATTCCATCTGTAGAGATTGGGCTGGTAACCCTAGAAACATTCTCCATAGTGATTGTTGTGTCCAATGCCACTTCATGGCCATCATTAGGATGAAGACTTTGGGCACCATGTGTGTTCACAGAACGAGAGTCTATTGAAACAACACCTAATTCTAATCCAACATTTCCATTGGCCTGATAAGGATCTAGTGCTGAAGGGCTGTTGGTGATAGACAACGCTGTATTACCATCAACATTTATAGAGTTGGGGTGGATGTACTGAGGAGGCGGTCTGTCAGCCAAGTAAGATAAAATGCCTGAGAAAAGAAGAGATATCAGAGAAGAGATATTATCACACTATTATTATATATAAGAAATTTCAAGTGCTAGAAACCATTTTCCTTACAAATACAACTGAGTTAAAGATCCTGCTACTTCTTTAATCAATATCTATACAAGTAGTACATACACCATTCTGAGTTTCTCTATGAAACTCAAATCCTAAACACATGAAGCTGATCTGACAAAGCCAACTAGACACACCCTAAATGGGATCTCTAATCTTTATGTGGTCCTCAATTCTTCGGTCCTAAGATGCTAAAAGCTGCCCCACAAAAAGTAAATAAATAAGAAAAAGAAAGATAGGTAGGTAGATAGCCAGCCAGGCGGTGGTGGCGCATGCCTTTAATCCCAGTACTCAGAAGGCAGAGGCAGGAGTATCTCTGTGAGTTCAAGGCCAGCCTGGTCTACAGAGCGAGTTCCAGGACAGCCAGGGCTGTTACACAGAGAAACGCTATCTCAAAAAACAAAATAAACAGATAAATAAAAAAATAAAAATATGTAAATAAGCAATAAAATGATTTAAGAACTTTTATATAAAATTATCAAAGCAAACTGATTCAAAACAAAACTACAGAAACTTTTTTTTGTGGGGGACCTGTTAGGCTCAGATCCAGGGTCTCAAAAAGAAAGTCTTACTATTAAACTACTTCTCAAGTCCACAGCTATGCGTCTAAGGCTATGGGATGTCATCTGAGGTACTTCTGGTGGGAGAGAATATATTAAAACACAGCACATTATGAACCCAAAAATGACCACACTGTCTTGAATAAAATGTTTCATTTACAAGAACCTTCCCTAAATGCCTAAGTGTATTTTGTAAATGTACACAAAGACACCAGAATAGTTAAGAACATCAGCTATAATGACAATAAAACCTGGAAAAACCAAGCTGCCCAACAATACTGAATTACATTCAGTAGTCTGTTCTGAGACAGACACAGTCTAGTCTACATTCCTGATATCCTTGCTTCAACCTCCTAAACATTGGAATTACCAGTATGCTATCTAAAAAGACCATTATGGGTGTTGGGCTCGAAGGCACACTCCTGTAATTCCAGCACTTGGCACAGAGGCAGGCATGGGTCTGAGTTCAAAGTCAGCCTGGTCTACACAGTGAGTTAGTTCTTAGGCCGGCCAGGGCTACACAGTGAAAACCTATTTCAGAGGAGGATGGAGAGAGGGTATGAAAACCATTGCAGTAGCAGGACAAACACAAAGTAAAAGAGACACACAACGGTAGAGAATCGTGGTCTTAAATCATGAAAACCATAACCATCAGTACTCCCAAAAACAAAAAACCACAAGTCCAATAGAAGGACAATATGGCTTCCCTTTCTCCCTGTTTGCCAAACTGTCTGAAAGAGTATATATAATACTTTTATAACAGAATAAAAAGTCAAACTTTAAGCAGTACAGATAGCTGGTAAACTAGAATTACTACAGAATCAATATTCACTTTATATAAAAACTGGTTAGCTGGAGTTGGGGGGTTGCGGATGGTGCACACCTTGAATCCCAATACTCAGGCAGCAGAGGGGTGATCAAGAGCAGCCTAATCTACAGAGTGAATTCCAGGACAGCCAGGACTACACAGAGAATCCCTGTCTCAAAAAACCAAAAATAAATACATAAATAAATAAAACAAAATCATACCATAGGGAACTGAAAGATTACTCAGCAGACAAATCACTGCTATGTAACTCTAAAGACCTGAGTTTGTATCCCCAATGCCCAGTAAAATTCCAGGAGGGTGTGGTGACCCACCTATAATCCCACAGATCACTGAAATACAAACTATTAACTCAGCATGTTCTGGGTCCAGTGAGACCCAGCTTCACTCTGTAAGGTGGAAAACAACTGAGTAAGACAACCAGCATTAACCTCTAGCCTCCACTCGCACCAACACACACCTGCACACTCATACACATGCAAAGAAAAAAACATAACATAAACCAGGTGTGGTGGAGCTCATTTATAATCCCGACACTGAGTTTGAGGCCAGCCCTGCCTACACAGCAGATTCCAGGACTACAAGCAAGACCCTGTCTCAAACCAACAACAAAAATTCCCATGCCTGCCAGGTGGTGGTGGAGCAGGCCTTTAAAGGCAGATGGATCTCTGTGAGTTCGAGGCTAGCCTGGTCTACAAGAGTTAGTTCCAGGACAGGCTCAAAAGCTAGAGAAACCCTATCTTGAAAGCCAAAAAAAAAAAAATTAAAAAAAAAATTCCTCATGTCTGTAATTTAGTACTTTGAAGGTGGAAGGCAAGAGAATTGGAAACAAGGTTATTCTCTGCTATATAGGCAGTTGCCCAATCTCAAAATAAAGGGCTTCAGAGTAGCTCAGTGGTAATATGCCTTTGTATCATGCATGAGGCCCTAGGTTCAATCCCCACCAAAAAACCAAAACCACTTCAAGAAACCATAACAATTTTAAAAGATTAAAACTACACTATTAACACTATGAAAAAGAATTATCTTTACCAAACTGCTTCTTTCATATTAAACCATATGCATGTTCTAAGCAAAGCATACAATTATCAACAAATCCAGAGACTGCTATCCAATAACGACAGAGAAAAAGATATTTAATCCTTAATTTCCAAAAACTGAGGTCAGAATGGTTCCGTCCACCTCCCACACACAACCATAAAACTTACCAGGTAGAAGGGTTCCATCCCCCATTCCCCTATCTTCCCCCAACACAACAACTATAAAACTTACCAGGTAGAATAGTTCTGAAGTAACTGCTCTCTAGGTGAGGGTAAGGCGGTGGAGGTAGGGTGTAGTTTCTTTCGGGTAACCCACACATCACCCCTCGATCTCCAATGCCCATGGGGAGCATCAGAGACAAGGCAGAAGGCAGAGAGCTCAGGGAGGGACCCAGGTTTGGAATTGCCACTGGGAGACCTTCAAAAAAATTTTTTTTCTTAATTAGTATCTTAGATTAGTATCTAAAAACCACTGGCAAAACTTAGAATTTAGAGAAACAAAAGAATCTCCCTGGTAGCCCTTTGTAACCCAAGACACTATTGGATAACAACTATACCATAACCAAACATTCCCAGTCCCCAGATTACTTCTCAGAAAGGACCTATGTAGCCCAGGCTGACCTATGACCTAGTGGAATGCAGGGATTACAAGTGTGCATGACAAAACTTGGCCCTCAAATTAGTGTGTACGTGTGCACATCGTTTTTAAAGTGCTAAACTGGTCCTCCAGTTGTTTCTCCCAAACACCAAAACAATTAACAATCTAGTTTGAATAACAACTGAGAGAACAAATTACTTTAAAAACAAAAACAAATGGGCTGGAAAGATGGCTTAGTGGTTAAGAGCATGTACTGTTCCAGCAGGACCAGAGTTCAGTTCCCAGCAGCCACATCACTGTAACTCTAGCTCCAGGCCAGAACCTCATTTGCATATACTCACACTTCACTACAAAGAGTAAAAAATGACTCCTTAAGGTAAATAAACATTTAAAAAAAAAAAAAAAAAACAACTGTCCACAGGTGTGGTCTCTTGCAGTTAATTTTTTTTTTCTGGTTTTTCGAAACAGGGTTTCTCTGTTGCTTTGGAGCCTGTTCTGGAACTAGCTCTTGTAGACCAGGCTGGCCTCGAACTCAGAGATCCTCCTGCCTCTGTCTCCCAAGTGCTGGGATTAAAGGTGTGCCACCACCACCCGACCAGTGGTGGCTTTTTTAAAGCTTTATTTACCCTTTTTAATCACTATACATTTCACTTTTAAAACACTCAAATGCTTGGCATGGTGGTGCATTACTGTAATCCCAGTACCAAGAAGGCAGAGGCAGAAAGATTTTGAGTTTAAGCCAAGCCTGGGCAACATAGTGAGAGACCCTATCTAAAAATGTAACAAACAAAATCCAGGTATGTCTATACTTGGAATCCATCCACATTAAAGTTAGATATGTGTTTCTTTTCAGCCCTTTCTCTTCGTGTTATACTCTATAATCAAAACAGTTTGAACTTTACCCACCCTGGATTATATCCATGTACGAAATGCTTAAACGACCTTTCCTGTGCCCAAGCGTTAAATGAAAACCCACCAACTTAGTGCTGATTTGCATATTTTGGTCAAAGGGAGTATTTTTTAATATAAGCCTTTTCTTAAAGACTATCTTCTGAAGAAATGCCTAAGAGATAAACAGACAGGTTAACAGTTCTTTTAAAGTTTCAAAGTCAAGGCTGGCCTTCAACTCCTCCTTCCTGCCTATACGCCTACATGCTGAGGTTATAGCATACACCATTATGCTTTTATAACTTTATTCTGTGGGGTTGGAGAGATGGCCCAGCTAAAAGCATTTGCTACACTTATAAAGTGCCCAGGTTCAGAGTGTTAGCACCCACATGGTAGTTCACAACCATGTGAAACTTCAATTCCTCCCTATTTTGGTCTCTGTGGGCACAATGCACACATGTGGTATATACAAAAGTGATCCTGGGTCTGCCTCAGATTATCAGTGTGTAAAGAAGCACCATGTTTTCAACAAGAATCCAACAAATCACACAAATAAACTTTAATTTTTTAAAAATCTCTTGTGTTGACACTTTAAGGAAGGAAATGCTAATTTTAGTTAATCTGGCTTGGCTGCTGCATTTTATTATTTCAGGATAAAATTTTCTACAAATAACTACTTAAACATCTTTTACACAATAGTTAAAATACTAAGCATAAGTCCAATACAACATTATGAGGCTACATATCCTTAACAATCAATAGTTTACTCATTTCTCATTTCAATAGGAGAGGGAAAGAAAGTAGAGAAAGGGTTTCAGAGACAGGTGTGGTGGCACAGGCCTGTAATCCCAGCACTTGAGAGGTGGAGCCAAAGGATCAAGAGTGCAAGGTCACTCTGGTTATATTAAGACTGGGGTCCAGGGGGCTGGAGAGATGGCTCAGAGGTTAAGAGCACTGGCTGATCTTCAAAGTTTCCTGAGTTTAAGTCTCAGCAACCACATGGTGGCTAACAACCATCTGTAATGAGATCTGGCTCCCTTTTCTGGCCTGCAGGCATGCGTGTGTGGACAGAACACTGTATACATAATAAATAAATAAATCTTTAAAAAAAAAAAAAAGACTGGGTTCAAGACCTCTTCTCAAATAGAACAAAATCTCCCAACAACAAAAAAAGGAGTTAAGTGTTTAGGCCTAGGAGAGGAAAAAAATGAGCTTCCTCTCCTGTTTCTGCCCATGCTCACAGGGAGTCCCACATAGCTCCATCTCTCTCACCACTTTCTCACAAAGCCAGGCCTTGCATGTTCCCACAAATGCTCAGTTTCCAACCTAAAACAAGCCCAATTAAATGTTTCGGGAAGTTCAGAGAAAATTTAACCTAATCCTCATCTATTAATTAGGGACAAAATGTCAGTGTCAATCAGTTGAGTATGAGAAGCCCCGGATAAAAAGCCAAGTCAATTTCAGCTGTAAATGAAAGAGAGTACCCCAAAAGAAAAAAATGCTACTCCCATTAGGATGGTGCAACTACACAAAACCCTTGGCAGAGGCCGCTCACTAGTTTCTCTGTTGTACCCTGAAACACACTCAGAACTGACTGAACACAATGTTTGAGTGCAGTGGCTCCCACTCACCTGGGGCAGAGATGGTGCTGTGAGAGGGAGAGGCAGCCAAACCCAGGTGACTTCCTGAGACTGGCAGGGCATTGCTGACAGAGGATGAAGACAGCTGCTCCATCCCCACTGGGCTCAAATTCATGTCATTCATCCTAGGAAAGAGCATACACCACCTCAGTAAGCTCATGTTAAAAGAGCCAAGACTCTGGGGATGGGGAATGGAACCTGACCAACTGCTCTGCACACACATGACTCGAAAACCACAAGAAGGACTGTGATTCTGAGTTAACTATGCAGGTCAATGTCACATACCATACACAGGACTTGAATTCAATCTACCTTGTTCCAAAACCTACACAAGCACCAAACACACAAGCCAACAATCTTCAGCTCTGGCTATAGTGGCTTATTTTGTTTGTTAAACCACCCAATCTTTTCTTCTCATGGTAGGTACTATTTCCATTGGGCTTACCTGC
This sequence comes from Alexandromys fortis, assembly GCF_014885135.2. NCBI lineage: Eukaryota > Metazoa > Chordata > Mammalia > Rodentia > Cricetidae > Alexandromys > Alexandromys fortis. The sequence continues at coordinate 11,370,255 of NW_026067932.1, forward strand.
TCAAACCAGTAGCTTTTAGACATTCTATTTTAAAGTACTTGAAGTTTTACTAACCCTCTTTATAGTGAGGTAAAGGTAATCCTGGGTCTGATTCATATTGTCAATGGCATAAAGAAGCACCATGCTCGCCCAAGGATCTCACACACTGACAGTCAAAAGTATCCATACCTTATTGACCAACAGCCTTAATACCCTCACACACTGACAGTCATCAGTGTCCATACCTTATTGATCAACAGCCTTAATACGCTCAGTTATCAGTGTCCATACCTTATTGACCAACAGCCTTAATACGCTCACACAGTCATCAGTGTCCATACCTTATTGACCAAAAGCCTTAATACCCTTAAACACTGACAGTCATCAGCATCTAACAGCCTTAATACCCGCACATAGGGCCATCAAGCAAGCTTTGCTAGAACTCTACTAAAACAACTTTGAATCTTCAAAACTAATTCTGCAAAGTAAGGCAAATGAACAATTAAGGCTCAAAGATAAAATATTTGCCTCAAATCACAAAGCAGCTCAATAAAAGGGCATCAATCATCCTGTAAAGGACTGCCAAAGATGTTCCAACACATCAGACTCTTAAACACAGATCATTTTCAGAAGGCTGAAGAACCAAGAAATCACCTTTTCTGTACAGCCCTTCTTGAATGTCACTGAGCACATTTTACAAGAGTAATAACGAGTGAAAATGCCACACACTGCGCCCCCATGTCTGCGCTCTGTGCGCTGGCACCCAGTTCATGAGCTTCAGGCAAGGGGGCTGGAGGTTAAAATACACAGACACACACAGACAGAGACAGCGACACAGGTCATCCTTGAATTCCCCAAGAATGCCCCCTTTATTGCGTTCAGGGGCAGATTATATAGAGATAGCCATGCCCCAGCCAAACCCACCAGAAACCACTCTCCTGCCATCAGGAACTCCTGAAGGTCTCGTGCTCAGAGCAGCTGTAGGCACTCAGATCAGGGGAAAACAAGTTGTTTACAAGGAATTCAGGATCTGGGGTCTCACTGCTCCCAAAAGAAAAGGCCATTAACTGCCATTGTTATGTACAGGCATTAGTTTTAGTTAGCTGGGATGGCACAGAAGTAGGGAGGCTAAGGCAGAAGGGTGGCCACAAGTTCCAAGCTTACCCTGTAGTGAACATAAACTCAATGCCAGTCTAGACTATATAGCAATAGGGCTGGAGAGATGGCTCACGGGTTAAGAGCCCTGCTGCTCTTCCAGAGGACCATGTTCAGTTCCCTGCATTCACACCTTCTCAAACCTTGTACTCCAGCTCCATGGAGTTTCACACCCTCCTAAGGCCTCCAAGGGCACCTGCATACACAGGATAGGCAGGCGCACACACAAAACACATATAATTAAAAATAAGTATTTTCAAATATATAGATAGATATTGGTTTCTTTTTTTTCTTTTCTCACTCTTGACTGTTATCAAGTCATTTCTTTTTTAATTAATTAATTAATTTATTTATTTATTATGTATACACTGTTTTGCCTGGGTGTATTCTTGTATACCAGAAGAGGGCACCAGAACTCATTGCAGATGGTTGTGAGCCACCATGTGGGTTGCTGGGAATTGAACTCAGGACCTCTGGAAAAGCGTTCTTAACCTCTGAGCCATCTCTCCAGCCCGTACATATGGGTTTCTAATCAGGACTTAGAGACCATATTATCGTTTACAGACGATGGACAGAACACAATTCAAATGAAATCTCTAACAGCCTCCCACCATACTCTGTACTTAAGAAACAATGGGTTAGGTAATTTACTCCTGCCTCTCCTACACTGCATACTTTAAGGCTCTATGATGCTAAACCTTCACTGTCAACTACAGTGGACTTAGAATCACATGGGCACACAGCTCTGACTGTCTATGAGGGTGTTTCCAGAGAGGTAAGATGCAGATTGGGCAGTGGTGGCACACACCTTTAATCCCAGCACTCAGGAGGCTGTTAGAGGCCAGCCTGGTCTACAGAGCGAGTTCCAGGACAGGCTCCAAAGAAGCTACCCAGAAAAACCCTGTCTCGAAAAGCCAAAAAAAAAAAAAGAAAAAAAAAGACAAGGTAAGATACACACTGAATGTGGTGGGGAGATCCCGTACTAAATAAATAAAAATGAGAACGCAAACCCACCACCAGCATTTCTCTTTGCTTCCAGGTTACAGGCTGCAATGTGACTGACTAGCCTCCCACCATGATGGATTGTGTCCCCTTGAACACAATACACCATCTTCCTTAAATTGCTTCTTGCCATGTACTGTCATAGCAACCAGTGTTAGCTAGTTTGTAATCTTCTTTTTCTAATTAACACACATGCATGTGTGTGATGAAGAGGGCTGAGGATGTACATGGAAGTCTGGAGATAGTTCTCAACTTCTATGTTGTTGAGATAGGGTTTTTACAGTGATCTGCCAGCTCCAAGGTGATTCTCTGTGCTGGCCTGCCATGTCCCCTAGAAGTGCTAGAATTACAGATGCACACCACTGCACACAGCTTTTTATGTGGGTTCCAGAGAACCAACTGGAATTGTAGGCCCCCTACAGTCAGTGCTTTTATTCACCAAGCCATTGCTCCAGTCCTGGACTGGCACTTTAACTCCATTTTAACGATTAGAAAGCCTAGATTTTGAGTTTAAAAAATAAACTACACTTACATAACTAGTCAGAGGTATAGCTGAGTTTGGAGCTCAGAACTAATTTAAGAGGCTCAACTTCTTTCTTAGCCTAGTAACAAATTACAAACAAAATGTTTTTGCTGGGGGGCTGGAGAGATGGCTCAGCGGTTAAGAGCATTGACTGCTCTTCCAAAGGTCCTGAGTTCAATTCCCAGCAACCACATGGTGGCTCACAACTATCTGTAATGAGGTCTGGTGCCCTCTTCTGGCCTTCAGGCAAACAGACAGAATATTGTATACATAATAAATAAATAAAAAAAAGTTTTTGCTGTTTACAGAGTCCTATCTGTATTAGACTAAATGTGAGGTATAAAGTCCTACATAAACTTGTTTTTTGAATTATACTATATCCATAGGGTTATCATAAAACTAGCTTTTGGACATCAACTAAGTATGAAAGACCTGAAAGCAATACCCACTCATCACCCTGACAGAAAGACCGTGAGAAGCACTAGTAAATGAGGAACACTATCTGAAGGACCACAGATCCTCGCACAAGAGTGGAAACTCCTTGTAGCCTCAAGCAGCCATGCTACTTTAACTTGAGAAGTTCCTAGGCTTCAGCTGGTTTACAACAGACGTCTCTAATTTCTCCCAGCTGCAACCATAACTAAGACAAAATCACCGATGGCACCATAAAGTCTACAACATACCGATTACAGTAACATCTTAGAGCAGAGTGAAGTACAGAATGTCAGAATAAATATCGGTGTGAAACCCTAGGCCTTCCCAAACCAGTTCAGATCAGACTCAGGACATCTCTGCTTTGTTGTGAGTCTTTAAAATGTGATGACTTCAACAGCCATAAACCAAAAGAAACAGTATTCAAAGATAAAAGACATTAGGAAGGAACAAACATTGTGATCCTCAACAGGTTTTCCCAATCAAATCGGCAATTCCACGCTACCCACTTGTCCCACATCAAGGCCTAAAGATACTGAATTCCGTCTTCCTCACACTGTCAGCAAATCATTCTGTTTTTATGTTTTTAACCAACCTACATAATCACTTGTTAGGTTCAGCCCTCACGCTGCTTTCTGGAAAAGTACGGCCACTTTGCAAGACGCATCGACCAGCCCCAATAATTCATTCAATGCATTTCCTATTCCACATTCTAAACAGACTTTTTAAAGGATTCTGAAAAAAATACCAGCTAAATACAACTCCATCTCTGGTTTGTTTCTATACTGTCTTGGCACAGTACCTTCTAATTCACCTAGTTTGCACAATTAATAACTTAAATCTCCGCACTTCATCATCCCTGGTTGCATCCCGGAAAACCCAAAGGTGAAGGGTGATGATACCACAAAAACAGACGACTCAAAACAACAACGCTACAATAACTCAAAGACAGGAAAAAGGTGTCAAGCAGCTAACAACGTGTGGTTACTCTGAACAATCACACCTGGAACCAACTAGTACTCTGGACTTTTTTGTGGGGGGAAGGGTAGTAGGTTCGGGTGCTCCAACCCATTAATCTGTCACACGTGCATTCCGAAGGCACACAAAGACTCCCCCTCCGGCGCTATCTCCCCGGCTTCCCCGGCCCACCTCACCTGCGCGGGCAAGTGCAGGGAACCGGCGTCCGACGAGAGAGCGCCGGGGCCGGGGTCACGTGCTAGCACATCCCGCTGGTGGCCACGCCTCCCCGGACCTCCCGACGTCTCCGAGGGCCGGCGGCCGCGCTCCGTGCCGAGGGCCGGGCATGCTGGGCCGCGCCCGGGGCTGTCTTTCCGGAAGCGCTGGCAGCCAGGCTGGCCGACCTGGAAGGGGAGAAAAGTGATGAGCCACGACCTTTCCCCGTCCGGCCGCCCAGCCCGCCCGGCCGGCGCGCCTCGCCCACCTGAGGCCCGCGCTGGGGAGCACCGGCCCACCCGCTCGGCTCTTCATCCGGCCGGAGCTCGGCCCGGGCGCCTTTGCTCGCCCGGGACCCCACGCCCCGCTTGAGGCTCCCGTAACGTTTCCCGCCCGCCCCGCCCTACCCAGTCAGTCCCGCCTTCTCAGGGCCACACCTCCTCCCGGGGTGCTTTCCGGTTTCTCAGCCACTCCGGACGCGTTTCCGGCTTGCCTGCGCCGCGACCTTCCTTTCTGCAGAGTCGTCACGCCCAGTCGCTGCGCGTGCGCATCGCAGAGAGCCCGCCCCGCCCACCCCGGAAGTAGGCTGGCTTCGAGACGCTCCGCCCAGAGCGTGGCGGCTCAGGTGGAACTCAATCCAGTCGAGCGCTGAGTAATCGACTCGCCGTTGCTAGGAGACCAAAACTGATGTACTTGCTAGAGTTCATTCATTGCTAGAACTCCAAGGTTCTCCAGACTGTTTTTCGGGCCTAAATAGCATAGCCTCAAGTAGGGACGCAAGGATCCACGCAGCACGTTTTGAAATTAGGTCAGGCCATGAAGGTTGCCTGCTTCCATGTCGTAAATGATGGTACTAGGATTTGTGCAGGTTTCCTTCTCTCTTTGCCTTTCCGTCCCCATTCGCAGGCGCAGTGCTAAGAATGCTCATTGAAACCGCACCAGCTGTTCGGTAGCCAACTTTGTACATCACGTTTATTCATGCGGGTGGGTGGGTGGATGTGTGTGCTGTCTGTCACTAGAGCAAATGTCCATGTGGAGGTTAGAGAACAACTTACAGGAATCGGCCCTCTCTTTCCCTCATGTGGGTCCCAGGGACCAAAGGGCCTTACCCTCCGAGCCAGTCTATATGTGGCAATTTCTTAACGCCCGCAATTCACTAATCATACTAAGTAATTACCCAACAGAATATTTATATATATATATATATATGTGTGTGTGTATATATATATATACATAGATACATACATACATGTACAACAGCATGTGCACAAATGTTTCTTGCAACTTTGTTAATAATAATAATGATCTCATAACCATCTCAATGTGCATCAACCAGTAAAGAGTTACATTACTGTAGTAGAGCCCTCTACGCAGCGATAAAAAGGAACAAACTATTAGCATATGGGTGGACCTCAAGAAGCTTTCTACACTAATCTGAAGATTGTCAGATACAAAAAGTCTACAAGTCTGTATAAAATTCTAAAAAAGGCCAAACTAACAGCACTAGCGGCTGTCGGAGTAGTGATGGGTGAAGGGATGGCATTGCCTACAAAGAGGAGCCATTCAGGATGCTGTTTTCATGCCTGTATCTGTTTATTAAAATTAATCAAATAATAACGTTAAGATGGATGAGTTTTGCCAAGTGATGGTGCATGCCTTTAATCTCTGCAGTGGAGAGGCAGAGGCAAGCAGATCTCAGAGTTCAAGACCAGCCTAGTCTACACAGTGAGTTCCAGGACAGCTAGAGCTACATAGAGAAACCTTGTCTCAAAAAAANAAAAAAAAAAAAAAAAAAGCAAGAAAGAAAGAAAGGCTACTACAAAGAGGGGTTAGGGAGACTGCTTAGTGGCTATGTATGTATACTGCTCTTGCACAGGACAATTGGGTTCCCAGCACCCGTGTCCAGTGGCTCACAACCTCCTGTAACTTCAGGTCCTGGGGATCTGATGAACTCTTTCTGGACACAACAGACATCTACTTTATATGCACATACCCCCACACAAACAAACACACACAAATATTTTTTCAGCTTACCCTAGATTTATTCTTATTTTATGAGCATGAGTGTTTTGTTTCTATGTATGTCTGTACGGTATGCATCCTGGAACTGGAGTCACGGATGGTTGTGAACTCCCATACAGACATACATGGAAACAAAACACTCATGCTCACTAAGCAGTCTCTCTAACCCCTCTTTGTAGTGGCATTTCATATGTATTTTAACAAATAAAACATGCCTGAAGTTCATAGATTAAAACAGGCACACTGATCAGCCCTACAGACCAGCAGCAATAACACACACTTTTAATCCCAGTAGCCACACTAGTTTGTCATAGAAACCAGGTGTGCAGTAGTGGACAGACCAAAGAAACCCAACCTAGAAAATAAGTAAGTTAATTGGTGTTACTTATGGGAACATGGGCAACTTGTGAGCAACTGTACCATAGAAAAGTCTGACCCCCCCAGGCAGCTTTTTACCTCGTTTCTTTGAGGCAGGATCCCATGTAGCCCAGGCTAGCCTTACACTTGCTATAGAGCCAAGGCTGGCTGTGAACTCGCCATCCTCCTGTATCTTCTGCCCAAGTGCTCTGATTGCAGGTGTGTGCTACCATCATGCCTGCCTATGTTTTCACAGCAATAATGGGATCTAAGAGGAGTGTTCCGTGACTCTCTCCCTCTCCAGGAAGGAATGCTTGCCCCCTTACCAGACCTTGCCAAGTGAAGTACAATCTTTGTGTTTCACTGCAGCGACAGTGGCCGAGGTCTCCTAGGGAGAAACCCTGTCAAAAAAAAAAAAAAAAAAAAAAAAAGATCTCAATCATGTCCCCGTTTTCAATTATCTCATTTTTCTTTTGTCACTCTTAGCAGAAAGGTCAAAATCTTTGACCTGGCCCAAAGTAGCTCGTGGTCTTGGAGTCTACATGCCCTGCAGGGGGCATATCTGCTAATAGGAAGGCTTTCTCAATTCATGAAAAAATGTTGACGCAGGAACTCATGATGCCAGTATAAGTCTATAGGGAACCACGCCTCTTTAAATATGACTAACTTATGCCTAAAAGGAATAATTATTTCTATTTTATTTGCCTTGATGCAAGTGTTTTTCCAGTTGCTTCAGGCTGGTCGTTTAAACGCTAAACTTTAGAGTAAACATGGAAGCGAAAGACTCCTTTAAAAAAAGAAAACAAAAACAAAAAACAAACATGTTAGTGCCACACCCCAGCTCCCAGAGAAGAGGCAGAGGTCTGGTTGTAAATTTAGGGGGTTTTTGCGTCTCATGTTTTTAAGTTGGACTTTTCAAGTAGAAGGTGCCTTTAATGTGTTGGTTTGCCGAACAGGAAATCTGATTTTTCCGTGTGATAACAATCTTTGACATTAACCAGTGTAGTTGGATTTTTAATGACACTTTCATCTTCAAAGCTCTTTACCAGCACAGATGGATTAATTATTCATTGGGGGGGGGAGGCAGCGTCATAAAGACAAGCCTTCAAAGCCATATCCTTTCTCCTCAGAATTGGGGCTCTCTACTTTTCAAATGTTTTCCAATCCTCGAGGGAGGAAATAAAGATGAATACAATGGGAAAATACTTTGTGCTATGGGAAGGTATCCTTATATCCTGAGTGGGATTAGAAGAGGTCGAGAGGCAGGACTAAAGCTGTGTTTACAGTAAGCACCCTGAGAAATAGCTAGCTAAAAGTGTGTGTTACTGTTCGGACTTTTGATGTGTTTTTACAGAGCAACAAGAACATAAAGGGCCTCGCGTTAAACATACGCTAGAACACAATTTCACCAATCCTTATATTTGATGCTAAAATATATAGATTTTGTTCTTACCTTCAAAAAGTGTCTAATTTGGTTTTTGAAAGATTTGATTTCGCAGAAGAAAACCTCGGGCTTCCCCGGAGGTCCTCCTTAACTTGACACATCTTCTAACCGCAAGAGAGCAGTCTTCCTTTGATGAGTGCTTCTTCTCCACCTCCCCAGAAATGAAAGAGCAGGGGTATGTTTGCAAACACCCTGAAAGCTCTTTCCATCAGACCTGAACGCCGGAAGCCACAAAGGGCAGTCAAGTTTGGATTTTCAAGGAGAAAGCCGGAGTAAACTTTCTCTCTGCCGGCCAGCCGTTCTGCAAGTGTCTGGAAAGGGCCCTGCTCAATTCCTGGCTCCCGGAGAGCCACACCGGCTGGCCCAGGAGCGAATTACAGCAATTGGGCAGATTTGAAAGATTAATCTGTTCGGGGTGCGATCGTCCATTCAGGCTGGGGACCCTTTGTTAACTTTTGAATTAAGATCGGACACAAGCGTGGATGAAGCGTGTCCTCTATCTTTGCCCTTTCTGCTCGGAAGTTTTATAAAGACCCGCAGAGAGCAACGAGCTTCGGAAATCATGAGCAGTCCCCTCCACGTGTGTTCAGGTACCTAGCTTCTGGACCTAGACACTTCTCCAAAGACAAACAGGGAAGTCTGGATGGACCAGAGTCTCGGACGCAAAAGCTTCAAGTGTCGCCTTCCTGCTGAGACAGTCATCTCACGGGTGATCTGCACGCTTTTCCGCGGAGGGATGGAGAAACGCAAACCGGCGGGACTGCTGGTTCTGCCGTCTCCGATGCGGACGCCGCTGGGCGCGCTGCCCCGGAGGGAGCCGGGCAGGACCTCCGCGCGCCAGGACGCCGAGGACAGCGCGCCGTGCCCGTCCTTGTCGCTGGGGAGCGTCGGCGAGCCCGCCTTTCTGCGCCAGCGTAACGAGCGCGAGCGGCAGCGCGTGCGCTGCGTGAACGAGGGCTACGCGCGCCTCCGCCAGCACCTGCCGCGCGAGCTGGCAGGCCAGCGGCTCAGCAAGGTGGAGACGCTGCGCGCCGCCATCGGCTACATCAAGCACCTGCAGGAGCTGCTGGAGCGCCACAGGCCGGACTGCAACAGCGACGGCGAGTCCAAAGCATCCTCCGGAGCTTCGCCCTGCAGCGAGCCGGAGGAGCGCGGCTAGCAGCGCCCTCGCCCACCAGGTTTTTATGGAACTGGGTTCTTCTCTTAAGAAAAAGAATTAAGTGCTTCTGGAGTGGGGACGGGAGTATCTTAATGTTTGGAAGGTGTTTTACTCCTCTACCCATTGGTTCCTAACCTGCAACTTACAAATGCTGGAGGAAACTTGTTTCTTCTAAAGCACAGAAGGACCGTCCGAGATCTGTGCGGTGATTTTAAAAACACAAAAGGCTGTAACAATTAAATGTTAGCTAGAAAAGAAACACACACACGCGAGAGGCACAGTCTCGCACATTCCTTCCCTTTGGGAAATTTACTGGAAATCAACAGCACCGCACTATGGATGAAGGTGGCAGAGCTGCCACTCCTAACACATTTGTGGCGCATCGGCTAGACCTGAACATGGGCTTGCCGACTGTGAATGGCCGTGCTAAAAAAGGCATTCTTGCTTGATACATACTGCTTTGTCGGCAGGAGGTCGTTTGGAAACTTTTAATAAAGTCTCGAAGTTAATGATCTTTTTGGTGATCTTGACGGCCATCTTCCCGCCCAATTCCTGCCCACTGTTTCTTCTGCTCTTTTCTTTGCATGTTCCTCTGTACCGTTTTACCCCTTCTAACTTGTTTGGAAAAGTGACACTGACTTGAAATATAAAAAGCAAAAATGCTTTGTTTCGATGTTTGAGCTGAATGGAGAGGGATGTGGATAATGAATATGAATTGAACTTGATGCATGTCCAAGCCATTTGTCTTTGAAGGTTTTCAGGCATATTGAGTATTTCACTATGGTCATTCCCTCTGCCTCATCAAACAGTTATGAATTATAGAAACTGCTTGATGCTTGTTGACATCTGAAGGCAAACTGCTTTCTAAAGTTTCTGCCCCCATCGCCCTTCTGTGGTGCTGGGAATTGAACCTAGGGCTTCATACTTGCTAGGTAAGTGCCCTCCCGCTGGTCCACAACCCATCCTCCTACATTCCATCTAATACCTTACTGTGAATTACCCTTTCTTTGGAGATAACTTGGGCTGGGAAGGGTGGAGCTGAAGTGAACCAATCTGGGTGAGCACTGTCCAGGCACCATCTCCTGCAATCCTTTACTTCCCGACTCATCTAAAAACAAAACCAGTCTAAAAAACAACCAAAACCTTTTTTATTTTAGGAAGGGGGGGGGGGGCTAGAGAGATGGTTCAGTGGTTAAGAGTGCTCGCTACTCTTGTAGAGGACCTGAATTTGTTTCCCAGCACCCCCATGGTAGCTCACAACCACCAATAACTCCGGTTCCATTAGACTGGTAGACTTTGACCTCATGGTGATGGCTATTGAATTTTCTTTTGAAGTTTTTCTATATTTCCTTACTATATTGTTCTATTGTCTTTTGTAAACCTGCTTTGCAACTGCTCATGATTTTACTCCTTAAAATGGCCGTGAGAAATACTCAGGGTTGTTCTAACTTAGGAGGCAGTCAGTGGCCTCTGGTACATCCCAATAAAAATCAAGCTTGCTTCAGATTTGGCTCAGCATTGCGGAATGATCTTATTCTCACCCGATGGAGTCGGTTCTGTCCTTACATCTTCGCGTGGACTCCAGGGTTGAACTGGGTAGTCAGGATTGCGTGGCCAGTTTACCCACCAAGCCTTATCACTGGCCGCAGGAACGCAGACTTTCAAAAAGACTCTCCCCTTCTCCTGCGGTGGAGCACTCCCCTAAGCCATGGAACGTTGCACCTTCTTCTAAAAGAACAAAACCAAGCCCTAATGTTGTTTATGGAGCGGAGTGCTGTGTTATGGGAACACAGGGACGATAAAAGGAGAGAGGCCGCCATGTCCTTTGAGGTCTTCCCTGATTGGTTGTCTGGAAATCTCCAGATGTTCCTCAGGGTTCACACTGATAGCTGCTGTGACATGCATGCCCAAGGGCCAAGAAGCCCTGATCTTGACTTCATGGCTTCCAGAGTAGAGAAGTAGTTGTTGGCTGTTTAAGACACCTGTGACTACCCTGAATTTGAAAGCCAGGTCCTATCTGGCTAGGGAAACCACGTGGGAATGTTAGCGTGGCCTATCCTAACCAAGCACACACAGACTCTACAGAATGCCCCTGCCAGAAGCTTTCCGGACAGTTACTATCAGACTGAAGCCTGAAGTTATCTTTGCTGTCTTCAAAAGTGAAAAGGAAGAAGGTCACATCATCCCGGAAATGAGATTTTGGTTAGAAATGTGGTCTCCAGAATCCTCCGCTGCAGTGATGACTGGATCCCACTGGGGAGCCCCCTTTGATCCTTCTCTGTGGGCCATCACACGCCTGTCATCCCGTGGTAGACAGACAAGCTGCCTGCTGGGGTAGAGAGAGGAGGGCCTGAAGGTGCCTTTTAGTTCCTTTACAGGCTCATGACAACTAAACCGTTTCGAGCCCTTTGATTATCATCGCTGAGTTGCATATGTGTTTTCCTTGTAGACTCTCTGGGTGGTGAGGCTGGTGTTTAATCCCATAGCTATTTAGCCCTGTCCTTTGCTTGAAGACCTGTCAGCCCCCCTTTCATGTCGGGTTACTCACTGTCATTAACTCCAGCCAGAATGAAACCACGGGAGCTGCAGAAAGGTGTCCGTCCAGACAGCACAACTCTCCAAACTCTCCAAACTGGTTTTTTGCCTCCAGAGCAGGGCCTAGAGGGGGCCAGCCACTCCTGACGCTGGAAAATAATCTAAGAATTCTATATATGAGCTATAAGCAGGGTCTTGTGAGATGACATGATCTTTCTGGGCCCAAGAGTATTCTCTTTCTTTTTCTCCTCCTCTTCTCTCCCCCTTCCTCCTCTTCCTCCTCCTTTTTCTTTGTAAAACACCACTAAAGGCAGATCATTCTATATGCTAGCAGTTCCTGAGGTTATACTGTAGAGCAGGCTAGCTCTTCTATATACTATTCTCTGCTGATTTTCACAGCTGTGTGAAAAGATGGATCTATCACTTCCATTCTCAAGATGAGGAACCTGAGACTTAAAGAGATCACATGACTGTATTACTTTGCTCATTGATTCAAGAAAATACCAACAGGAAATGTAAGAGAGATGGGGTTAATCTCAGCTCACAGTTGGAAGGGCTTAGGCACTGAAGCCTGTGGCTCCAAGGTGATGAGAGTGTGGCTGCACCTGATTGCTCATGTTTCTGTGAATCATAAAGCAGAAACAGGGCCTGGGTGGTGATGGCACACTCCTTCAATCCCAGCACTGGGGAGGCAGAGGCAGGTGGATCTCTGAGTTCAAGGCCAGCCTGGTCTACAAGAGCTAGTGCCAGGACAGGCTCCAAAGCTACAGAGAAACCCTGTCTCGAAAAACAAACAAACAAAAAAGAACCACAAAACATGACCCTTTAGGGTACATTTTACATTCAAACTATAACATTCTAGTTAGGTTCATGGACATCTTATTATGTACAATACATTAAATTCAAAGGTTTTCAGTCTAATATTTTTTTTTAGCCACTGTTAAAAGTTGTTAGTCTCTTCTGGATCTCAAGGCACTCTTTAAAACTATACACTTCTAGCATGCAACGGCAAAGAGTAAGCATTCCTTTTCTAAAAGAGAAGAATGGGACCGTAACAGAGACAAACCAGACCAAAGCAAGACTGAAACCCAGCAGAGCGAACACCAAACTCTTCAGCCCCCAGGTGGGTATCTGGGTAGCATCAAGACGCCATCTGAGCTCCAACAAGCTCAGATGTTGGAATGTAATTGACCCCACAATCTCATTAGCACTATTAGGATACCACCCAGTGACTTACTTTTGCCTTCTGGTCATGTCACCAGCACATGTCTGCCTGCACACTGCCATGCTCCCTACCAAGATAAATGGACTGAACTCCTGAAACTCTGAATGAGCCGCCCCAATTAAATGTTTTCCTTATGAGTTGCTGTGGTCGTGGTGTCTCTTCACAGCACTGGTAACTCAAACTAAGACAGAAGTACTGCCTTCTTAGCCCAGGTCCACTCTGAGCCTGCAGCTTTTACTGGTGAATGTTGCACATTTCCGCATCTCCAGTATCTTGGGAGTTTCCACTGCAACTTATGTCAGAAGAGAGAACCGATCTCACTACAGATGGCTGTGAGCCACCATGTGGTTGTTGGGAATTGAAATCAGGACCTCTGGAAGAGCAGCCAGTGCTCTTAACCTCTGAGCCATCTCTCCAGCTCCATTTAATGTTTTTATAGTAATTAAAGATGTAAACATGGGGTCACCTGAGAGCTCTTTGCTGTCAGTGTCAAAGCATTACTCGAAGCGGTCGGAATCTGCTGACAGCGTGCTGTAGGCTCTCTGCCTCTTCTCTTTGACTCCTGCTCCTCAGCACACCCCACTATGCACTTATCCAGCATCTGATTACAACAACTTGGGTGCTTGGTGCTCCTATGAGAGAAGGGAATCTAAGCTTTTGCTGGGTGAGGAGATCCACAGATGGACACAAACTGACACAGTAGAAAAAAAGGAAACATTCACAAACCATATGTAATAGAACATTTGTCATGATACCTATTGGGCTAGAAAAGTCCACTCTGGTGATTACAGACTTGTATGACCGAGTAAGGCAACTTTTTGACCCTTTCCTACAACCTAGTAGATTTTCCCAAAAATCTGGGATAAAGAAGGAAGAGGCACATTTGCCTGCTCCAAATGGAGACATGTCTCCTGGAAGGCTGTTTTACAACCCTGGCTCCTGGAACAGCAGCCTCTCCACCAGTCACTGTGCTGTGTACTCTGGATCTTCAGTCTGATGTCTTAAGCGTTTCAGTCCATGGCACTTCAAGCCTCTGCTGGGCTTGGCTTTATCCTTTAATAACTGCAATTGGTCTCAGTTTAATGGCCTTCTTGCTGATCCCAGCATCGTGGCAGGTATTCACGACGTCTGTCACATTCTTATAGGACTCTGGAGCCTACAGGGAAGGGATTGAACACTTTAAAGTCCACCAACAAGAAATCTTTCAAAACACAAAGATTTACTTGAAATTTTAAGAAATACTTGGGATATTTTTGCCCATTAACTAAGCAAAAGTTAAAAGTATGAACAAACTCAGGGCTCGTAAGGGGTGTGAGATAAACAGGTGGTCCAAAATTTTCAAAAAATTTCTTCAAAAACATTTATTATTTGTATAATTAAAAGCAGGGGCCAGTGAGATGGCCCAGTGGAGAATGTGCAAGTCTGTGACCGACTTTTATCCCTGGAACACACAGTATGAGGGGGAGAGAACTGACCGCTGACTTCTGGCCCAGACACCGTGCACACACACTACATACACTAATTAAAAAGAGAAGCAGTTTCACATTTCAAGTGCACACACCAATCCGCTTGGGAGGAAATGGTCCAAATGACAGAACAGTAATAGGAGCAAAATTATTTCTCTATTTCAGCAGCTATTAAAGTTCTAAATGGATGTGGATTAGTAACTTCCTCTTCACAAGAGATCTGTGTCCATCTAAACAACTGCAAGTGTGTGGCTGTGTATCTACACAACTCCCTGCCCTACACACCCACTCCTTACAACCACCGCCAATCCCTTCCACCTGCTAACACAGGGCAGGCTGCCCAGACCCTGACTGGGCTGTGTGCTCCACTTCCATTTCTGAACCTCTGGGACCACTTCAGTGACTCTCCTCTGTCCATTACCTTCACCCTGCTGTGACTAAACCTGCATCTCCCCTGATGCGGTTTTTGCCTCCAACTTTATGAAGCAGATTTCCCCCTCTCAAACTGGGCCATGTGACTGGGCCTAGAATGGAACATGAGTCCCCCTTAATATTCATGTGTATTTCCACTCTTTCTTTTCTCCCCCAAAACTACCAGTTTTAAATCTTGTGGTCACATTAGACCACCCACAAGCTCTCAACTCGGTTATCAGCCAGCATGAAATGACCTGGGAGACAGACATCTAGTCCCCGACTCACTGGTACTCTCTTGCAATGAATCTGAAAGATGCCATTATTCAGGGAGGCCTCTTCACTTGGAAGCACCTTCATTCCGGCTATGTGGCGGCTACGGCTCTGTATACCTCTACCGCTCTCTGCGGGTTACAACTCTTCTACAAGTACACATTTGGGCTTCTGTTCCTTCCTGCTCTCCATGGCAACACTCCTTTAACCAACCATACAGGCCCTACCATCCCTGTTAGTGAACCACCCTAAATAACTTCCTGTAGAGCTTAGAGCGATTTTTATTTTATTTTATTTTCGAGACAGGGTTTCTCTGTAGCTTTTGGTGCCTATCCTGGAACTAGCTCTTAGAGACCAGGCTGGCCTTGAACTCACAGAGATCCGCCTGCCTCTGCCTCCCGAGTGCCACTGCTGCCCAGCTGTATAGTGAATTCTAATTGTTCTTAATAATAAAAACCCAGAGTCAAGTATTAAGGGTGAAAGATCAGAGAGGCAGAGCAGCCAGCCACTAGAGTTCTACAAAATCCTCAGACTGAAAAGGGCCGAGCTCCCGTCTCCTCCTGCCTTGTATTTCTCTCCGCCCAGCCATATCACTTCCTGTCTCTAACTCCCTAGTTAGTGCTGGGATTAAAGATGTGTGCCACCACAGCCTGATCTCTATGGTTAACTAGTGGCTAGCTCAGCCCTCTAATCTTCAGGTAAGCTTTATTTGTTAGAGCACAAACAATCACCACTTGCCTCTCTCTCACTGGACCGTACTTTAAGGATAGTGCCACCTCTACACAGCCAGGTGCTCCCCTGGAAACATGCCACCCTGACGTTCCTCTCACTCAGATGCGAGCCCTAGCAGGTGATCCACCTCATCTTTTCTGCACTATCGGTTTCTCTCTCCTCATCACCAGGCACACTAGGCAGACCAAAGCACTCTTTGCTCAAATCCTCCACTGTCCTTCTATCACTCTGAGCAAAAGCAAAGGTTCTGTAAATCAAAGGTGAGATTGGGGTAGGGACACAACCCAAAGGGTCTGGTGCCTCTCCAATGACTTTGTCTCCTTGCATCTCCTGTTCACGCCACCTGTGTCCTTCAGGCCCACACTCAAGTATCACCACATCAAAGCCTTCCCTGCTCAGCCTATGTAGAACTGCACGCGCCCAGTCAGCCCTTACACCTTCCCATGTTTCCTTTGACTTCATAGCATTTACACTGTTTACACTGTTATTAATACACTACAATTTTACTGTCTCTTACATTCCATAGGAAGGGATTACATCATTTTTCTACACTGTGTCTTCCTTAGCACCAGAACAAATGTCTAATAAATAAGACCACAGGAATGAAAAAGGCCATGAGGTAAGTAAAAAAGGAAAGTGGTGGCCATCTCTAGCTGGACGAATGCTGCTGGTCTTTTCTTAAGTGTTTTCCATAGCCTTTAAAGTTATTACTTTATAAGTTGCGATGATAATTTTAGGTTTATTTTATGTTGGGGTGTTTTGTACATTTTATGTCTGTCTGTTACATGCAGGAGCCAGAAGAGGGCAGAGTTAATTGAACTGGGGTTATGAGTGGATGTGAGAACCACATGGGTGCTGGGAATTGAACCCAGGTCCTCTGAAAAAGCAGTAAGTGCTCTTATCTCCCAAGTCAGGGCTCCAGCCCCCAATGCCCTGCCAAATGTGTTACTCTTAAGAACAAGTATAAATTATCACAAAAGTAAGGTTTGACCCGGTAATTCTGCATTAGACTTCTAATCATTAAAAACTTGAAGAATGAATATACCTACCATAAATTAATTTACAGCAGCAAAAAGAGGGAAGCTATGTAAAAACCCACGTGACCAGAGGTAAGACACGCGTCTGGGAGCACTGACTAAAGAATGACATCAAGAACTTATCAGAGGCTGCATTTTTAAAAAACAAATAAAGTTTGACTTTAGGTTCAAAACAGCATCAAGGACATGTGGCAGTAAAAAAGAAAAAAAAAAAGAAGGGTCAGATAACTGGTTTTCTCTTAAGTTCGTGCAGATCTTTATACACAATTCTTCCTCTCTGTGAAGTAAACATAACCTCTTTAAACATGTCTCTCTCCTTTTTCAAATTTGCTCTAAACTGAAATATAAGTATACAACTGTGCACAATCATCTTAAACTACTTCTAGGCTGGAGAGATGGCTCAGAGTTTAAGAGCACTGGCTGCTCTTCCAGGGTTCTTTAGTTCAATTCCCAGCAACTCCATGGTGGCTCACAACCATCTATAATGAGATCTGGTGCCCTCTTCAGGCAGGTAGGGATACATGCAGGCAAAACTGTATACATAATAAATTAAAAATAAAAAGTTCTTTATTACTTTAAATTTTGTACAATTAAATTTCACTGCCCGTATGTTCACACATGCCACACTGCATGTGAGCAGGTTGAACACAATTTGAAGGAACACGTTTTCTTCTTCAATCATATGGGATTTGGGGATTAAATTTAGGTCACCATACTGAGCCAACTTGCTGGTCCTCTCAACATGTTTTTAAACATTATAATGTAGATAGAAACTATACGTCAGGACCACGGGGGGGGGGAGTACCCACCCACTGAGACAGTGGGGCTGATCTATTGGGAGCTCACCAAGGCCAGCTGGACTGTGACTGAAACAGCATGGGATAAAACCAGACTCTCTGATCATGGCGAACAATGAGGACTGATGAGAAGCCAAGGTCAATGGCAAGGGGTTTTGATCCTACTTCATGTTCCGGCTTGGTGGGAGCCTAGCCAGTTTGGATGTTCACCTTCCTAGACATGGACGGAGGGGAGAGGACCTTGGACTTTCCACAGGGCAGGGAACCATGACTGCTCTTTGGATTGGAGAGGGAGGGGGAGAGGAGTGGGGGGAGGAGAGTGGGGGGAGGGGGAGAAGAGTGGGGGGAGAGGGAGGGAAATGGGAGGCTGGGAGGAGGCGGAAACTTTTTTTTTCTTATTCTCAATAAAAAAAAAAAAGAAACTATACGAACGGTAAAAATCATTCTCATAGACTTAGCCTGTAAATAGTCTCCAAACAAAGGACAATATAAAATCAAAATGAGATAAACAAAAATTGACAGGAGTAGCAGCTTACACCTGTAATCCTAGCACTTAGGAGGCTGAGGATATTTCAAGTTCCAGGCCAGAGTAGGGCGGAGCTGGTTGGATGTGTAGGAATGGAACTGTGAGTGGTGGTGGTGGTGGTGACAATGATAAAAAGTGTATACTCGTGGGTGGAATTCTCAAACCAGAAAAAGTGAACAAAATAAAAAACCCCAAAATCCAAAAAGAAATCATCAAAAACTCCAAGTCGTTTCTGTAAGTAATCCCACACAGCCCTGGCCCTGCCCTCTGGTCTTCTGTTAAACATCCATCAGGACTTCACTCACCTCTTCCATAACCAGCTTGGGTGAAGCAACACGGATTGCAATTCCCATATCTGCCAGTTTGTCTAAGACATCCTGGAAATCTAAATTACGGCGAGACTTTGCTCGGGATAACGCACGACCCTAGAATGAGAAAGGATCAGGGACAGGAGTAAACTTCAATTTATGAATTTTGAACTAAAACTTTGACTCTAGTAATTATTTAAGCCCTTGGGATTATATGCCTTTTCCTTGATTATTTAAGTTCTTGCCATTACCACATCTTCCTATGTACTTACTCATTTGCTCTCATTATCATTAGTGTGTCCATGTCAGAACATTTACGCATAAAAGCCCTGGCATGTGTGTGGAGCCAGAACACAGCTTTCAGAAGTGGGCTCTCTCCTTCTGCCTGGCTGAGGTAAGGCTCTTGTTTCTGCTGCTGCTGTGAACTCCAGGACAGCTGATGTCCTTCTAAGGTTCTAGTCTCTGCTGCCCATCTTGCTGGAGTGCAGGAACTGCAGGTGTGAGGGCTCCATGGAATGAGGGTCATTAGGCTTGCAGCAAGTACCTCTACCCACTGAATGATCGCACCTGCTTGTGTGTTCACTTCTGAGCTAAGCCTTGCTATGCTGCTTACAATGCACAGGCAGGCCTTGAACTTGGTACTCCTCCTCCATCAGCCTTGTCAGTAGCTAGGATTACAGGAACATATCACTGTATGTATGGGCGGCAGCTCCAAATGCCCGAGCACAAGGCTGTGGGCTATTATTATTATTATTATAATAATAATAATAAAAGTTTAAAACAAACAAAAAACCAACCCAAATGCCATTGGGATGGTGAGGTAGGTAAAAGGTACTTGCTGTCATGTTTGATTCCCAGAAGCCATACCATGGAAGGAGAGCTCCAACTGCCACAGAACTGTCCTGACTTCACCTGCATGCTAGGTCACATCATACCCCTCCTGGTATACCCACACACAAAGAAAGAAATAAAGTATGAATAGATTAAAAGAAAACAAAACCACCTGGTGTGGAGGTTGGATCAGTAGGTAAAGCACTTACTAGACAAGCATGAAAACATGAGTTTCGTTCTCGAGCTCCCAGATAAGAGCTTGGAACACACCTGTCAGATCAGCACTGGGAGGCAGAGACAGGAGGATCCCAAAGGCTAGTTAGCTAGTCAGTCTAGCCATCAGTGAGCCCCAGGTACAGAGAGAAACCTGTCTCACAAAACAAGGTGGCAAGTGTTGGAGGAGACAACCAATGTTGACTCTGGAACACACACACACACCTACCTTTGCTAGTTTAACCTTATTATATGTCCTTTATCAAGAAGACTCATCATACCATTTTTGAAAATAAAACATTTTATATTTAAAGACTTATTTTGAATGATTCTAAGCATCACTGACTAAGTATCCATCAGTCAACCACCTTTTTGTAAGCAAAAATTCCTGAAACAAAGCAATGGCCGTTTACACAGTCCTGTGGCTCTTCCTGCCCTATCACGGCACAGCTGAACTGAGCTCCCAAAGCCTAGAAGGTCTCAAGTACCCAGCTCTCTACACAGTTCACCACAAGTGGCTGAGAAGATGTGAGGCATCACCAAACAGATGGGCTCTCTGTGCTAAGAGTACGTCTGCCCACATCTGGAGCGGACTGTCCAAGAGACAAATGAAGCGAGTGAGCAGGTCCAGTGTGGGGCTTCCGATAGTTATGTCACTTACAAGCTAGTTGCCTTGAACTAGTTGGTAACTGTCCAGCTAGATTTTCTGGACTCGATCCTACAAAGGCCTTACTGAGATTCCAGGTGATTTCAGTCAGCTCATTAAACAGTATATTATGGGGAATCATTTGCAGTAGTCATGACACACTCAAACCTAGATGTTGCTAAACTTAACCCTGAAGAGTAAATTTCTAAGTGAGTTTTCATTTCCTTACCGCTCCATGACAGGTTGTTCCAAAGGTCTCAGTCATGCCTTGCTCAGTGCCAGTCAGAACATAACTACAGGTCCCCATGGTGCCACCAATAAGCACTGGTTGTCCAGTGAGCTGAGGATACAAAACACCAAACAGTAAATGTTGGAAAGGTACATGCTTTTTATGCTGAAACTTCGTGTTGCAGAATTGCAGAAGAACCTAATGCTCTAAACTCAATGCTCTTACAGCTAGCTGTATTAAGGAATTACTTCTTTTTTTTTGGTTCTTGGGGAAAAGAAAGAGAAGGAAGATGTGAGGCCCACAACAGACTGCACATGGCACAGAAAACTCAGACTGGAGGGAAGTATTGCAGGATTTCTCATCCATGGCAAGGACTGCCCTCTCTGGACTTCCTCATCTGCAAACGTAAGCATAAGGGAAAGAAAAACTGCAGTTTACCCTCCGTCCTGCCTTCCAATAACTTTCAGGCTATCACTGAGCTGAGGGGAGTAGAACATTCCTAATACAGAACTATGGGACGGGGCATCGCTGGGGCAGACTGGGAACCACTGCTGCCATGGGGGACATTGTTCTTTACACACTTGCTGCTCCCTGCTGCACTAAGCCCGTATCTAGCATTCTCGACATCGTGATCTCATGGCTCAAACACAAATGCAGGGTTACATACTTGGTAATCAACAGCAATGAGCGGGTGGTGTGGAGGGAAAGCACGGGTGGACCCCTTCCTGTGCACCAACAGCGTCCGCTCCTTCCCGTCCACCACGTGCTGCTCCACTTTGGCAATATTGTGAGAAACATCATAAATCACATGCAGGTCCAGGTCGTCAGGGGTTGTGTTGAAGACTTTCGCAAAAGCCTAGGGGAAAGTTTGCATTACAAGTAGCTCTAGCTCTTGAGAATGTACTTTACTGCTTTCGGCTAGTGAATTCCTGGAGTAGGGACTTCAGAATTCAAAAACAGCAGTCACTAATCTCCACACGAACACAGAAACCACCTGGAGAACACAACTGTCTGCCTCTGTGGATCTTGCCTGACACTTCTTTCACGGCCTTCTTGACCTCAGAGAACAGCGTCTGCATTCTTGCTGTGGCTCAAGACAAATTGAGGCCATTCTGCGTCTCTCTCTCTCTTTTCTTATTTCCCAGGCCCTTTTCATTACTCTCCTGGCCAAAGACACCAAAACTTAAGATACTTCTCTAGTATCCAGAATACAAATTTCTAAAATCAAACATGCTTAACTTCCTGATTAACTCAAGAGAGCAATTTTACTTTACCTGGCGGGTTAAGAAGGTCATAGAAGAGCGGTTAACCCAGGCATAGTTTCCAGCTGCAGCCATTCCCTTTAAATAGTCCTGCCCCTCTGGGGATGCGATCCGAGCACAAGCCAACTGCCGGTCATTGACTATAATCTTGTCTCTCTTCATGGCCTTTTCCATAGCTACGAGTGCATCTGAAACAACAGAGCCTTAGGTCAGCCCAGGGAAGTTTCTCTTAAATCATTCAGATTTACTGTACAAAGACAGAACATACAAATTCAAAACAAAACCCTAAGTGTGCTTCTAAGTTCATCTAACTGTTCAATCAAGATATATTTAGGGTTGAAAAGATGGCTCAGGAATTAAGAGCACTGGCTGCATTCCCAGTACCCACATAGTGGCTCACAACTGACTGTTAACTCCAGTTCCAGGGGATATGTACCCTCTTCTGGACTCCATGGGCACTGTGTGAACATTGAGCACATACAGACAAGCAAGGACAGACAGACAGACACACACACATGATTTTTTTAAAAAAGATATTTACTGAGAATCGTCTGAGTATGGTGATACAGATTTGTGAGACAAGCAGATAGCATATGCCTCCAGAAACCTTAAATGGGATGTGTATAACTAACAGCAACATGGACTTCCTTCCCAACATGTAAGTAAATGAGAATAGCACATATTTTGTTATCATCATGGGTCTCACTTTATAACTCATTTGTCTTCCGGCTAACTACATTGTTTGGGCTACTTCACAGCTGTGCTCCCTTTGCTCAGCCTCTGGAATGAGGAGATCATAGTGTGTGGAACAATCAATGTCTTACAAATAAACAATGTCTTACAAATAAAAACAGTCAGTGCTTCATGGATCTGCTAGACTAAGGATCAGGCTGGCACAAATGATTGGTTCTTACAGGATAAGACACAGCTGTACAGGTGATGGAACATGGAATTTGATGTTTATAATTTCCATGTGTGTACACTGTCTCCCACAGTCACTGATGCCTGTAAGCTACCCAGACACCGATTTCCATGTTCCTTGGTTTTGTTCTTCCTGCTTGTCATGAACGTCTTCTATGTGTTAACTATTCAAATCCCAAGGCCTAGCCTGAGAATTGTCTATGAAGCAATCTCAATATTTTTAAAACATATTAATGTTGCCTTTCTTACAATATTTTATCAACTAATACTTTTTGTCCTTGGTGGTGGTGGTGTGAGGGTCTGGATGAGTGTTCATGTGGATGCCAGTGGTCAACCTTGAGTGTTGCTCCAGTGAATCCCACGCAT
Source organism: Alexandromys fortis (assembly GCF_014885135.2). Taxonomy (NCBI): domain Eukaryota; kingdom Metazoa; phylum Chordata; class Mammalia; order Rodentia; family Cricetidae; genus Alexandromys; species Alexandromys fortis. The sequence continues at coordinate 11,393,279 of NW_026067932.1, forward strand.
TTGTCTGTTTCTGCCTCCCCAACACTGTGATTGATTACAAGTGTGCACCATCTTTGCATTTCTCTGTGGTTGAGGGACTGAACTTAGGTCACTGGGCTTGCCCCTCGCTTTACTAACTGAGCTCTCTCTCCGATCCTTTTTCTCAATGAACATGATCTTATCCATCAGACAGTGAGGCCAAGTACCGAATTTAGAATTCAATCCACCAAAATCACTAACCTTGCCGAGTACTATACGCTGACTGAATGAGTACCTAAACTCCAAAGTCCAAGTACTATCAAGGTGGTTAGTCAGCACTAACCCCCAACAGAGAACACAGCGCTAAACAGAACTAGCATTACCAAGGGCTTCCTCAGTGACCATGCAGTTCAAATCTTTGCATATATTATTTCTCTAATCTTGCTACCCTCTTGTTTCAGATGAGAAAGATCCAATGAAGTTATTAGTTTGTTCAGGGTCACAAGTAAAGAAAGTCACAAGTTAAAAACCCACACAATGTACTTCCATGGCTCAATTTACCTCTCTCATTCTGTTCCCCACAAACCATACCTTTGCTAGAACATACCTGTGGCTACCTGGTGGCCCAAGCCTCTGCTTCCACTGTGGATCATCACACACACCTGTCCCTTATGGTCGATGCCCATCTTCTTAGCAGCATAGTCATTGAAAATCTCATCTACAACCTGGATTTCTGCATAGTGGTTGCCTGCTCCCAGGGTCCCCAACTGTAAATGTAAGAATGTCTGATTAAATAGTTTCTATATTAGTTAAAAACAAGTAAACAAACATATATTTAAAATGCAAACAGGTAAAACCAAGACAACAAAATAACTATACACAAGTGTCTCAAGTAACAAAAAAATTCTAAGTCTTAGAAATTCTTATTACAGCATTTTCCAAAAATAATGTGGACTGCACCAGAGATCTAGTGTAGCATAAGCTTTAAGTTGTCTACGACTGTTGCATCTGTACGATGTCGGGCATGTGTGCCAAAGCACTTACGTAGAGGAGAGTCAGTCTCTCCTTCTACCTTATGGACGCTCTGGAGACTAGAACTTGGGTTGTGAGGTTTGTGTCTCCATCACTGAGCCATCTCACTGCCCTACACTCTTTAAAAAAAAATTTTAAAAATAAACTTTGGCATACTTTGTAAGTCTCATAATTCTATCCCATGTTATAACTCACAATATTATAACTATCTGCAAGCTCTATGTAACCTTTCAGAAAAATGATGCGTAAGCAAACAGATTTGTTTTTTGATGTACTGTAAAAAAACAAACAAAAAAATCTAAGGATATATTTTTTATTAAACAGAAGGTACAGATTTCCTCCGTGATGAAAGCTAAAATATTTTGTAGATCCTGTAAAGTGAGTTACCTGAGGAAGGCCTCTCTTCTTTGCCCTGGGCGAGACCTTGTTGGGGTCAGCTTGCAGCATCCTCCCGTACTCCTCACAGTGCTCCTTGTCTTCAGCCCAGGCGTAGCCTTCCCTCAGCGACCAGTCCACACCCATCTCCAACGCCTCCTCCAAGTCTCTGGGGTGAGCAAGGAAATAAAGTCATTTCACAGCAAAGGACAACCAAGGTTAGGAAGAAACACATCCCAGAGCATAGTACATGGTACACTACTCCTGTGTACCAGGCTTGATTAAAAGTTCATGCTTTCTAGGTTGTTTGTTTGATTTTGAGGAAAGTAGTCACATAAATGATCACTATGTAAAATGGAGATAGTGTTATAAACATGATTACAGTTTCACTTGACACTTACATGGTCTGTTGTACTTAACAAACCAAAGCAGGTTTTCATGTAGTTCAGGCTGGCCTTGAGCTCACTATGTAGCCAAAGATGACCTTTGGCAAAAACTCCTGTCTCTATCTCAAGAGTGGACACAAAATGTATCATTGTGCTCAGTTTTCATGTACACTAAGTGAGTACTCTACCAACTGAGGTATATATCATCAGCCCATGTGATGTATTTTTCAGTTATTATTGTTTTCTTTTATAATACATCTGCCTCTCAGATTCTGAATTCCATTAGGGACAATTAAACTGACACAGAAAAGCTGTAATCTTAATCAGATATTACCATCTACCTCTATTTTACATGTCTATATTAATAATTTATGAAAAAATAGTCAAATAATGAAGATACCTGAATTTCCTCAAGTAACACAGGTTACATCTTAAGGTTTATTTTCACCAAAGCATTGTGTGGCTTTATTGCATCCACACTTTGAAGATGTAGGGCACACACATTAAATACTTAAGAGTGAGGATGCTTCACCATCACCCAAAGGGCAGGCTTCTCACACAGCCAGTAGAGAATATTCCCTTCTCCACTACCCTAGATGACAACCCTTTACAAACAAAATGAATTAGGACAAAATTTTACCTGAAATATTTGTAAAGATGCTTCATGTTCAATCAGTAATTGTTACATGTATGTTTTTCACATTGGGGTGACACAGGGGTCATATGAAAATAAAGGATAAGCATCTAAATTAATTTTCCTTCACGTGCTCTTTGATATTTTTGGTGGAAAGGACTGTGTAACAGGTAACAGTTAAGAGCATTTATGCATTAGTGTATGCATACAAACTTAAAATGCAAAGTACATACAATGCACATGTCAACAGAACATCTTTGACTTATACTTGATAAACACAACATTTGATCCAGATATGGTGGTGTACACCTGCAACCCTAGTATTTGGGAGGCTGAGGCAGGGACCATGAGTTCAAGCCAGCCTGGTTACACAGCAGGTTTAGGGTAGAGAAGACCCTGCCACGTGTAAGGTATACCGTTTGGCATGAGCAGTACAGCACTGTCACTAGGTACCCAAGAGATAGAAATACCGAGCCTTGAATTACTGCACTACTTAACTAAACAGAGCACATATTCAGTACCATCATTAAAAAAAAACATTGTAGGATGAATGGGCTCCTTGAGAGGTACTTAGAACATAGCCTGTCTGAGAAGCAAAAGCTCTTCAGTCTGAACCCTGACACCTCTTACCAAGCTTAATTTCCTGTTGTTAATTTGCTTTCTGCTAGCAGTGGTCATCTCCTGGGTGAGGTATTGGGCACAGTGTCATTATTCTAAAAATACTCTGTGTCAAGGACTGTTTTTCTTAACTTTTATGTATATGGGAGTTTCGCTCCAACATAGGCACTGTACATACAGTACCCACAAGGTGTCAGATGCCCTGGGTCTGGAATAACAGACAGTTGTGAGCTGCTGTGTAGGTGCTGGGAATTGAACCCTGGGCCTCTGGGAGAGCAGCCAACAGTCTTAACTTGAGTCCTCTTTCTGGCTACATGCTTTCTCTTTTTAAATTGTAGACACAGAGTCTTATATGTTACCCATGATAGCTTTATTCTCCTGGGTTAAAATGATCCCATCATGTCAGTCCCCCGAGAGGCTGGGACTGCAGGTGTGTATGCCAGTAAGCCCCGCTCAAGGGCTGTTCTAATGAACATGGGCTGGAGCTAACGCTTTACAAAGCACTAATCTGCGCTTCCTAACAAGTGGTTGAGTACATGTCTAAACTGGAAGCAAAGCTGAGCCGCATGGTTCCCCCCCTTTCCGTTTACCAGGACCCCGTGCTCTTACTTGGCATTCATTGGGATGACACCTTTTGATCCCACACCAACGGGAATGTGGTCAAACATAGCTTGGGCAAGTTGTTCCTTCACAGGCTGCACATCACTCTCATCTAAATTGGTTCTGAGCAAGCGCACACCACAGTTAATATCAAATCCGACACCACCTACAACATACAGAAGTTACGTCAAATCTTAGCAAAATAATCAGACAATCAGAGCATTACTTGAAGTTCCTCACTACTAATATGGAGTTAAAAGAGGGCACATTCCTTCAAGGACAAGCATGTTTTAATGTAGCCATCAAAGTGACTGGCTGCTGGGCAAGTCTGTCAACACTGCAACAATGCAAGCAACACATGCACTAAGGGACCTCACCCACAGTGGGGAATGTGGCAGACAGACGGACGGGAGTAGTAACCTGCCTCCGTTTGTCTCACAAGAGGCTGATAACTGCCAGTCTTCTCAAACAGCCAACCTTTCCTACTGTGCATCTTTTTTTTCTCAAAAAAACAACAACAATTTCCAATGTTTTGTCTTTTGTACATCTAAACCGTTGTATTTTCTCCAACTTTTAAAGATATTCCAGGAGGCTGGAGAGATGGCTAAGTGGTTAAGAGCACTGCCTGCTCTTCCAGAGGCCCCCAGTTTGATTCCCAACACCCACAAGGTAGCTCACAACTTCTTCAGTCCCAAGGGATCTGTTATGTCCTCTTTTGCCTTTCCCAGGTACCAGGCACACACATCCATACAGGCCAAATACCCATACACATTAAATTAATTAAATTAAAAAAATATTTCACACAATTTTCCTAATTTGTGCATTTAAGACTATAGCGTATCTGCATACAAAGATGGAATTTCCAGTTATGGTGGTTTGAATAGGAATGGCCCCCACAGACTCATGTGTTTGAATGCTTGGCCTATAAGGAATGGTACTATTAAGAGGTGTGGCCTTGTTGGAGGAAGTGTGTCACTGTGGAGGCAAACTGAGGTCTTTATGCCCAGTATGGCACAAAGTCTCCTTCTGCTGTATGTGGATCAAGATGTAGAAATCTCAGCTCCTTCTCCAGCACCGTGTCTGCCTGCATGCTGCCATGCTTCCTGCCATGACAATGGACTACACCTCTGAAACTCTACACCTCTGAAACTGTAAAGCAGTCCCAATGAAATGTTTTCCTCTGTAAGAGGTGTCACGGTCATGTGTCTCTTCACAGCAATAGAAGAAACCCTATTTACCAGTTAGTACAAAATTTTTAGATCTAAGTATTTCTGAAAACCATGCCTTCCAGCTTTATAAAGATGACTGACAAGGAACAACTAGAGGTGATTCTACCTTACCTAGTAAGTGACCACCATCAAGGAAACAACAGCAAATGCTGGTGAATCCTTATACTCTACAGTGAGGATATAAACTGGGCCACCACTGTGGAAATCAGTATGGAGGTTCCTGAAGACAGACCCACTCTATGACCCTGCTCCACCACTCCTGGGCAACATTTGCATGTCAGTTAACAGTCTCACTACTCATAACAGCTAGGAAGTGGAACTGGCCTAGATGGCCATCAACAAACTGACGTATAGAGAAAATGGAGTACGTGTGCAATTTTATTCAGCCGTAAAGAAAATAATATTTGCAGGAAAATGGATGCAACTGGAAATTACTGTTAAGCAGAGTAAGCCAGACTCAGAAAAACAAATATCCAATGTTTTCTTTCATAAGTGGAACCTAAATTTAAAATTGTGTATATCAATGTATTACATGTTTGCTGGTCATAAAGCTAGAAAGAGGATCATGAGGGGGAGGAAGGGATCTGAGGGAGGTGGGAATTAGGGAACAGAACACAAGCCGTAGGCAAGCAGACTGAGGTGTGTGGACTTAACTTGGGGGGAAGAAAGGCAAGCAGCTAGAGGAGGGACAGGGTAGCTGGGGAGGAGAAAGGATGGACAACGTAGAATGGCACATGTGTGAGCACACCATGATGAAGGCCTGGCTCCTACACTAGCCTAGAAATTAATGAAAAATACTAGTGTTAGAACAGAAACGATGCGAGGAAGTACTGAGTCTAGCTCATTTCATTCTCTCCTCCCAATAACGCTCAGTGCTGACACTGGACACATTTACCTATGCAGTAGCTGAGTCACCAAGAGAAATTTTGTCAGAGAAATGTTTCTTTTGCAGCCAATGTCTGATATTCCCTGGCATCTGATAAAAATCCCCAAAGTTTTCAGTAAATGATTTGATTGATATTTTAATAGCCTACCTATCCATAAGCAGCTTTAATGTAGAAAACAAGAAATCACTGAATGAGACTGAGAAATGCACACTGTCTCAGAAAGGCCACACAACACAGAGAAGCCACATGACACCAGCACCTTACCTGGGGATACCACGGCTTCAGGGTCATTCATATCAAAGGCAGCCATGTTCCCTATGGCAAAGCCATAGCCTGAGTGAACATCAGGAAGCCCAATGGACCGCTGGAAAAGAACGAGACCTGAAACACAGCTGTTCCACTCTGCCTTCACTCTGAGCCCCATGGTGAACTATCTGTCTATGAACCTGTTCACAAAGCTGAATACTGCCGAGGACATCATTTCATAGTCTGACTGCCAACAGGGAAGTCTCAGAGTGACAGGCTGCCAGAGAATCACATGCTAAGTGCAGTGCTGTTACTTTTTAAATTCTCTCAAGACACTGGCAAGCTGTAGCTGTTCCATGGTTTATACAGGTAATGAGGATTTTCACAAGTGAAATCTATTTGATGGCATCAATATAGCACATTTCAAATACAGGGGCCGAGTAAAGGATGGTACGCCATGCCATACAGAAAAGCCGTCATATATGGTGAGACATGGAGATAACCAGAAATATGAGTTCATAGATACTGGAGCCCCCTCATTTTATCAACACCCCCACCTACCCTCCCCAAAGCACCGCACTGTTAATGAAGAAGCCCCATAAAAGTCTGGTAAATGGATCTACTTCTCAGCACTCTCCTCTGAAGGTGAAATCTGAACGCTAGGCTAGTGGAGCCCCCCCCCACCGCACACCACCCAGCTCCACTCTATTCACCATCACTGCCCCAGCATCGCTAGCATAGCCAGCTGGGCAGTCCTCTTCCTTTCTTTCTCAATCATCCTCACACAGACTCACAGTGAGACCTAGAACGGTGCACTGCTGAAGGAGTAACGATGCACAACGGTAAGATCTAAATCCCTTCACAACAGCCGCTCCAAACTCTTAGATTAAGAGACAGAGGGGCTACCGGGCCTCAGTCCTAAATCTAAGTGTTACTGGTACAGGCAAAGGTCACCGTCTAAATGACACCAGCATCCGTTAGGTGGAGCCCTTCACTCATCCAGCAAACTTACATACAATCACACACAATGTGAATGATCAAGGTTCTGGCTCTGACTCACATGAACAATCCCAGGCAGGGCTGCCACGTTGCCAATCTGCTTCATGGCTGGCAGGAAGCCACCGACACCTGAAACAAACACACCTCAGTCTGAAAAAAATGACACATTTAATTTTTAGCACGACTTAAGTACATGAAGGGGCAGAGGTTCTGGTTACAGAGCAGAGAAGGATGGTGGAAAGGAAAGTGGGGAGGAAACGTCAAGAAGCACGTTCACAGGAGGGGCAGAACACCAGACACGCTCGCCAGTGCTCTGTGCACACCAGAAGCACGTTCACAGGAGGGGCAGAACACCAGACACGCTCGCCAGTGCTCTGTGCACACCAGAAGCACGTTCACAGGAGGGGCAGAACACCAGACATGCTCATCAGTGTTCTGTGCACGAGGGATAGAAAACATTAACTATTAATCTTTATGCCGCCAGTATAAAATTACTCTCTCAATAACTCATAGTAGTCATTAAAAATATTAGCAGTGGGAGCTGGAGAGATGCTCAATGGTTAAAAGCACTCGCTGTTTTTGCAGATGATCCAGGTTCGAGTCTCAGCACCCACATGGCAGCTTACAACCGTCTCTGACCATCTGTAACACCAGTTTTAAGGGATCAAGACTGTCTCAAAACAAAACTACCCCAAAACAGCTGTGGTGTTAACCTAAAGGGCAAAGGGCAATGGGGGAAGAGCTGAGAAAACAAAACAATGACTTGAGAGTCAGGACGGATGGAGGGCAAGTCCAGCTTTGTCAAATGTTAGCAGCTGCTTTTTTTTTTTTTAAACATGTGTGTGTGTGTGTATGTATGTATGTGTGTATGTATGTATGTGTGTGTGTACGTGGAGGCCACAAGCCCACAATCGGTATCTTCCTCAAAGTCTCTCCACTTTATTTAAAACTTTTATCTACTCGCTGTGTGTAGGTGTGTGCATGTACAAGGAGGCCAGGGGACAGCTTGGCGGAGCCAGTTCTATCCTCTTATCTTTCCACGGGCTCTAGGAAGTGAACCCAGGTGGTGAGGGCTGTGTAGCAAGCACTTTTTCCCTAGCCCTCTACCTTATGTTTTGAGGCAGGGTCTCTCACTGAACCAGTTACTGGTTAGACTGACTGGGCAGCAAGCTCTGCCTGTCTCTGGCACCTGGCTCTGACGTGGATACTAGGGATTCCAACTCAGGTCTTCATGCTTACACAGCTGGCACTTTCCTCACTGAGCCACAGCCAAGGCCTGTAGCAGTGCCACTTAACACAAGGGGACACGCTCAAGTGAGGGAAGAGGGGTAGCCATGACAGGTGTCAACCCTGATGTTCACCTAACTAGCATACCAGCCAGTTAGGAGCTGGCCTTGTCCTCTTGAGATGCTTCAAATCCTTATTAAGAATGCTTGGGTCCCCATGACACCCCCCTACACCCAGGTTTACTAGGAAATTTGGGTAGGAATGGGTTAATGACCTTCATCCTTAATAGAATCAGGAGTGCTGATGAAGTAAAACTTGGAAAGGCAACAAGTCCTGCACCTGCCCATCATCACTCACTCCCGAGTCCAGTCAGTATCATTTACAATGTGGCATTAATAAATGTATCTAAGAAGCATACAGGCACATGTGCATGCATAAGGGAGCACTGGTTTTAAAATCAGGAATTCAGATTTGAAATTGTGACCAAGGACAAGTTAAAAATCACTTAGTTGGAGAGATGGTTCAAGAGTTAAGAGCATTGGCTGCTCTTCCTGAGGACCTGGGTTCAATTTCCAGCACCCATATGGCGGCTCCTGTCAGTAACTCCAAGGATTCCGACACCCTTCCAGACAGACATGCATGCAGGCAAAACACCAATGCACATAGAATAAAAATATAAAAAGAAACAAAATCACTTAAGTTCACTGAATTTGCCCGTCTACAAAAGACAGATAATACTGTTATTATCTGTTTCGTTATTACAAACATGGCATGGACAATCACTGTAAAAGACCTAATGAGGTGCCTGAGACACAGCGGGTGCAGGATGAGAATAGACTAGCCCCGGGCTCCAAACCCTTAACCAGCAGCATGCTAAACAGGCGGTCACAAACAGGCGCTTTCCTTGAAAGTGTTTTACTCTGGATGAGTTCTTTACTCAGGGTACAGGGGAGGCTTTACCGTCCCATACAGGAGCCTAAAGTGTACTCACCCCCGCCTCGACAGGCATTCCTTAATTCCTCAAACATCAGTTTTTCCAGAGAGTCATTCACGTAAAACACCCCTTCAACCTGATACAAGAGAAAGGCAAACATCGTCTAAACCCAAGTTCATCACGGACAGACGAGGTGGGCAGAATGTATGCGCTACGAATGTATGAGCTACGTGTTGGGTTTACATCGTTTATTCTGCATCAAACTCCCCTGTTACATCTCATAAGAACCTGGAAGATTTTAGAGCATTTCAGATCTGGATTCAAATCACGAATATTCAGCCAGTGAAATCTCAGCAACTATCTCCAAATCAGAAAAAAAACTAAAAATCTACACCACCTCTGGCTATGAATATTTAAGACAGCCACATTCAAACTGCCACTTCAGTGATCATGAACTTCTGAGGTATGTCTATTATGATTTTGCTATTTTGCAACTTACACAGTTTTTTTTAAAAAAAAAAAAAAAACATGGTGTCCTAAATAATGTATAATTTTCATGTGTCAAATAAAAAACTAGCAGGTAAATCTACTAACCAACTCCCCCTCTTTCCACAAAATAAAGGAAAAATAACATTGTTTTATTGCTGTGGTCTTTTTCTTCCTAGCATCTTGCAAAGTAATGGGGCTCAAAGACATTTTGTTTCGTGTCAAATGAAAGGAACGGCTAAAAGGAAATTTTGTGATTTTTGAGAGTCTTAAATAGGTTGCTTTGGCTGGTCCCGTAGGCATCCTAGACGGTTCTCTTGCCCAGTAGTATCCGCTAATAGGGCCTTCCGCCCTCCGTCTTCAGTGCTGATGAGAATACAGGCCTGAGCTACCTACCATGCAAGGCCTATCAGAAACTTCTTTACTAATACCGAGGACTGCAAACCTTTATTGCATTCCCCTGGCACTTAAGGGACCGAGTCACTTAACACACGTGCCAAAACCTCCAAAGGTTTTCTTCCTCGACTTTAACGGAAGCCATGAGCACAAACGGCCTGGTTTTAGCCCCTGGTCTCCTGCTCCCACATCAACCAGGCAGAGAAAAAGAAGCAGACTGGACACGAAGTCAGAGCAGTCTTCCTGGATGGGTACGGACGGGTCCTAGGGGTCTCGGGCATCTCGAAGACCGGGAACAATACATGCGTGGGGAAAACACGCGTGAACCGCCCCACTGTGTCTGTCCTCGCTGGGGAGCAGACCCGGACCCTGTGGGGGGCCCGGCCGGCGCGGGGCGGAGGAGGCCGGTTAGCGGCGGAAGCGCTGCCCGCAGCCCCGAAGGCCGCTACCCTCGCCCCGCAGGCCACAGCCCCGAAGGCCGCTACCCCGGCCCCGCTCACCTGCATGTTGGGCACAAAGCCCTTCTTGATCCTCCAGCAGTTTTTATTGATCTTGTCCAAGAACTGCAGCTCATCATTGTAGTTGCGACTCATGGTGGAGGCGAAGGTGGCTGCAACTCCCGAATCGAAGAGAATCCGCCGCGCAGTCCACCGGCTCCGCGTAGCCGCCTCTGGGGACTCAGGGCGCAGGCGCGACCGACGCCGCTGCAGGAGGGAGGAAGGCAAGCGCCGAGGCTCAAATCTCCTCGCGCAAGTCGCCGTCATCTGGATATGAAGCCTTCCGCGAAGGAAAGCTAAACCAAAGATCTGGTTAAACTACCGTTCTAGTGGACTTTTGTTTTAAAGGTTAGGTCTCACCATTTAGCTATTAGTGAGTCTGGAACTCGCGCTGACTCGCTGGAAAATGCTGGCCTCGAACTCCGCGAGATCCACTTGCCTATTGCTGCCGCGGATAAAAGGCTGTGCTTGGAAATGTTTTTAAGCCGCTCCCGAAAACCCTTGAATCTGAATCAAGTCAACTGCTCCGGAGAATATATAGCTTGGATTTCACAGCCCCGTTATGAAGTAGCTGAGCAAGATAAAATACTAATGAACAGCACATTTGACCATTGTAATGTTTCAGAATGGAACTGTGGACGTACAACAAACATTTTCCGTTACAAAAAGAGCATTCCAAAGAAGCATATGACTACAACGTATCTTTTATTTCTACAAACGCTTATGAAGGCATCTGATATAGCCAGCAATGCCCTGCAAAGGTGAATACATTAGAGTTGCTGTGAACCATTGGGGTTTCTTAGGCTAACTTTGTTTTTTCTTTTTCATTCATTCATTCATTTGTTTATTTACTTATTTATTTATTTTGGTTTTTCGAGACAGGGTTTCTCTGTAGCTTTGGAGCCTGTCTTGGAACTAACTCTTGTAGGCCAGGATCCACCTGTCTCTGCCTCTGCCTCACAAGTGCTGGGATTAAAGGCGTGCGCCACCAATGCCCAGTGGCTAACTTAGTTTGGAGTAAGCCCTCTGTGATGTGCCTTTAAACACAGGGTTTGATTGATTTGTTTCTAGTCCTATTTCCTGTGAAGAAAAAGCACAGTAGCTATCAGGAAGGCTCGATTTCCACCTATGCCGTTACCAACCTTTGTGTGATAAATTCCTCTTAATCTCTGTGTTCTCATCGATGTAGTGGGATCATAATTGCCACACACCAAGCCTGTCTGTGCTCTATGCACTACCATACAGTTCCCGAGCTTTGTGGAATTGAAACACACAATGACAGACAGACAGAGAGACAGAGACGTGGACCTCTAGTCACTGGTAAGCAGCCCTTTATTCAATAGCACCGTGGAGGCTTATCTACCCAACAGTCAGGTTGGCCAACAGGTGAAAACCTTGTCCTCTGATCCTCAAGGTCAAGGCAACACGTGCTCGTGAAGCAGAGCTGGTAAACAACTTTGACACAGCTTTTAGTAGCTCAAATCAGAAGGAAAGAGCAGCTGGAGGCCAGGACTCCAAATGGTCCCAACAATAATTCTACACAGAGAGGTTGTGAAGATCACAGGAATGAAGCTGGAGGAGTCACCAGGCCAGGGCTTTAAGCACTTAACAGTACTCTTCCATTACCCAAGAACCCAAGCAGCGTACAAACAGAGGGTGTGGTTTCTGTGCGTTTTCACTTAGCCATCCTGGCTGTCCCATCCTGTTCCCCATTCCGTCTCACCCAGATGATGAATAACACTGATGGCAGCTGTGAAGTGTCTAGCTTTCGTAGGCCACTCTGCCACTTTTCTTCCATCCCTGAGAGGACGCCCCAGACTTAAACAAACAACACAGGATGACTGACCACAGGAAGATTTAAGAGGCTAGCAACTCCTTTTTAATATTGATATTTGTGGAACATCAGCCTTTGCCATTTTCTGTCATATTTTATTAAAATAAATTCAGGACGGGAGTTTTCACACACAGAGACTGACATTGATAGAAAACAATTTTAATTAAGCACAGGACAGTCATAGTAAACATAAAACATACAATCCAACTAAAGAAGGCAGTCTCTAAAGAGCAGACATGATTTAGACACACTCACACACACACACACACACACACACACACACACACACCTACCAGTGCACATGCAGACAAGTTCCTTAGCCACCTGTTCAGATCTACAAACCTCACTCTTATCCACAGGTTATAAACACAGGCACACAACATGCTACATATGCTGACATACATATATCCCCCTCCCCCTGCCTTGTCCCTGTTCAGCCCTTTAACTTGGTCAGCCTTATTCTAGGTCTCTTAGGACTCCAGAGAGAAACTGTTTCACAAGGGCTTGAATACCCAGGGTGCAGGGCCTTCATCTTCCAGGTTTACAGTTCCCATGGGACGGAATGTTGTTTACTTCCTGGGTTGAATTGTGAACCGGCAATCAGTGGGTTGGCTGTTCTCTCCATGGTCGGTTTAGCAGGTTCAGACCTCCCCAGGTGTGGAGATTTGGCTGTTGTTTAGAGACTGTTTCATGCGCCAGGTCAGTAGAAATCAAAAGGAAACCCTGAAAAGTATACAGAATGAAGACAATAATAAACCAAAGGCGTATTTGGGTTTTCCTGTGGGAGGAAAATTTCTTTGGTGGGCCCTAAGGCATCAAGCCTTTCCCTGCCCCTGTACCCTACGTGAAGGCTCCTGATGTGAAGGGCTATTCTGAATCACTGTCGCAAGATGTGACTTAGGGAGTGGAAAAGAGGAAATCTGGTGGGGAAGAGTGAGCTTGGAGTAGTGGCCAAGTGGGAGATGCTTTCTGAAACCTGTTTCTACTTTCCAAAATACAACACGCAGAAAAGAAGGGGCGGCAGTTTTGTGAAGTTACTTAGTAACAGTCTCCCAGGAAACAGCGTTCACTAGGGCCCAGTTCTGAAAACGGCTGAAATCCTAAGATCCATAGGGTTCTTTGTTGTGATGGTTTTAATCCTTCAGCCTCATATATTTAGAAACCAGCCAGTGACACTGCTTTGGAAGGTTGTTGAACCTAGGAGGTGAGCTCTTGCTGAAGAAAGTGTCTTGAGGTCTTATAGCTTAGGGGATTTCCTGGACACTGTATTCTACCAGGTCTCTCTGTTTCTGTAGCCCCATCTTTCGCTGCTGTCATGGAGGACTGTATCCCTTCTAACTGCTACTGAGAGGGCTTGGGGGCGGGGGAGGGCGGGGCAGATCAGACTCTACTAGTAGCCCCACAGAGACTAGCTGGTTCACTAGCATGGGACAGAGCTAAACAGTCAGTCCTCAGGAAAACTACAGTTTAGGAGCAACCAATCAGCAGGCGCCCCACAGCCTTCTGCTAACTCAGCAGACATCCCAGGGCCCCTTCTTCTGGCTAAGTAGGCCCCCAAAGCCCCTTTGCTCCCCCCACCTTCTGCCACCTAGTCTCCTGATAACTAAAGTTAGCTTTCCCTACCCTGTTGCTGGAAGGTCCCTAACCACTAGAATCTCCCATCAATCACCCCCAGACTAATTCCTCCTCTCTGGAATTCCTCTAACTCCACTTAAAAGGAGCTTGTGACCTTTTTTGGGGGGTCGCCATGTGCCACCCCGATGTTGGGATTAATAAAGCGCTCTTGCATATGTGGCTATTGGTCTTTCCTTGGAGGCTTCTCTCAGACCCTAACATTTGCCACACCTTTCCCTGCTGTGGTAGACTGTACCCCTTTGAAATGTAAGCCAAAATAAACCCTTTCTTACATTGTATCCTGTCAGACATTAAGTCACAGCAAAGAGAGATGCTAACTTCTAACTAACATAGCAGCGTTTTCCTTTCTACCCAAGATACTAAACTTCTTTGGGTCTACTTTCTTAGATAAATGGGATTAATGATGTCAGCCTTACAGCTTGTCTGGTGAAATAAAATACTTTTAAAAGTATTTTTCTTATACTATGGAGTGATTTAAATGTGACTTCAAAGTGAAATCAGACTTGGTCTGACTTTTAAATTTTTCATTGTTAATTATAAGCTTTAATAGCTGGATGTTCTGTTTATAAAACTCCTTGGGCTGGTAAAAGTCTAAGGAAAGCAAAATAAAACATAATGATGGGAGACAGCTGTGTGGATAAGAGGACACCTTGTTCTTACAGAGGACCTGGGCTAGGTTTCTAATACCTACAGTGTTTGAGTCATGATTGACTGTTACTCTAGTTCCAGGGGATCTGATGTGGTACCAGCAGGAACATGGCATACATACACACACTCATGAACACACATATCCACATGAAATAAAGTAAATGTATTTTTTAAAAATAAGTAACGAACAAAACAGGAAGCTTGTTCTACTGTGAAAATCAATAGTGAGGAGAATAGGAACCTTACCTCCAGAACTTTAATGTCTGAATTGACGAATGAGATGTTGTAGGGGTTGGGGAGAGGAAACCCTTGCTGCAGTTTTGCTGGAATGTAGAAAAAAGGTGTAAGGTAATCAGGCGTGGGAACTGATTTTTTTTTTTTTTTTGGGAAAAAGAGGTGGAACTAGAAGCTTTTTAATAGTTTATCTTATCATTGTTCCTGGTCTTGTTTTAATTCACAGTAACATGTCCCTAGCATTTTGCTGGATGAATTAGTAATTAATTTATATTCAATAAAAAATACCTGTAATTATGTGTATTTGGATACCAAACTAAACTAAACATTGTCCATTTCCTCCCATTTAAGTACTAACCGTGCCTGACTATGCCTTTCATTTTCTACATAGTCATAAAAGATAGTGTGTATATATGTATATGTGTACACACGTATTTACACACACATATGTATACATGTATATATATATTTATAATAGTGGGGTGTATTTGTGTGTGTGTGTGTGTGTGTGTGCACCTGTGTGGAGGACAGAGGATAACCACAGTGTCATTCCTCACTTCCATCCACTACCTTGGTTTTTTGTTGCTTTTGAGATGGTGTCTCATTGACGTGAAACTCCCAAGTAGGCTAGGCTGGCCAGTGAATCCAAGAGATCCAACTGTCTCTGCTTCCATCAGCACTGAGATTATAAGCATGTACCATTGTGCCCGGCATTTTAAAAAAAAGGGGGGGGGAGGGGACTTCCTGGAGGATTGAATTCAGGTTTTTGTGCTTTCAAGATAGTTGCCAACTATTAATCCAGTCCCCTATTTTGAAAATTTCTAATTCATAGACTTGGGAACATTTTAGGTCTACTATAAAAACTCCAGATGCTTTGGCTTGTAAGTCATTCTGGATGGGGGAGAGAACCAGGATTGTCATTCATTAAAGTGTATCTTCCCAGACAGTAGTCCTACGGAGCCTAATATTGTTTCTAGTTAACCTGAAGGAGACATAACTGTCTAAGGAAAGAGTTCTATTTCACTAACTCAAGCCAAGTTAGCCTTGCTTGCTGAATGTGTAAACAGTGTTGTTAGCGATCATAATCCTGCTAACTGGTTGCTTCAGCTCTTATTGCTGAACACTGCAAACTTCTGGCTCTGAGCCAAATCCACAAAAGCACTCTAGACATCCAGGCATCAGGGTAGAAAAGTTCCACACACAACTGAGAGTGTGGCCAATCCCATCATGATTTAAAGGATTCCTTACTATTGGCCAGAGGGAGGACTCCAAAGTGAAGAATGGAAGAGAGGATATTCTCAAACCTCACGACCTAAAATGAAAAAGGAGACTTTATCAGTTGCCAAGTCAAGGCTTCCTGAGAGCATCAAGCCTGGTTTGGGTGTGCAGGTCTCCAGAACTCAGCTAGATAGAAAGTTATGACTAGACTTTTCCCCCCTGCAGGTGCAAGCTAGCTCCTGACTCTTAATATCAGAATTCTCCCTGAAGTGAAACATCTGTTTGGGCCTCAGCTAAATTCGCTGACCTGACTAACATCCCCAGATCTGGTCCTGTCTTACTGCCACCTTTTGGTTGGATGTGGCCACGATAAGAGGCTAAGTGACCTGTCTAAGAACACACAGCCAGTAGGTGGGACTTCACTCTTGCAGCCTGGCCTCAGAGTTAAGGTATGAAACCATTATGTGTATTCTCCATCTACGTAGACAAATCAGTTATTTTAAGTGCAGGAAGAATGGCCACTATTTACTTCCTATCTGCCACCTATCATACTGTAGATATGTTGAGTGAATTGGGCTTCAGCAGATTCTCTCAACAGCCCTGAGTGATCCCTACCTCCATCCCTGCTCCAATGGCCTGTTCTTTTCTTCTATATTATTTTCAGTGCATGAAATGTATATATTTGTTCACTATTTGTACCCTCAACTGGTTGCAAAAGCATATATTTATTCTCACACATTCTAAACCTGGGTTCCAAATAGAAGTGCTATTGATATTTTGGGATGGATTTGCTTGTTTGTCTGGGTACTGGCTGGCGTGCTATGGGAAGCTCAGAAACATCTCTAACATCTATTCCTGTATCGCTCTCCTCCCCATTCCAGGCCACAATAGCAGAGGTCCCTAAAGGACTAAGTGGACCCTAGAGGAGAATCACTACACAGAATGTTAATGCCACAACGGGGAACCTTAGTCTTGAGCATTGCTAGGCTCGGTAAGAAGTTGTACATGAAAGACTGACGTTAAGAATGAAAGTTCACGTCCGGTCATGTCCAGCCAAGCATGCGCTGGGCAGAGCTCTACCCAGGAAGTCTGACAACGTGCTTCCACATTCTATGATAGGACCGTTTGTGAGCAAAGGAAGCCATGGACTTGGCTGACCTTCTTGACGTCTAGGAATACAGACATTCCTGTTACTTGTTGGGGAGTGTAGGGATTTAAATGAGAAAAGTCTCCCATAGGCTCATGTATCTGAACACTTGGTCCCCAGTTGGCAGTGCCATTCGGAGGTTATGGAAACATTTAACCTTTTCCCTTGCTGGAGGATGTATGTCACTGGGGGTGGGCCTTGAGCGTCTGTAGCGTCACCCGACTTCTTGTTTATCCACTCTACTTCCTGTGTGTGTGGGGATATGGACCCACTTCATGTGCCTGCTACCTGTCATTATGGACTCCCCCTCCAGAACCACAAACCAAAATAAATCTTTCTTTTTCTTTTTTGGTTTTTTGAGACAGGGTTTCTCTGTAGCTTTGGAGTCTGTCCTGAAACTAGTTTTTGTAGACCAAGCTGGCCTTGAACTCACAGAGATCCACCTCTCTCTGTCTCCCAAGTGCTGGGGTTAAAGGCATGTGCCACCATAGCCTGGCTACAAACCTTTCTTTTATAAATTGCTTTTGGCCATGGTGTTTATGACAGCAACAGAAAAAGAGCTAAGATAACATGTCCACTCCCAAGCTGGATGTGGCCTGAATACCACTTAAATTTAACACTAGAGGATCGTTTAAAGAATGCCATTTTTCTAGTATCTCACACAGTCTTTCCAATTCTTTTCAAAGCCTTGCAATATGAGTAAAAGTATATTGCTAAGCTAATGGGTTTCATAAATGAATACCACAAAGGCCCCAGGTTCAGTCTCCCGTGCCTCAAAATCCACCAAACACGTGAACAAGAAAAAAAAATCCAAAGCTAAAACTGTGGAGAAATTCAGGACTCAGAGACACAGAAAAGCGCATACACAGGTTGCAACCCAACAGAATTCTGTTTCTCGTGCCCTTTCCAGGGTACCCTGAGCTTGCATTCCCTACCTTCACATCTCTATGTCTGTTCTCTGGCAAAGTGAGGCGGAACCTGAAAGGAAACAGGAAGAGGTTACAGGGAGGTAGATTTATAGGGGCGGAGAGATGGATCAGCAGTTAAGAGTATTTCTCTTGCAGAGGACCAGGGTTCAGTTCCCCATCTCCCCACATAGAGACACAACCATTTGTAACTGTAGTTACATGCATTCAATGACCCCATCTGACCTCCCTAGGCATTAGGCCCATGGTGCGTAGATATTCAGGCAACACACTCATATACATTAAATAAATCTAAAAAAAATTTTTTTAAAAGAAGGCTAAATTTATGCGCTGGAGAGAAGGCTCAGAAGAGCACTGGCTACTCTTCCAAAGGTCCGAGCAACCATCTGTAATGAGATCTCTCGCATGCCCGCAGCCTCCTTTACAAGTGGATTCTTGTCTCTGGCTGCAGAGACACTGGCAGACAAAACCACTGGCCCGGTTCTGAAAAAGACAATCCCAGCTTGGACCATGAGGTGAGCCTGACTTTGGCTTTTGAACTATCTTCTGTTCGACTCCCTCATCTGATAGTTATAGTGCAGCTACGAAGAACAAACTCTTACTGCAGGGCCACAGAGCTGGTGGGAAGGACGTAAAATCAAAAGATTGTCTTCCTTGAAGACAAACAATATTGCGTCTTGCCTGGGGGTGAGGCATAGTGGCAAAGCCCACTTAGTGTGCCTGTGGCACTGAGTTCTATCATCCTGCAGGTACATGGAGAATACAGTCCATTCAAAAAGTTTTAGAGAAAGTTTATTTCCTAGATTGAAAGCCAGAGTAAAACTGCAAACTCTTAAGCATGATGAAATGTCATACGTGACCTGGGTCAATATGGTGAAATTGATACAGCAAAAGCCAAGAGGGAAAGTGAAGTGCAAGGTCGTAAAAAGGTCATCCCTCCAACCCCATGCATGCCAAGAGAGACAAGGACAATCAGCCCTACAACCCAATGCCTTATGTCTTATTTCTGTTTCAGTTTGTAACCATGAACTTTTCAAGGACTGAGATCCAGTCTTAGTGACTGTATCTAGGCATTGAGTACATTTCTCAGTATATCCCAGCACTAAGCATGACTTTATGGGTCCATCCAGAAGATGTTTCATGAGCACCTAACCCATGTCAGTTAAGGGGCAGGTGCTGGAGATGACTGTGGACAAAATCAGACTCAGAGTTCTCAGGGAGTTCACAGCCTGGTGGGAGGTGGGGGCATTATCAAAGAATCCCGACAATTAAAGTTTAATTTCAAATTGAGGTAAATGCTCTGAAGGGAAGAAACGAGTCATCGAGTCTTGTGACAGAGGCACTTGACCTGACTTGGTAGATGCATGAAGGCTCCCAAGGAAAGTCTCCTTAAGCTGAAACGGGGAGGATGGATAGCATTTAAAATGAAAAGCAGGAGAAGGAAGGGGGCCTGACAGTGGCCCCTTGAGGGGACAGAGCCACAGTGAGGACACAGCAAAATGGCGCTGGAGAGGCAGACGCAGCGACCCCACTATGTGGAATTTGATCTTGAGTCTGGAAGCAAAGAGTCCACGGAAGGTATTGAAGATGAAAGATGATGGTTGCAGTGTGGAGAGACGACTGAGAGCCAAGAGCTTCTCAGGGGCTCATCCAATGCTCAGCCATGCATTGGCCGTGCGAAGAATTTAATTTAAAATTGTAGAGGAGGATGCAAAGTAGTGCAGACGCCGGTGTTCTTTTGTGGGTTTACAAGGGTGTATGTGTGTGAGAGAGCATGGAGTGGGGGACGACCGTCGTGGGGCACAGCAAGTTGTACTTTGAGGAAAGCATTCCATAGGCACCTCAAGAGTGAACATTCATACCCACTAATTGCTTGTTTATCCTTTCCTCTCCAAGGTCAGGCAGGGACCATTGTCCTTCTCTCTGTTCTCTGGACCAAGAGCAGTACAAGGCATGAAATATGTGCTCAAGAAATCCTTACTGACTGGATGTAGAGAGAAAGAGCAGAAGACAGAGGGGATGGGTAGGAAGTGCTAACTGGAATCCGGGGGGTGGGAGTCCTTTTGAGGTTGAAGACATTCTAAAGAAAGTCTTAGGAAGATAGGGAAGGGGGAGGAGCAGCTAGGGTTGGGGATTTGAAAGCCAGGACAGCAGTTGAAGAGCTTTCGAAGTCAGAGTATGGTGCTTTCCTTCACTCTTTGTCTGAGTCTTTCTTCCCCTTTTTTTGCCTGCTTCTGCTTCTCCAGGGCTGATCTCCTAGCAGAGATCAAACAGCATGACTTTTCCCTTTTCCTCCTGTGGGTAACTGTTGAGATTTTCAGGTTGTATGCTTGAGGGTCTTCCTTTTAAACTCTGGTAGAATTGCCCTTGAACCTAAAAGTAAACTAAACCAAACCAAAACAGAACAACACAAATCACCTAGCAGGCTGTGGGTTTGGCCTTTAGTTAAAGGTTTCGTGGAAGAACTACTCACTTAGCGGGTAAGGATTCCCCAGTGTTTTCACGGGAGTTCCTCCGGCAGCCTGTAAATTTTCTGTTTAGAGTTTCCTCCTTTGCCAACAGTCCAAAAGCACCCTCATGATGAAAACCACAGATGCATTCTCTCTGGATATGTGTTCCTGATGGCACATGTTGGGAAATATTTACCCGCCCCACCTGCGAGGAGGTGAGTTAGTAATTGGCTGCATGTGTATTTTCTGACTACATTGCTTGGGAGGGGTTGTGGTGTGTGTGCATGCGTGTGTGCGTGAGTGCATGTGTGTGTGTGTGTGTGTTGATGGATAAAGAAACAATAACGTATGTTTGATTACCTCAAGGTGTTTTGGGTATTGTGTACACATTCCCATATGTGTGTGCAGGTGTGTATGTATTTGTGCATGTGTCCTTACGTGTGAGGGTCAGAGGTCACTCTCAATCACTCTCCACCTTATGTTTTGAGGCAGGGTCTCTCACCAATCCCTGAACTCCCTGTCTGACCGTGAAGCTCTGGGGATCCTCCTGTCTGCCTCCTCTGCTCCGGGGTTACAGACATCTGTCTCAGCACCTCACTAGCTATTTATGTTAGTTCTGGGGATCCAGACTCAGGTACTCCTGTTTGTGCAGCAAGCACTTCATTGACTGAGCTATCTCCTCTGGCCCTGACTGCCTTGAGCTTTGTAGATTGAGGGTTAGAATTAAGTTTTCTGAATGAAGACCAGGAAAGAGAGAGTATCATTTAACATGGTCTATGGATCTATAAAACACCTACTATGTGCTATAGATGGCTCCAAACTCAACTCTATTTAGCTGAGGAGGCTCCATGACAGAATACTGGGAACCTGCTTTATGATGTAGAGGGCCAGTGCTACAGCTTTTCAGCTTTTTTTTTTTTTTTTTTTTTTTGAGACAGAGTTTTTCTGTGTAACTTTGGAGCCTGTCCCGGAGTTCACTGTGTAGACCAGCTGGCCTCGAACTGACAGAGATCTGCCTGTCTCTCCCTCCCGTGTGCTGGGATTAAAGGCATGCACCACCACCACCTGGCCAATGCTATATCACTTTTAAGGCTGCTCTGACTTGTCACGTCTCTGGGGACCACTTTCCCCACCTTACGTGGTCAAACTTGGATTCTGGGATGGGAAGAGAGAACTAACTACCAGGACTGGTAGCCAATGGCTAGGCTTTGTGCCAAGGGCTTCTTATCCATCACCCCACCCACTTGTCCACCAGATCTATGCAGAGGTGAGAGGTGTGGTGTCTGTCTGATGAGGAAACTGATACTTAAAGCTTGAAGAGCTTGCTTCAGGTTCGCACAGCTACCAGGTAACAGAATCCGATCCAGATCAACCTGACTGCACACACTGACTAGACATTCCCAGAGAGGTCGGGCTTGTTAGTAGCATCCCTAACTGTCCACTTCTTTTGTCCATTCCTCTACTTGGTGCCAGCAGTGAGAACAGGGTTGTGTGCCTTTTCTATCCAGGACACTCTGTTCTGTGTCTTTTCTTTGGATTTTCAATGCTTAGTACTGAGAAATGGTTTATTGTCTTTTCTAGTTCTGCATGGCACCAGGTTCATGAGTGTCCTGATCCAGACAGCCACATTTATTTCCTAAGTTCCAGGTCTAGGTGCCATTTTCTACGCCTTAGTTCATCCCTGTGCCAAAGGTAAGGTAACACTGTAGGTAAACACCCATGGCCTTGAAAACAGGTTCAGGTTGTTCTGTGGCCTTTGGACAGCTCTGTGACCTTGAGAGTAAGTTATCTAAGCTCCGTGACCCTCAAGTCACCTCCAGTGCCCACTGAAGTTGTATTTGGTTCTCTCCTGGGTCTCTGTGCTGTCCTGCCTCTGGTTCCTGGTCATCTAGGGAGTGTCAGGTGTGAGCGCCCCCTCGTGGCCCTTTTCCTCCTACTGCGTTGCCTCACCCAGCCTTGATAGGAGGGTTTGCACCTTATCTTATTGTAACTTATTAGGCCATATTTGTTGGATACCCCTGGGAGGCCTGCTCCTTTGGGGGAGGGGGATGGAGGAGGAATGTAACTGGGAGAAAAGAGAGTAGGGTGGGAGGAACTGCGAGAGAGGGAGGGAGAGGAAACTGCAGTCGGGGATGTAATGTATGAGAGAAGACTAAAAGGAGAAAGATGTAAATGAAGTAAAAGGGGTGCTGTGCTGGGTGAAGGACCTAGGAGGCTTTAAAGTTCAACAATAAAGGGAAGTAGAGGACGGCGACCCCCACATAGGAGTGTGGGGTTCTCTCAATAAGGACACTCGTGAAATGACATTGTAGGGGCTACAGGGGTAGCTGAGAGTGAGAACACTTGAGTCTGAGCCCTAGCAGAGAGAGACAGAGACAGACAGAAGGACACACAGAGGAGAGAGAGAGTTTGTGTAATTGAACATTTCCTTTCGGATTGCTGGGACTAGACAGAAATGTCAAGTGATAGTTACAGCCAGCATTCTTTGGGCAGCAAACAGACAGTGTACACTTAAGGACCTGCAATGCCACAAACCCCTGAAGCAGGTTTTATCAGAGCATCGTTTTATGGAGAAGGAAACAGAGATCCAGAGAGGTTAGCTAACTTGCCTGCCTGAGACTTACACAACCAATAAACGGCAGTGCTGGCACCTCAACCCAGCTAGGCCTGCTCATAATGACACCCCCTTGGGTTTGCCTGTGATTTCTGCATTTCTTATCTGCACAGCCAAGGCTAAGCAGTTCAGCCAGAGTGGGTGGGAAGGCCATGGCACGCTGGGAGTTTATCTGGAGACACTATTGCCTGGCTCTTCTCCTTTGATGTCTGTCTCCTGGATTCCCCAATGGTGCCCTTCCCTTGTGATAACTCTCTGTGACAAGGCCAAAAACCAAACCGGCTTGGCCTGAAAGGCCACAGGCTGAGTCCTAGAGGAAGGAGGGGCAATGCTGTTGGGAGGCGGGGCTGCTGCTCCCACAGCTGAGGACAAGACTGCCTCTCAGTCCAGCCTGGGCAGCCTTACTAAGCTGTTCTCTGGCTGTTTGGCCAAGTGAGACCTGACCCACAAACCTTGCCCCAAACCGGCTCAATGTCTGAATTTAATACAGCATCTTCTGCAGGAACCACCTTCAGACTCCTTCAGTTTCTACCCTGACATTCTTCATGTATTTTTTTTAAAGCCTTGTGTGTATGTGTATGTGTATGTGTGTTGTGCTTATCTGTGTGTGCACCAGTAAAGGCCTGGAGTCCATGCCAGATGTCTCCCTCAATATTTTACTTATCTGTCTGTCTGTCTATCTATCATCTATCTATCTATCTATCTATCTATCTATCTATCTATCTATCTATCTATCTATCATCTATCTACCATCTATCTACCATCGATCTATCATCTACCTACCTACCTATACATCCATCCATCATCTATCTGTCTGTCTGTCTATCTATCATCTATCTACCTACCTACCTACCTATCCATCCTCTATCTATCTATCTATCTATCTATCTATCTATCTATCTATCTATCTATCTATCTATCTATCTGAGACAAGGTCTCCTACTAGCTAGTTTTGGCTAGTCTGGTTGGCCAGCAAGTCCCCAGGATCTGCCTGTTTTTGCCCTTCAGCACTGAGGTTAAACTGTGCACCACCACGCCCACCAGGTGTCAGAGATTCAAACTCAGGTCTTCATGTGTATTCAGTAAGGAGTTTTCCCACGGAAACACCACCTCTGCCCTTCCTCATGGTTCCGGAACTAGAAGAGCTGCCTTTCTCTTTAGCAGTGGCTCTAAACAATGTAGTGATTCCTACCCAGATTAGACTAAGACACCATGTTACTGCCCAGTTTGAATTCCTGCCTTGACTTCCCTCAACAGATTGTAACTTAGGATATGTAAGCCAAACAAAACCTTTCTTTCCTGAGTTGCTTTTGGTCATGCTGCTTTATCACAGCAATACTAACCCTAAGATAAGACTTGACCATGGCCATAAGGCCAATGAGAAAGGATGCCCCCTCTTCTTGCCATAACCCATTCAATATACTCTTCTATGAGTCATCAAGAGAAATTTTAGCCATCACCGGAATGGGTGCTGATAGAATTATCTTTTTTTTTTTTTTTTTTTTAGTTTTAGTTTTTTGAGACAGGGTTTCCCTGTGGCTTTGGAGCCTGTCCTGGAACTAGTTCTGTAGACCAGGCTGGTCTCGAACTCACAGAGATCCGCCTGCCTCTGCCTCCCGAGTGCTGGGATTAAAGCATGCACCACCATCGCCCGGCTAGAATTATCTTTACAATGACCTTGTTTCTATTTTATCTTACCATTGCTCTCATTGGAAGGAAGAGAAAAAACAGAAGCGTAATTTTCTTTTACTGAGTTCAGCCTTTGAAATAATCTGTTCTGTCAGGGGCTGAGTGCTGCGCTGACTCACAGTCCCACAGTGGGAAAACATTTGTTTTCTCAATGGCCACTTTGTCTTTGGGGAAGGCTCACTAATGTGTTACCGAGGTTTCCAGCAGTCAAATCAATTGATTTGACTTACCTGTTCAGCGACAAGGAGCAGATCAGTTTTTGTCCCAAAATAGCCAGGCCAACACTGGTGCTAGCGATCTGAAGATGAGAAAGCCCTTGTTACTGAAGTGAGGGGCTGATACGGACCACAGGTATAATAGTTCCATGACAGGAGGACAGCGGAAACATCCCAAGCCCAGCGTTTCTCTTATTCGGGAAATGTTGCAAAGATGTATCTCTACCTATGGACAGGGCAGCCTGAGTGTATTCTAGCATTTGGATGATTGAAGAAGGAGGAGGTTCAAGGTCAGCTTGGTCCAAATGTGGGGGAAATACAATCTTGCAGAGAAGGAAGATGAGTGTAAGAGTTTCTTGTTTGAGTGTTTCTTTTAAATTAATTTTTTTTGGCAGGGCTGTGGATTAAACCCAGGGTCTTACGCATGCTAAGCAAGTATTCTACCACTGAGCCATATCGTCAGCCCCCTCTTTAATGTTGCTTTCCCTAACCACTCTTCTCCTTCATGTGTGTAATTTTGTTTGGCTTCATTGTACTGTTTTTAACTTTTCATTGGTCAGGGAAAATTGACTTTATTACAGCTCTCTAATGTAAATGGAAGGGAACCTGGGAAATAGAGGTCAGTGAGGTATTTTATACACAGGCTCATGAGTTCTTCTATCTCCATATAGGGGCACTTCTGTATATGGGCAGGTGGGTCTGTTTCTGGCAGCCCCAGTATCTACTCTTAATTTAGAAATCACCCTTCACTCCAAACATCTAAAAGCTGCTGGCCAGTGATTCCCAGCAAGAACAGGACTGGTACCCAGAGGCTGCCCTCCTGCATCCCCAGACTCACAAAGTCCATGGAGACGATGGGCTCGATGGTGGAGTTCTGCCGTTCTGTGAGCATGATGACAGAAGCAGGGAACTCCAGGCTGAAATTGTTGGGGTGTAAGTTGATCACAGGAGGCCCCATGGCCATGATCTGCAGCATGAATGGCTGGGATAGGACGTAGATCTCTGCAATCTGTCCCATTCGGGGAGAGAAACAGAGATAGAGAGTCAGGAGCTGATGAGGGGAATGCACAGGCCTGGAGTGGTTTGTGCTAAATCTAGCAACATGCGGTTAAAACAGAAAACACCTCTTTACTGGGAATAACGGTTACTTTATTATCTCTTATCTACTCTTCATACAACTCCAAGGCAGGTTCTATAAGCCGCGCTGTTTTATTTTTATTATTTATTCATTTACTTGGTTTTTCAAGACAGGCTTTCTCTATGTAGCCCTGGCTGTTCTGGAACTATAGACCAGGCTGGTCTTGAACTCAGAGATCTACCTGCCTCTGCCTCCCAAGTGCTGGGATTGAAGGCGTACACCACCATCTGGCAGGAGTGCTGTTTTACAATGGAGGTTGAGTTGTGGACAGGCCAAGTGCTTTGCTCACAGTTCTCACAGAATAAGCTGTAGACTGAAATTTAAGCCAAGATCTGCCAACCTTGAGTGCCTTTCTCTGAAGCAGCTTGCTCTTCTAACTTAAGCCTGTAAGTTCCTTGTGATTGATACCTAGAATGCTATGAAGGGCTGATATTAATAATTGTCTTATTAAAGTCATGTGTAATCCCAGCACTTGGGAAAAAGACTCAGGAGGATTAAAAATTAAAGACTAGCCTGGGTTAAATACAGAGTTCCAGTTTATCCTGAGCTACATGGTGAGACCTTGCCTATAAGTAAATGAATAAATGAATGAATGATGTAATTTAAGGATTAAATATTCCATTCAAGCCCATCATTTTTATATTTAAGCAAATTATTTTAAGAGTGGTGGAATTTTATGGATTGATTATTTTATGAATTTACAACACTTTAGTTGTACTTTAATGGGCTTTATTTAGGAAATATTTCTGGATATATGATTAGGAAGAGAAAAATCTTGTAGGACAGAAAGATGACCAAGTATGGTGGTATATACCTTTAATCCTAGCACATGGGAGTCTGAAGCAGGAGGATTGCAAGTTTACCCATGTTACATATTAAGACATTTTCAAGAAATGAAAGAGAAGAAGGAGGGTGGGGAGGAAAAGGAAGAAAAGAGAAGCAGGAAAAGAAAAAAAAGTTTATAAATATGGATTGACTTATGCTTAGATGAAAAGAGAATGTAGAGAATCTAAGAGTCTCCTGGAAGTGACTTCAATGACAATACACCCATCGCTGAGGACCAAAACTTGAGCACTTACCTTGGACAGCAGACTGCCAATTCCTTGGGTATTTTGATTGAAATAGTTGGAAATCTAAGATAGAAAAGAAGCACTGTGTCAATGCAAGAGTTTTTAAAAAGAATTATTCATTTATGCAATATCTATCTATCTGTCTATCTATCTATCTATCTATCTATCTATCTATCTATCTATCTATCTATGGGTGTTTTATCTGCATGTACATTTGTATACCAGCAGAGGACATCAGATCCCATGCAACTATAGTTACAGATGGTTATGAGCCACCATGCGGGTGCTGGGAATTGAAACCCGGTCCTCTGGAAGGGCAGCCAGTGGCCTTAACTACTTAGCCATCTCTCCAGCCCCTTACTGCAAATTTTCTCTGGGTTGTCTTTTTGAGTAAAATGTAGAATTCTCTCTAATGTGAACTGTGAAGAGGTGGAGCCACAAAATGTTTGGGTAGTCTCATCTTATAGCTCAACCTTAGGGAACCTGATGCCCAGAAAAGGCAAGAGACTTGCCCAAAGTCATATGCCTTTAGAGAAATCCCTTCTTCACTGGAGAACACTGTCTCATAGATGCACGATCTTTCTGCAAGCACTCTACAGTCATTAGCAGTAAGTCTCAAGTTATTGTTTTCATTTTCAGAGCTCTCCAGAGCATGAGCTGCTTAAATAATTAACCTGGCGAGCATTTCCTTTGAGTCTAGTGCTGCTGTCCTCACCATGACAGCAATGTGTACAATTATAACACACAGAAAGCAAAGATTTAAAATGAGTACTTTTGAGAAATAGAGAGATTGCTCAGTGGTTAGGACCACTGACTGCACTTCTGGAGAACCCAGGTTCAGTTCCCAGCACCCATGTGTCAGCTCACAACTGTCTCTAACTGCAGTTACAGGTGACTGGATACCATCACACAGACATACATGCAGGCAAAACACCAATGTACATGAAATAAGATGAATCATTTAAAAATAAATAAACTGGGTGCTTTTTGCTGACTATCCAGAGAAGGTGTTCTTGTGATAAAAGAGAGGTAACATGGCAGAGATAATCAATAAATATCTGTACCACTACTGTTTGCTGGTGTAAATCAGTTGTAATTACCAATAGGAGAAATCCTTATACTGGTACAATACCAGTATAATGAGGACAAGGATGAAGATGGTGGTAGTGGTGTTGGTGGTACTGGTGGTTATGATGGTGGTGGTGGTAGTGGTGGTGATGGTGGCGGTGGTGGTGGTAGTGGTGGTGGTGGTTATGATGGTGGTGATGGTGGTGGTGATGGTGGTGATGGTGGTGGTGGTGGTGGTGATGAAGTAACCCAGAAGCAACAGTTATAGAGCACTTACTCTGTACTGAGGTTGTTTTAGAAGCCATATGTGTTTAAACCCTTTAGTGACTGCTATGACCCTAAGAGTGTGGGACTCTCAGCCCCCTTTTTCAGATGAAGAAACCAATGCATAGAAGTAGGCTGAATTGACAAAAAGTCAGATGATGAGTGGTGGAGAGATATTTATATCTTTGTATTCTAGAATAGTGGCTAGACATCATGAAGAAGACTAAATCAGAGGAATTGGAAACCCAACAATCCCCTCTCCAAAATAAGAACAACACTCATTCTATAAACCTTCATTCACTATGTTTTTTAGGAGTGATGGTTTAAAAAGACCAAGGAATCAAAACTGTGACAAAGAGTTTATAAAGAGACACTTATTAAAAAATATATTAAATATGGTGGCCCCAGCCCCCACCTCAAGGCTTTACTTACCTCCTTGGTGGACAGCGTGATACCAAGAGCCCCAGATACATAGTGTGCAAAGGATGCAGATTTAAAGAAATACTCGGAGATGCCAATGTATAGCATGGAGTCCCCGCTCTGTGGGAGCTCCAAGGGGGCTGGTAGGAAGGGTGGGTCAACGAGGCTTTCCACTGGGTAGAACGCACCCTGTGGGAAGCAAAAATGAAGACCAATTATCAGGTGAAAATGCAAATGTATCAGAAAAGAAGCTGGGACCTTTCAAGTCTGGATAAAGAAAATCCCAGAAGCTTCTTTATTTATTTATTAAAGATTTCTGCCTCCTCCCCGCCACCGCCTCCCATTTCCCTCCCCCTCCCCTGATCAAGTCCCCCTCCCTCATCAGCCCGGAGAGCAATCAGGGTTCCCTGCCCTGTGGGAAGTCCAAGGACCACCCACCTCCATCCAGGTCTAGTAAGGTGAGCATCCAAACTGCCTAGGCTCCCACAAAGCCAGTACGTGNGGGCTATATAGTGTACTTGGGTGGATGCATTATTATGTTACAGAGAATCCTAATATTTAAGAAGTATGAACCAGATGGTGGCACACTTGTGAGGCAGAGACAGACAGATATTGGGGAGTTTGAGGCTAGCCTGGTCTACAGAGTGAGTTCCAGGACAGCCAAGGCTATATAGAGAAACCCTATCTCAAATAAACAAACAAACAAACAAACAAAAAGAATGCAGACAATATTTTTATAAACATTTATTTATTATGGATACAATATTCTGTTTGCATATATTCCTGCAGGCCAGAAGAGGACATCAGACCTCATTACAGATGGTTGTGAGCCACCATGTGGTTGCTGGGAATCGAACTCCGGTCCTTTCGAAGAGAATGCAATGCTCTTAACCGCTGAGCCATCTCTCCAGCCCCCAATTAAGAGTTTTTGAGACGTGGTCAATCCTGGTCTTATTAGGTATTAAGCACTATTTAAAAGAACTGTCTTGAACAGCACTTAATTGATTTGAAAGACTGTGAATGAAGGAAATATAAACCAATTTTCATTCAAAAAACTGTAATATTTTGGGTGTAGTGATGCATGTTTTTAATCCCAGCATTTGGGAGGCAGAGGCAGAGGCAGGTGGATTTCTGTGAGTTTGAGGCCAGCCTGGTCTACACAGTGAGTTCCAAGACAGTCGGAGCTATACAGAGAACCCTGTCTCAGAACAAAAAGACTGTGATATTAATTTGGATAAGATTAAACATAAGCAAAATGATGCTTTTCCAGGATCAGTAACTACTATTTCTATATATTTATTTCAGTAGAGATCAGCAGCTTCAGTAAAATCTGCTAATCTGTACAACCCATTGATGTGTTAGGTTCCTCATGCATGTGTGAGTGTGTGCCGTGTTCACATGTATGTGTGGGTACCTGTGTGTGTGTATGCAGGTGCATGTGAGTGCACGTACGTGCAAATGTGTATGTGTAGTCCAGAGGTTGATGTTGGATGTCTTCCCTAATCACTCTCCACCTTATTTTTTGAGTTAGGGTCTCTCATTGAACCTGGAGCTTGAGGATACATTTAGCTGGCTGGCCAATGAACCCCAGGGATTGTTCTATCTCTGCCTGGTCTTTACCACCTGGGCTTTGGGAGACTGAACCCAGATCCCCATGCTTATGTGGCAAGGTCTGTACCCACTGAGCCTCTCCTCAGTACCTCCTGATGTGTTCAGTCCTAATAAATGTGGTCATTCTACTTGCAGGCTACTAGCCTCAAATGTTTTCCAGGAGGGAAGAGGTAAAATATCTTGATATTCCTCACTAAGAAGACAGACATAAGTACAAGGAAAATAGTCATTTGTCCATCAAGAAAGAGTTTGGGAGTCTTTTGAAAGGGTGCAAGCATGAGGCAGGTACTATAGGAAATGAAATTGCTTGACAATCACACTTGCACATTTTCTTCTGCACATAATTTTTGCCCTTCACATATTCCCCATAGCCAAAGGGGTGCTCTAGAATGATAGTTACCTTCAAGTTCAAGTCAAGGTGGTTCTCAGTGATTTCTGGAGGACTGATCAGGGAGCAATCCAGCACAGTGTAGTTGTCAATCTTTGTTAAAACTAAATGACCAAGAAAGAAAAAAAAGGAAGTTCATGTTCATTAAAAGCTTAATCTATGAATAATGTTTGAAACATCAATTTCCCCTTCTCATAAGAAACATGCATACATTTGAAAACTCAGGAAGAGGAAGAAAGAAAAAAGCAAATATTTTCCTCAACTAATAGAGAAACATTAGCAAAATTTTCACAATGCTTTTCATGCGTGTGTCCGTAAAACATTCACATACCACAATGTATGTGCGATCCTTCTTTTTTAATTTTTAAGACTTCATCATTATTGTGTATGTGTGTGTGACTGTGGATGCACACATATCACAGTGCATGTGTGGAAGTCAGAGGACAACTTCTGGGGCTGGTTCTCTCCTTCTACCCCATGGGTTTTGAGGATTGAACTCAGGTTGTAAGGCTTGTGTGGTTAGCACTTTTCCCACTGAGCCACCTCACTGGCCCATGTGGTTCTATTTAAAATATTTTTACATTAATTAATCAGTCTATTTATTTATTGTGTGTGTGTGCACATACAAATGTGTGTGGTGCTCAGAGGGACAAGTTGTATGCGTTGACTCTCCTTCTACCATGTGGACCCCAGGAACTGAACTCAGGCTGTCAGGGTGGTGGGAGGCAACTGCACCCCCTGAATCATCTCCCAGGCGTCTATGTTTAAGAAGAAATTAACAATTAGGCTGAAGGCAGACGCATACCTCTCCTTTTGTTTCCCTAGATCCAGTTTCTCCAGTCTCATCCATAACCCTGTAGCAGAACACCTGCTGTGGTTCCCCTTTCCTCTCTAACCCCATCCTCAAGGGATCATCACAAAGATCTTCCCATCCCCCAGTTTTCCTTCCTCTGGCTCATCCCAGCCTCCAACACAGTCGTGGGTTTCAACACTGAAAACACGAACACACGTGCTGAGCAGGCCAGGGAAACAGGTAAGCCAAGACAAGACCCTCACTGGTCCCTCCTTCCCTACAAATCCAGTCTCCTGGTTTATACCTAGTGCTGCAATTGAAGGCCAGCTGCATCCTTCCCTGCCCCACTGCTATATCTCTGACTACATCTGGCAGATCGCACTGTGAAACCTGAGGCTGTGTTAACAAAATCAACCTTGGGTCAGGAGGCAGAGCCAGCAAGTAGTTGACAGGTATTAGCCAAATGTCGTCAATATAACGGGTCTTTCTTTGGACAGCCACCTCCCAAATAATGGCACAGAGACTTCTTATTAATTATGAAAGCTTGGCCTTAGCTTTGGCTTGTTCACAACTAGCTCTTAAAACTTATATTAATCTATGTTAATCTACATTCTGCCATGTGCTCATTATCTCAGTACAGTACATCATTTTACTTTCTTTTTTTTCTAGCTGGCAAATCTCTGCCTCTCTGATTTTTCCCCTGAGTTCCCCTCTCTTCCTGAAGAAGCCCAATCTACCCTCTCCTATTTAGTTATTGACCATTCAGCTCTTTATTAAATCAGTCAGAAGGTATCTTAGGCAGGTGAAGTAAAACAGAGATCTTCACACAGTGTGATCAAACATCCCGCAACAGGGACTGGTCCCATAGAGGTCCTCAAACAACCCAGGCTGTTCCCAAGACAATGATGGATTGTTTTCTGAGAACTGACATCCTGGCCCCACTGCCAAGGACAACACCCACACAACTCATTGAACATGGAAAAACTGAGCTGATGCCTACATGGATCCTTCGTCTCTCTGTTCTAATGTTTATGGTGCAGGAAAGGACCCTGCACACTACCCAACGAGAAATATAAGCACCAGCCCAGCCACAAAACCTGTGACCTACAATTTGACCTGCTTGCGAAATATAACAAGGCAAAGGTGGGGTAGAAATTGTGGGAGTAGCCAACCAATGTCTGATTTGAATAAGGCCTACTCAAGGAGTTGGAACACATACCTGACATTGCTTAGGAAACAAGAACCAGAGACTAGATAGTTCAGAGACCTAGGGTAAAACCAAACACTACTGGTATAAAAAATAGTATCAATAAAATGACTCCTAATGATATTCTGCTATACTCATAGATCAATGCCTTGTCCAGTCATCCTCAGAGAGGCTTCCTCTGGCTGCAGATGGGAGCAGATGCAGAGACCCACAGCCAGACATTACACACACACACACACACACACACACACACACACACACACACCTCTAAATGGGAGGTCTCCCTCAAATCCTCCCTCTTCAGAGCTCAGGGAACCCTGTAGAAGAGAAGGCACTATATAGTGTAAGGGTCAGAGGGGATGAAGAACACCAGGAGAATAAGGCCCTCTGAATCAACTAAGCAAGACCCATATGAGCTCAGAGACTAAAGCAACAAGCATAGGGCCAACAGGTCTGTACCAGGTCCTCTGCATATGTATTATAACTTCTAGTTTAGTATTTTAGTGGGTCTCCTGAGTGCGAGAACAAGTGGGTCTCTGATTCTTGTGTCTGCTCTTGGGATTATTGCCCTTCTCTTGGGTTTCCTTGTTCAACTTCAATATGGTGGTTTTTGCTTTATCTTATTATATTTTGTTTTGTTATGTTTTGCTCTTATCTCTTAGAAGTCTGTTCTTTACTAACTAGAGACAGAAAGGGAGTAGATCCGGAAGGGAGGGGAAGTGGGGAAGAACTGGGAGGAGTAGAAGGAGGAGAAACCATAATCAAGATATATCATAAGAGAGAAGTATCTATTTCCAATAAAGGGAAAAATGAAATAAAAAATTAACACAAATATCCTTATCAATATTAAACCATAATATCAGATTGAGAGGCTCCCAACTGCAATGTTAGAGATTCTATGTAGTTAGAATTTTGTTTTTTAGACACAATAAGTATGCATCACTATTGTAGTAGAAATAGTTTTGCTTCTCTTGTAGCCCAAGATAGCCTGGGAGTCCCTGTATAGCCCAGACTGTCCTGACTCATAATTCGCCTTCATCAGTCCCCTGAGTTCTCAGAGAGAATTTATTTAAAAAGAGATGTTATGAGAAAGGAAACACTCACCGAGTTAGAGAGGCCATGAAATTCTTACACATGGTGCTATTAATTGAATGAAACGTTTGTGTTTGCATTTTCAGAACAAAGCCAAAGGAAAAGGGAGCCGGGGACACCAGTGAGCAGAGTTCCTGGGAGGAAAGATTTCTGTGTCTGAGGTGGTGTCAGCAGCACTTGGGCTCTGATTTGGTTTGGGTCGCTGCTTTGCTGGCTACTCTGCACTCTGTCATCTGAGGACTTCTTTCAGGTTCTAGGGGAAGGTACCCCAGGATCACCTAAACATCACGAAAGGATACCTTCTTTCAGATCCTGTTTGATTTGTGCCAACGATGGGGATTAGAAGCAGGATGAGGAGAAGCAGCTTGACAAGTTAGTAATAACACAGTGCCATCCTGTGTCACCATGGCCTTCACATTTTTAGAATTTATTTTTACATATGTGAGCTTGCTTGTCTGTATGTGCACCACAGTGTGCAGGTGCCCATGAAGGGCACAAGAGGGTGTCATAACTCCCAGAACTGGACTTAGAGTTGGCTATGTACCACCAGATGTAGATTCTGAGAATTAAACCTAGGCCTCTGTAAGAACAACCGGCACTCTTAGTCGCTGTGCCGTGTCTCCAGCCCTAACTATAGCTTTTAGAATGTTCTACATAGATCCCATCACCCTCTGTGAGGCGATCAGGATGGGGATTCCTAACAGTGAAGGCAGTGAGGTCTGGGGATGAAGACACACAACACATGGGGCCCATCCTTCTCTTCTTCCTTCAGATCCCCTTGGTTCCTTTCTATCCGCACCCACTCACCCAACCTCTGTCCATTTCCTTTCATTCTCTCATCAGTTCAGTATTTACCGTCCTGGCAGCCAGGCCCTGTGCCTGACGTTAGAGCAAAGCTCCTGCCCCCAAGGATCTTAGAGTCCAGAGGAGGAGGGGACACACACATGGCCAGGAAATCCTAATCCAATATAGAAAGAACCCCCCCTCCCCCCGAAGCTGATCTGATGATCCGGCCACACAGTCTTCCGCTGGCTCAGGGTGAAACCCCTGAGATCCCTCCTGAATACCTCCAAGACCCACATTTGACCTGCGGGCAATTACCGCTGTCTGCTTACAGGTAAGTATGGAATACAGGGATATGCCTTCCCTCTCTGTCACTCCACCCGAGGCTAGTTGCAGTCCTTGCTCCTATGGGTCATTGTTCTACTCGCTAAATGGTCTCTCTGCTGCCACCTCCCTCTTCCATCCTGTCTGTTATTATCTGGGACA
This sequence comes from Alexandromys fortis, assembly GCF_014885135.2. Lineage (NCBI taxonomy): Eukaryota > Metazoa > Chordata > Mammalia > Rodentia > Cricetidae > Alexandromys > Alexandromys fortis. The sequence goes on from NW_026067932.1 coordinate 11,428,713, forward strand.
CCAGAGTGACTCAGACTAAGAGATAGGCTTTGCAGTGTTCCAGATCCCTGACAAGTCTAGCCACCCCTCCCCCACCTGCAAACTCAGTTCTCACACTCCCTTCACCAGGCCCTCCCTCTAGCCCTAGCGCAGTCTTCAGCCCCTCGGTTGCACTCAGCACACTCCTACCTCAGGTCCTTGGAGCACGTGATCTATTGTTCCTGACTGTTCTTCACACATGCTATGATTTGAACGTCCCTCTAAAACTCACACTTAAATTTAGTTACCAATATAACTGGTGTTGGGAGGTGGGGCTTTCATAGGTGGCTGGGCCATGGGACAGTACCCAGTCCACGGCTATCTGAGTGGGTTTGTCACACATTTGCCTTGATTCTGTCTGTCTCGTGGGCGTCCACTTGTCCTCCTGCCACATTGTGACTCCTCGTGAAACCACCGCCGGATGTAAGTCCTTAATCTTGGACTTTTCAGCTTCCAAGACCATGAGACAAATACCCTTCTGTTGTTTATAATTCATCCAACTTCTGGTATCCAATCCCAGCCACAGTAAAGGACCCAGACAATCCAGATTGGGAGTACAGGCAGCTTGATTGCTAGAGGAGGAGAAGCTAAGGTGTGAAACAGAGGGGTGGAGACAGAACGCGGACTGACGCGTGGGCTTGCTACATACAGAAGGCGGCCCTTAAGGGGTCAGAGAAGGCTAGGCAGACAACCTGGCCAAGAAGACAGATTTAGTGCCAAACCTTGGATTAGAGCCTGGAGGGCTTTTCTTCCTAGCTCTGCCCACTTATCCCTGAGACCCTCCTTCTTCTGCAAAGCTGGGTAATGGTCAAGAACTACACGTGCTATGCATAGGGCTTGGCCTATATGGAGTCCTGGGGCTTTAATTGCAGAAGGAGAACAGAGTGATGAATAGGTGCTTCATAGCCTAGAAGAAAAGGCTGGGTAAGGTTTGAAGCTTATCTAGACTATCTAGAAGACAGTTCCACGACTCACCCTCCAGGGCACTGATGTTGACATTGAGGGCTTCCACTTCATTGATGACCATGGGACAGAGCTGGACCAAAAGAATTTTTTGAGAAATCACGTTGCCATGTTGAAAAGCGAGCCTTCTGCTAAGAAGACATTTTCCTGTTGCCATGACAATGCTCCTCTAAGTTAGCTGACGCTCTTGGCCTGCAGCCTCCGCGGGTGTGGGCAGTGTGTCACTGAGTGCCGCCTGCTGAGCTGCAGAGCAACTGAAACCACACCCGGCTAGCCCGCTGAAAGAGCCTGGCTCTCCTCTCTGGACGTGTCAAGGCCTGCGCTCTGTCCACAGTGTTGGCGTCACACCTGAGGAACCTGCTGCAAGAGCGGCCATGTCTTTGCTGACTGGGTGCCACTGGCTCCCATTGCATCAGCAATGCTAAGTCCTGCCTGCCAGGAGTGGCTTCACTTTCACTGGGGCTAATTGGAGAGATCATGAGATTGGGGATCCACTGAGGACTCTGTTGGCCCCTCTCCCTCTCCTCTCCTTGAGATATGGTCTTACTTAGCCCATGTTGACATTTAGATTTTTTATGTAGTCTAAGATGACCTTGAAATTATGATACTTCTGCCTCTACCTTCCAGGTGCTGCGATTATAGGGATGCCTCACCCCGTCCAGTTTATGTGGTGCTAGGGAACAAACCCAGGACGTCATGCATACGAGGCAAGATCTTTACCTTGAGACATCCTCAGTCCTGTTTCTACCTTTCCGGAGGGGGTGAAGGCCAGCAAAGTAGATTCCGGAGAGACTCTAACTAATCTAGCTAAGTTACGAACACTGGTGTGTCGGCACTTGCTTGTCGATGCTCACACAGCATGGTGGTTTTAGCAGAGGCTAGCCAGCCAGACCCCCGGAGTCAAAACTATCAGTATTCTGCTTTCACACTCTATCATCTGCAGCCTGGGAATGATTGTTATATCTACCTCATCAAGTTGTGAGGAGAAACTGAAATAATCTAGAGAAGACTGCTTAGCTCAGACTCGATATTTGGCACGTCTGCTGCTGCCTTTTTTTTTTTTAAGACAAGATCACATGTGGCCCAGGGTAGCTTTAAACTTGTTGTGCAACTGTACATGGCTTTGAACTTCTGATCCTCCTGTCTCTACCTCCCAAGAGCATTTTTTAAATAAATAATTTATTTTATTTACATGGGTGTTTTGCCGGCAAGCATGTCTATATGGGGGATTCAGATCCTGTGAAAGAGGAGTTACAGCCATATGGGTGCTGGGAAATGAACCTGAGTCCTCTGGAAGAGCAGCCAGTGCTCGTAACTGCTGAGCCATCTCTCCAGCCCCTTGTTCCCAAGAGCATTCTTAAAGTATTTCTTGGGAGTACTTGTTATCACCCTCCCCATTCCTCACCTACCCAAATCTTACCTATATTTCAAGGCTCAGTTCCTTAAATAAACATGTCTTCCAGGAAATTTTCCCTGAACCCCTTCAGTTAAGTCTCATTGTTATGTAACCATGCAGTAAACTCAAGACCTGGTTCCATTGTTGTTTTACAAGTCTAAGGATTTTTTGTTTTGTTTTTGTTTTTTGTTTTCTAACGTAACCAATATTTGTTTCTTTTGTTCTCAGTAGTCCCTACTTTATCTGGGTCTTGGATGGTGCTTAGCATACAGTTAGTGCTCAATAAATGTTTATGATAAAAATTATTAAAGTATGATAGGCCCACCAATATCATTTGACCTTAGTTGTCTAACTTTCGAAGACTCACCATTTCATTCAAATTCCTCAAAATGGGTTTCTCCATGGGCTCAGCGAAGGAGTTATACAGGACACTAGGAAAAACGAAAAAAGGGAGCTTATCAGGGGCCAGGAAACACCAGCCGGGGAACTTCTCTGAGTGGTAGCCTGAGGCTCCACCAGGCTGCTGTCACTCACCTAAGGCCTCCAGAAAATGAGACTCGGGCATGGCTCACTTGGACATAGCAGTCTTGGAGTTCCAGGACTGGATGACCAACGTTATTACGGGCGAGGACGATGATGCCAGTAAAGTAGATTCCAGAGAGAAACAGATCAGCAGCTCCAGAATCTTGGCTGTATGGAGAGAAAGGGAAAGGTTACCCAAATCTGGGCCACACACGGAGATGGGTCTTCCAAGTTCTTTGGGGACAGGGACTTTGCCATACTCCCATCAGAGTCTCTAAGACCAACAACAGACTCAGGAGCACTGCTCGTGCCAAATGCACGCTTACTGAACAAATGACGTGGCAAGTGTGGAAACGGACAGATAGGGGACCCTGTACTTAGGTCATCCCCAGTGCTCTGGTGCTGAAAGTGGCTGAGCAATGGCAGAGCACCATTTATGTACAGGATTCAGTTTGAGAGAGAACACCAGGTAAACATCTGGGATGGGTGAACACGGGGAAGGGATGCTTAGACTATGGCCGTGAGGCAGTGGAGTGTGTGTTACCGAAGACTTTGCAAGGGCCCTCCACAGAATAATTCCCAACACATGCTGCTAAATTATCAAGGAAGTGAGGAAGTATATGAACCTATGTTGTTTATGGAGAAACAATCTACAATCTATTAGCTTGGGAAAATGATACATAGATAATAAATGGTTGTAGTGTAACAGCCTTGTGAATGATTAAATGTATTTATTCTGAGGTGCCAACCAAGACAGACCTAACCATTACCCTACATCAATGACTTGTCCGTAGAAGTTGGTTTGTTGGTATACCTTGAGTTCAACTTTTCTTTCTCTCTCCTTCCCTTCTTCCTTCCTTCCTTCCTTCCTTCCTTCCTTCCTTCCTTCCTTCCTTCCTTCCTTCCTTCCTTCTCTTTTTATTTATTTATTCCAACCATGTGCATGGAGGTGCCTAAGAAGAGGACACTAGAGCCCCTGGAACAGGAGTTCCCACTGAGCCGTTTCTCAAACCCAGCTCCTTTCTTCCTATTCTTTTTTCCTTCCTTCCCTTCTTCCTCTGCTTCCTTACTGTCTTTTTCTACTCTCTCATACATGATCTCATTCTGTAACCAGATGGTCAAGAACTCACTGTGGAGCCCACACTATCCTCCAACTAGTGGCAGTCTTCTTGCCTCAACCTCTCAAAGGATTTGAATTACAGAAGTTGAACCACCACACCTGGCTTCAACCTTTTATTTTTTTCTTCTGTTTGAGGGTACAAGAGACCTTTTGATTGGGGAAGAGTGAGGCTCAAACACCATCCTCCAACCTCCATGTGAGACAGGAAGCTGTTTCCCATCAGTTGACCCTGAAGGTGGGGAAAATGCACTAAACATCTGGTTTAGATCAGTGGACCTAAAATGTGGAAAATATGGGGAATTTCTCTCCAGATAGCTGGGCCTCTCGTCCTTAGGATTTTTGTTTTTGGAGGGTGATTTTGAGATAGAGTCTCACTGTGTAGTTCTGGCTGTCTTCTGTAGACCAGGATGGCCTCAAACTCACAGAGATCTTCCTGGTTCTGCCTCCCTAGTACTAGAATGAAAAGCATGCATCACCATGCTGAGATCTTAGGAAGTCTGGAGTGCTTGGTTGCTCTGCTTCTATGGGAGGGTGGAGGGTGCCTTTCCTCCACCTCCCTTCCAAGCAGGGGTTTCTAGCATCAACTCTCACCTGGTAACACTCTTGACAAGGTATGGATACAGAGAGAAAGAAGCCTACACTGAAAACAGCAGCACATTGTCTGCATTGCCCCCAGAACAGAGTGGATGTCCGTAGGATACTCACAAAAACGGAGCCCTGACTTCCCAGTTGGCACTGATGTTGGCAGTGCCGTGGTTGCTCAGTGCTCTGATTCCCACCCCAGGCACAAAGGCCAGTGAAGTATTTGGCATCGAAAAGGCGTTGATTTTTATGCTGTAAAAGAAGAAGCGGGAAAGTAAGGGCAACACTTCTGAACTTCCTAAGGAGAGCAAGGTTGGAGGCTGGAGTTGCCCTGAGATTGCAAGTTCCGACAGAAGGGGTCTCCCAGCTCCCTAGCTGGGTGTCTGGGTGTAGCCTCGTGAGTCTTAACAAAATGCAATTGAGGGAGGAAACAATCAAGTTTAGAACTAAATTTGTAAATAATCAAATGACCTGCTTCTCATTTTTTTTCTTTTTGGTGTGTGTGTGTGTGTGTGTGTGTGTATGTTATATGCATGCCTCTGTGTGTGTGTGTTTGTGTGTTATATGCATGTCTCTGTGTGTGTGTGTGGTATATGCATGCCTCTGTGTGTGTGTGTGCGGTATATGCATGCCTCTGTGTGTGTGTGTGGTATATGCATGCCTATGTGTGTGCGCACACTGAAGCCAGAAGAGGACTCGGGTGTTCCATCCTACTACCTCCATCTTGTTTCCTGGAGACTTGGAGGTAGATTGGTGGCCAGCAAATGTTCCTCCCGTCCCTGGTGCCTACAGGGCTTGGGTTACAGGTCTATAAAGCCCAGCTTGCGTTTTACATGGGTGTTTGAGATTTGAATCAGGCCCTTGTGCTTTGGTAGCAAGTACTATTGTTCACTTAGCCATCTCTCTAGCCCTTTGGGTTCCTTTAAAAACAAAAACAGGCCCAATATTGCCATCATGGTTTGTTTTGTTCTTAGACCAGTTTCTGCGTTTCTTTAAGGGGATGACATCAGTAATTCTGACGAAGCAGCTGCTTTTCAGGGGACGGTCAAAGTACACTGCCAGGCATTTGACACACATGTCAGCTGTATCCCCCACTTCCACTCACTGGGACAACAAACCTGCCTTCCTCCTACTGCTGCCAGGTGCCCCTATAAGGAGCTGAAAAGAGTTAGCTTCTGTAAGAATCCCTGAGTGGTCGAACAGGTTGTCCCAGGAACCCGTAAAGCAGTGGGCTTGCCTGTAATCCACGGAGATAGAAGATAGATGTGCAATGACAAAGTATTGTGATTTGGGTGATTCCAAACTGCCCAGCCTCTTGGCAACCACCTGACATCACGGCTCAGTTTGGCCCTCCCAGTATTCCTGTAGGCTTCTGGTGTATGTGCAAACTCCAGCCAGAGATGAGAAGAAAAGAAAAGCCTATAAGTCATACATCAGCGGTAGAACCAGATCTGAAATCCTCTGCAATCTGACTTCAGACTCCTAGTCCCTGGGTCATGCCACTCTGTGTATTGTACAATGAGTATCTGACCCGGAGCCAAGGTTTGTACTAGTTGTACAACCTTGAGCAAGGAGCTTTCCCTCTTTCCCTCAATGGTGCTACTCACAGGGAGGTTGGGAAGAGGACATGGAAATGAGGTAATCCACACCTCATTGCTGCACAGGACAAAGGCACTGCTCTGGACTGAGACTGGGAAAAGTCTAGAAGAACATACACGCACTAGCTGACGAATGAAGCGCTGTTTCCCTTCCTATTCACCGTCTCCCACCTGTCCTCTACCGTACACACCGAGTCCCACCGTGAAAAGAGAATCAGCAGAGGCACAGAATTATCAGTGCTTTAGAAATATGCTCATTTGACACCTATAGTCTAACCCACTCTCTCCTCCTCTCCCCCAAGCCAGGATCACTCTATGTAGCCGTGGCTATCCTGGAACTTACTATGTAGACCTGCTCCAGCCTTCTATGTGCCGGGATTAAAGGTGTATGGCACTATGCCTCACTAATCCATTTTTATAACCGTTACAGAATACACCAAAGTCATTCTCAGGGCTGTTTCCATCATATAAACAATGCCACAGTGAATGCCCTACTACACATAACTTGTGGACTATATTTTCCCAGGGAGGATCCCGAGGAGTAGAAGTCCCGGGCCAAAGACTAATATACTGTGATGGTTAATGTTGATTTTTCAATTTGATATGATCTAGACTCACTTGGGAGACAAACCTCTAGACATGTCTCTTAGAAAGTTTCTAGACTAGGCTAACTGAAGTGGGAAAAATCCACTCTCAGTGTGGATTGATGTGTCTTCTCCCAGACAATCAGCAATGCTGAACTTTTGTTTGCATTTCCTTGTTGGTCTTTTGTGTATCAGTTTTGCCCTTGGATGTGACACATGGCTAAGGTTGGTCTTGAACTCCTGATCCTCCTGCCTCCACCTCCCAAGTGCTAGAAGTACAGGTGTTTGCTAAGGTATCTGGCTTATGCAGATCAGGAATTATAAGCATGCACCACCATGGTTGGCTAAGAGTCAGCATTTTGAATGAAAAGAAGTAAATAAAAATGTAGTTTCTCTGTTATACAAGTCACATTTCAAATGCTCAGTGCCCATGAATGCTTTGGATAGCACAGGATTAAAATGATATTGATCTATCTACTCACGCCAGCAACACATGAGAATGCCCATTTCTCCCCTTCTTCTCCAGCACTTATTATATAGCTTTCCCTGTACTTTCCTGCTGTGCCATCACCACTGTAGGTGAATGGTTATCTTTGAAAATACATATGCAACGCCTGTCTCTCCCACAGACTATTAAGGGAGAGGACTTATATTCACTAGAACATTCCTTGTGTCTAGAACAAAGCCCTGAGTGAGGCAGCGGCTCAATAAACACATGCTGACCAGCTGGCTTTCTGCAGGTGAGGAGATTTGCGAGGAACGTTCCCTGTGCCAACTCCCTAGCAACAAAAATACCTGTGGGTTTTATAAGGGGTTGTCATTAAATTAGGGGGATTATTACTGCAAAGGGTTAGAGCAATAGACAGCTGGGAAAGCATTGGGGAAAATGACGAAAACATAACAGCTCCTTAGGAAGTGGCTTCTTCTCTCCCCTTTAAGATTGATCTCCAGTTTGGTAAACACATCCTCTCCATACTTTGGGGATCTTACTGGATCCCAGTTGCTGTCTGAATATCCATTTCCTCTTCCCTAAATATCCCTGGACCTGTGACTAAGTTCCATTCATTGTTGTGTAGATGAGATGTGGTTGAATGTTAAAGCCTCAAGCAAAACCTCAAGAATGAGAAAATTAACCAGGATTCTAAGAGTCTTTCCCCAGTGTCTTTCCCCCTTCTAGCTACATGAAATATACACCAGATGGTTGGAACCATAGACGCTGTCTTGGGCCTTGAGGCTAACTGGGGAACAGAAGCCAGAACTCAGATGGCGAAGCAGAAAAAAGATAAAGAAATTAGGGCTGCTAAAGTTTTCTCCACTGGTTTTGAGCCCTTGTTATAGAAGACAATGCACTGTACTCCCTTACTTTGAAAAGTTGTACTTTACGTAGTCAATCTTCAGAAACTCAAGAGATTCAGAGCCTTTCAAATCTGGGATGACAATTTCCTTCGCCATTTCTTCCATTATCTTCATCCCAACTTGAACACCTGTGAGGAAAACAGGAAGTGTTCCTTTACACAAGGAAGAGTGATGTAATATCTTTAACCCTACAGACGTGAGCATTGAGTAAGACCTGATGCTGAGGTAAGAGAACAGCCTCCCAACAAAGGGGGTATTGTCCTCTGCTTCGCATACGGAAACTCTGCTCCTCAGAGAGGTGGAGGACCTTGCCTGAGAACACAGGCTAACTTGAGGAGAAGTTTTCATTACATGGCCAGGGCTGGGATGGACACAACAGAAGATATCCTTCAAAGGATGCTACAGTTGTGGGGACTGTGGGCCCCCAGACCCTGAATTTCCTGTGACCCCCTGCCTGCCTTGCAGCTGCTCTGAGCACGAGACCCTCAGGAATTCCTGATGGCAGGAGAGTGGTTTCTGGTGGGCTTGCAGCTGAGAGGACGTGGCCATTAGTCAAGAAGACCCTATATAAGCTGCCCTGGACACAATAAAGTGAGCATTCTTGGAGCATTCTTGGCTCTGTCTCTCTCTCCCCGTGTGTTTCAATCTCAAGTCCCCCTTGCTGGACTCGCAAACTATACCACAGCGATTCAGCATAGAGCAGGCTTTGTGCTACAAGTTGTCCCCAGGCACGTCTTTCAGATGTGAAAGATTATTTTTCGTCTAGGAAAGTGTGGGTCCTGGAGATCTATGAACCAAATTCTGAGCTGTGTGGCTTCAGAATCTAGGCTATGGCCAATTTCACAAAGTTATTTCCATTCTTCTTTCTTTGCAGATTATTTGAACTCAGATGTTTCTTGAAGGGATCTTGAGTCTTAGGGAACTACTGAACCATTGAAATTCTAATAAGAGACAGTGAGTGGTTGTGTGGGTATAGCGTTCCATTTGTCGTTGGAAAGGAGTCACATTAGATTCTCCGCAGGACCCCAAACTCAGAAGAGGTGACTGATCACTACTTCTGATTTGTCCAGGAACAACTCACTCATTTCTTTGTCTGGAAGCTTCCCAGACACATTTTTCTTAGCTTGTGTGTATGTGTGGGGAATATCTTGATAAAGGTAACTTCCAGGACTGGCCAAATGGCTTAGGAGGTAAAGAGGCTTGCTGCCAAACCTGTTGATATGAGTTGGATTCCCAGAGTCTGCACAGTGGAAGGAGTGAACAAGTTGTCCTCTGGCCATCTCATGTGCACTATGGCACACGTACCGACATGCAGACACACACACACGCACACACACACACACAAATAATAAATGTAATAAAAATATTAAAGTAAAGGAATGCTACCTTGCTTTTCTTCCTCACTTCGTGTTCAAGTTCATTTCAGCGGACCTATCCCCTCTGGAGAGGAGGAGCAGACCGTAACCTATAAAATGCTGCAGATACTGTTGTCATCTAGACAGAGCATGAAGGGATTGACGGTGACAACCAAAGGCCACATTGGCTTAGACTTGAGCCCTGACACTGTCACTCGCTAGCTTGTGTGACTCAGCCTCAGCATCATCCCGTTTCCTCGTCTGTGACATGGGAATGACAGTGGCCAGGAAGGGATCTCTTCACACATAGGAAGAGGACGGTCACTAATATTTTCTAGGCATTTTGTTTCACTAGGCCCTGTTCTCAGTGCTTCATACATGTTAATTCACTGTGGGCACCACTATTGCTTTCTCCTCTTTGATATATACCCAGCAGATGCTATTAATAATGAGCCCAGAAAAATCATGCTCTATAAAAATATGGAGGTGTATAACTGGTAAGGTTAAACTAATAAGAGTTTGTATGGTGTGCCTGTATGTGTCAAGACTGTCCCCACAATAGATTTTGTATACCATTTAGAGGATCATAGATTTCCTCCCTTTGTGAGACAGGGTCTCACTGTATGTCCCAGGTTGGCCTAGAAGTTACTATGTAGACCAGGCTGTCCTCAAGCCACAGAGATCCTTGCTCTGTATCTGGAGTGTTAGGATTAAAGGCACGGGTCACGATACTCTTTCTAATGTATTTTTATTTGGAGCCCTGATATTGTGGTGGGGGTGGGAAGAAGAGAGAGAGAGAGAGAACAGCTGTGTGTTTGAATATACCTTCCACCAGGGTATCTATTTTGTGGATAACACTTTCTTCCCAGGTGTCTGGTACATCTTCATAAGGGGTTAGGTAACCCCACTGAAATTTTCATCTCAGACCCAGTTCACAAACTGCTGGTTTGGAACACGGGCTGCATCTAGAGCACTTATGGCCTGACTTCTGAATGTATCCGACTCACCATAGTCTAGTGCATGCTGGGTGATCCTTGCCTTGATTCCAGGATTAGCAGTCTGGGAGGAGGAGACGAAGAGATTCCACAGGAGGAAGCATGCCCAGAGGACTGGGACCTGCTTTGTTTGCATCTGCAGTGAATCAACAGTTAAGAGTTCCTTTAATTCCTTTTACGTCATCATCTGCCGGTGCCACCCAGTGCTTCTAGGCTTTCTTATTTTCATTGCTTAACTTCTCCAATTGTACCTATCCATTGATGCCTTCACCCATTTATAGACCAACCTATGTATCCATCCATGTTCTGTATTAAACATAGCAAAAATATGTTGTAGATGTAGAGATGACCTGCGTATCACCTCTCATCTCTGTTTCTCACAGACTAGAGGGAGAGCTGGATGTTTGTATGAACACACACACGTTTATAACACAATGTAATAAAATAGCCTTGGTAGGCATATACTCTGGAAGGGATCCTGTGTGGGATAAGGTGTGGAACAAATACATTTTAGAACTAACTTATAAGTCATGTAGCTTTATGGCCATGAAACAATCTTTCATCTGCTCAAAGACTACTGGTAGCTCCCCTTTATCTGCAGGACTGGATGTAAGCACTTAGCATGCCAGTCAAGATCTCATTTAAGCCAGGCATGGCTGCGCACACCTGCAACCCCAGCATTTAGGAGGCTGAAGGTGGAAGATCAGGAGTTCAAGACCAGGCTTTGGCACCTTAATGAGTTCTTGAGACTCTGTCTCAAAACAAATTAAAATGACGAAACAATCTTCTTTCACTGTCTCTGTATTTCTCAGCTGCTATACCCCGTCTTCTAAGTACTGGTGTTCCAAATAGGCTACTCAGAAACATCGGTTTTCTATTCATTGGCTTATCAGTCCTTACATACCTGTGAGCCTTTGTTCACTTCTCCCAGTGTGTGTGTGTGTGTGTGTGTGTGTGTGTGTGTGTAATCTCCTATTCCCATTCCTGCATTCAGTCACCCATCCATAGACTACTGGGTGAATTCATTCTCCCGGGTCAGCTCCTCTTTCCTCTGTGACAATATCCTCTTCTCTGCCATTTCATGCATGCATGGTTCATCACACCTCCCTGCCACACTTTCATAATGAATGTGTCTTAGTCAAGGTTTCTTTCTCTGTAATAAAATGTCATGGTTAGCCCTGTACCTCCAGACCCAATCCACAGGGTCATCCTTAGCACTGCTGTGGGATAATGGTCTGTACCCTGCCACTTGTATGTTAATAAAACGCTGACTGGCCAGTAGCCAGGCAGGAAGTACAGGTGGGGCAACCAGGCAGGAAGTAGAGGCAGGGCAATGAGAACAGGAGAATTCTGGGAAGAAGAAGCATGAAGTCTGCACTCATCACCCAGATGCAGAGGAAGCAACTTGAGAACACCTCACTGAAAAAGGTACCAAGCCACATGGCTAACATAGACAAGAATTATGGGATAAATATAAGTTATAACAGTTAATAAGAAGCCTGAGCTAATAGGCCAACCAGTTTATGATTAATGTAGACCTCTATATGTTTCTTTGGGACTGAATGACTGCGGGACCAGGTGAGAATAATGCTGCACAGAAAACCAGTGGCAACCTCCCCTCCTCCATCCCCACACTTTCTATGGATCCCACAGACACCCCCCCCATGCCTCCCTCCTCCCACCCCATTGTTGCTGTGTCCCAGTGCCCAACTTGGGTTGGCACTCCCTTCTCAACCACAGGCCACCTGAGATCAAGGGGTTACAAGTTGGAAAGGAAAAAAGTCAAAGTATCATTATTTGCAGATGACATAATCTGAAAGAGGACTGATCTCCAGAATACACAAAGAACTCAAGAAATTAGACATCAAAAAACCAAATAATCCAATCAAAACATGGGCTGCAGAGCTAAAAAGAGAAATTTCAATAGAGGAATCTCAAACAGCTGATAACACTTAGTCAACATCTTAGCCACCAGGGAAATGCAAATCAAAACTGCGTTGAGATTCCATCTTATACCTGTCAAAATGGCTAAGATCAATAACACAAGTGACAGCTTGTGCTGGAGAGGATGTGGAACAAGGGGAACACTCCTGTATTGCTGGCGGGAGTGCAAACTTGTACAGACACTATGGAAAGCAATATGACAATTCTTCAGAAAATTTGGAATCAATCTACCTCAAGATCCAGTTATACCACTTTTGGGTATATATCCAAAGGATGCCTAGTCTTACCACAAGGACACTTGCTCAACTATGTTTATTACAGTTTTATTCATAATTGTCATAAACTGGAAACAATCTAGGAGTCCTCCAACAGAAGAAAGGATAAAGAAAATGTGGTGCATTTTACCCAATGGAGTATGACTCAGCTATTTAAAAGAATGACATCATGAAATTTTTAGGCAACTAGATAGAACTAGAAAAAAATGGTCCTGAGTGAGGTAACCCACACTCAAAAGACAAATATGGTATGTACTCATTTATAATTTGATATTAGCCGTTAAACAAATCATAGTCAAGTTACAATCCACAAACCACAAAGAAAAAATTAAGTAAAGAGAAAGGCTATTGGGGGTATTCATGGATCTCCCTGGGAAGGGGAAATAGAATTTATGGGTGGACTGAGGGCAGGTGAAGATAGAAGCAGGAGGAATCAGGTGGGGAGATGAGATGGAGGGAGAGAGTTCGGGGAAACAGCAGGAACTGGGGGCATTTGGGAGTGATGTGGAAACCTAGTGAAGTGGAAACTCCCTGGACTCTATGAGGGCGACTCTAGTAAGGACTCTTAGCAATGGATGATAAGGAGTCTGAACTGGCCATCTTTTGCGGTTAAGAAAGCCTTCCAATGGTGCGACTAGGTTGGATTTGGTTGAGTTGTTGGCCAAAGGAATCCCATGGAGACTCCTAAACAACCCAGGCTGATGCCTGGGCAGAAGGTCTTTCTCTGAAAACTGAAAACAGGGCCCCAGTTCCTGAGGACAGCATCCACACAACTCATTGGATGTAGAAAGGTTACAAATGTTTCTTAACTTCTACATCAGTTATGAGACCTCATATGGAGTTGTAACCCTTAGCTTAAGAAGCTATAACCCAATCAATATTTAGTTACCGATTTACAGTTGTTGTCTTCTTCTAACTGGACATTTTTCAGCTTCACAAGGAATGACTTGGTCATGCCAGCACTTCTGATAGCAACTGACGCAGGGCAGGTAGTGCGTAAATATTGAATGATTGATTGAATGAATGATTCACTGTCTCCTTCACAGGCTATGAATTGGGTCACATATTCCTTACAGGTTCCTACTTAACTCGGGACAGTCCTGAGACCTTGGTATGTGATATACTTGGCCCTGTATTGTGATTGCCTCTTTGCCTATCTGTCCTTTCATCAAGGGGGTGTTTTACTTCTGAAACTTCAGTCTAGCACAAGGCTTAGCTCAATGTAGATGTCCAGAAATACCTTGTTGAGACAAACATACTCTCCAAGGAAAGAAAACATTGCACTCATTGCTACGTCACCTATGTTTGGGATGTAGAAGTAACTAATTGTTTGCTTGTTGAATTGATGCCACCCCATTTTCCACGTGGCTGAATCACAGATGCCAATCGCAGCAGTGGCGTAGACTTATTTCAAAGACAGCCAACTTAATACACACACCACACACACCCTGACTCTTGTTTGGGGTGCTTACAATCTGAATTCACAAAATCACATGAATTTAAAACAAATCCAGCAAGGTGACCTTATGGAGGTAGTCAAGATGGAGGCACTTGTGAGAGCCCTGTGCTCAAACAGAAGGAAGGATCTGGCCAGATAAGGGTTAGACCTTGGGAGCACTCTGAGTGGAGAGAAAGAGGTGGGGGTGCTTGGTTAATGGAGCTGAAAGTCTGGTTGGTGGTTTGTAGGTTTAGCGGCGAGATTGTGGAACTGGGGCGATGCAGGCAAGTCATCCTGGGAATAGCTTGTACAGGACAGAATAGTGTGATTAGGGACTGAGAGTCCCCAAGAATAGTGTGATTAGGAAAGGAGGGGCCCCCAAGGCTGCTGCTACTTTCTTGGGCCTTTGGGTAGAATGGAAAAAGATGTCCCTGGTTGGAACAATATGGTGTTAGTGGAGAGCACATTAGGAAAACAGAATAATACCGTATGGTTTGGGGGGAGTGAGGGCCTTTCCTTTAAGCTAGTGATTTTCTCTAGCGCATAAACCACCAAACCCACATAGTGGGTCTGTGCTTGGATTGGAATTTCCTGGAGGGCCATGAGGGTTGGGAAATGACTCTTGACTTACTGCCTAAGTCCATCTTCAGGTGTAAACCTACCCAGTTTGGCCAATCTGCTTGCATCTCTCACCCAGTTTCCCAGGAGCCTCCTCTGCAACTAACATCCAACCACAGCGGACCCCCCAGTCCCTAAACATGTGGATAGTGTCCATCTAGCACCACTGCTCATGCTGGTCTTTATCTAGGCTGCTGAACCTATGTTCTCTAGAGGTCTGCTCTGTTTTATTATTTTTGCTTGTTTGGATATGTATTTGTGGTGTGTATGAAGGTGAGTATGCATTGCCACGGGTGTGGGTGTGTATATGTGTGCACTTGTATGCACAGGGCTGAAGTGATATCAAGTGTGTTCTTCTCCACTTTATTTACTTATCATGTTCAGCTCGCCTAGACGGGGAATCCTGTCTCTCAAATGTCGGGATTACAGGTAGCCACTACACCTGCCCTGTTTTCTTTCTTTCTTTTTTTATAACATTAGGGTGTGTGTGTGTGAGAGAGAGAGAGAGAGAGAGACAGAGGAGAACAATTTATTGGATTGGAGTTGATTTTCCTTCCACCGTGTGCATTCTGGGGATTGAACTCAGGTCCTCAGGTTTGGCAGCAAGTGCCTTTATCCACTGAGCCACCTCACCATCCCCCACCCAGTCTTTTCATAGACTCAACGGATCTGAACTCTGGCCCTAACACTCGTGCTTTATTTACTGAGCCATCTTCACAACCCCCTGAAGGTCCAAGTTAAACATTTTCTTTCTGAAGTCATTTCTGACTTCCTTAAGCTAATCTCATTCCTTGGTGAACTATAGATGAAAAAGCATATTTATTTATGTGCCTATGCTTACTTTCTTGAAAAGCATCTGCCTCTCCTACCAGAATGCAAGCACATAGTTCAGATGCTTCAGACCTGGGACACAGTGGTTGATTGGTAAGTGTGGGAGAATGGCCAATGAGTGAATAAAGGAAGTGATAGCTCTTATCTCACTCTGGATTGTGAAACCCTGTCTCGAAAATCAAAAAAAAAATCAAGATTCTAATTAGATAAGAGAGGCTCTAGAAAAGACTGGAACAAAAGAATAAACAAGCTATGTATACAGAGAGAGAGAAAGAGAGAGAGAGAGAAAACATATGTATGTGCACTTATGTAGATATCTCCCCATGTATGCAACATCTACATGTCTCAGTGTCTAACAGTGATAAAAATAGTGACAAATGAGTGTATTTTTAAAAACCAATCACAGAATTCACAAGGTAGATACTGTTTCATCTCCAATTTAAATGCATGGAGATGGAGATTTATAAGGTTTGAATGACTTATTCACCCCATGTGCATCTGAGGATCAAGTCTTGTTCTTCTGGTTCCTAATTCTAATGTTATTAATTTCTTTTTTATCAAATGAGCTGATAAATGCTAGATTTTCATTTTTATCCAGAGATTTTTTTTTAGGTGGGAATTCCTAGGTGACATCTTCAGTGTGGACAAGTTCAGCCAGCACCAGGAGGTTTGCAAGTGTTTCTGAGCAGCTCTCTCTTAGTTTTGCTTGGGCACAAATGGAGTTTTAAGTCCTCCTCCAGAGGTAAAAGCTCTTTTGCCTCCTTGGCTAAAGGAAGTGTCTGAATCGGTGTACTTGGATGGTGATTCAGGAACTCAAATTGTGTGTAGAAAAGCATATTTCCCCTCCAGACATCTTAGGAGAGAATTAAATTACTGAAGTAGAAAGGGCTGGATTGTCCATAACTTTCAGTTTACTTGTTTGTCTGGGATGATGATTTATGGGCAGAGGAGGATAGCAACCCTGTCAGGCAAGGCGATGACTCTGGAGAGGCTAAGTAATTTGTCTGACAAGTAAGGGCAGGATAAGCTGCCTGCTCAAGAAAATGACCCAAGAGCACTCACAAGCCCTCCCAGCCAGTAGCCTATTTTGCTTCTCAGGAACTGTTCCTTTCTAAGACTCAGAGCATATTTCCATAGCAATATTTCCTTGCCAACACACAGAGAGAAAGATGCCCCTAGATTAAATGGTGTTATTCCCTAACACCAGGAGCAATAAAACACCAGTACACTTAAAAAAAAATTCTGGATGCTCACAGCTCATTGTTATTATTGGCAGGAACCATGACGGATGTGGAAACCCTGATTAGGGGAGCGAGGAGTGAGCCAAACACAACATTCTCAACAGAGGCACAAGTTGAAAACTTGAGTTCAATGGGTTGGAAGATGTCTCCACTAGGGTATTCCAACACATAGGTTAAGAGAAAAGGAAGATTGTTTATAAAAGTGTAAAAGAAATATAGGCAGAGTTGGTGAATCTTTCAAGGGATTCTATCCTTACATCCGTAGTATAGCAAGATTTCCAGGAACAGGGGGCACTGAAATTTTCTGCCAAGTCGTTCCTTTCTAAACGCGGAGTTTCACACCGACAAGTTTTAGGGTTCAGACGAGTGGAGGGCAGGTTTGTGGTAACAGGATCCAGGTCGCCAGTGTGGTTTGAAACACAGCGCCAAAGCACAAAACCCAGAATGGCTCCTTAGTTCTAACCACAATGACGAGGGACAAGAGAATTTTCTGCCACTTGCTAGATTCCTCTCTGAAATGGAGGATAAAACAAATAACCAAAAACCCAAACTCCGTACCACCATGAACCAAATCAAGTTAGACTGTAGTCCATCCAGATCGACTCTTTCCTCTTCCTAGGGCCCTCCAGTCTTCACTAACCCTCTTCCCTAGGAGGATCCGGGAGAACAGGTATGACAAACACAGCATGAGAAACTCTAGGCAGACACCAGTAAGAATTCAGAAAGCATGACAGCTGACTACTCAAGTCATGTCTGCATTGAAGGTCCCCGTCCCGAGTTCCTGGGCTAGCAGAGACCTGAAGTTTTGTTTGAGATTCTTACCTCAAGCTCCAGAAGTGTCCAAAGTTGGGGCGTACCTTCGCTTCCCTTCGGCTTCGAAACAGGAGTGTTCACTACCTTGCGCCTTGATCGCAGCTGCCGAAACGTCAAGATAATTAAGTCTGAGTCATCCCAGCCATGAACTTTTTTTTTCTTTCAGATGACTCTTTCAAAATGTGATATGTAATTGCTTCACTACGATTACCCAATGGCATGAATGAATACTACAGTCTCTATCTAGATGAATAGACAAGGCCACCCATGCAATCATCACCTTCCTATAACACGTGTGTTCACACGCCAAATACACACACAGCATACGAATGAAAGTACTGGGCTATTTTAACCAAAAAGATTAAGAAAAGACTTCTAATCTATTTTTAAAAGGTGTTTATACTTGTTGAACTGACGCAGATGTAGCTCAGTAGCAGAGTGTTTACCCAGCGTGCCCCAAGCCCTGGGTTCTACCCTCAGTATCTGGGAAAAACATGAAAATACTGAGATGGAAGACGGGGAAGAATCTCCTTTGGTATGACAATAAGCCAGGTCGGGGTCCAGATCCACTACATAGGATGTTGTGTAGACTTTAGGTGATCAAGAGATTCCGTCTGAAAGCGTGTGACTTGATAACCAGTCTGGCCTAGTTAGCATCTTTATCATTCAAGGCAAGACCACAGATGGCATCTCCAAGGGTTTGCTCCTTTTCAAATGCCACAGTGACTTCCTGTCCCAGCATTTCTTTGATGCAAGCTGTATCTGGTTATCAGCCGCTGTATCACTGTGGTTTACATTACTTAGACAATGTATTTGCTTTTTTTCTTTCTTGTAACAGATCTCCGTGTAGCCCAGGCTGGCCTCAAATCTACAATACTTTCCCAAGCATGAGAACTACAGGTGTGCATCACCACACTTTGCTAGTTAGCGCGTTTTGAATGACTAGGGATTGGATTGCATGATATGTAATAATTTATTCACATTAAAAGCTTTTTGGGCAAGATAGGGTTACTGTCTCAGTTTTTCCAGGATGTGTGCTTTCAGTATTAAAGTAAGGACAGCTTGGGTGAAATCCAGATGTTTAGTTTCCACAGCGAGAACAGCAGGCACATTCATTTAGCAATATCCCCACTATTGATGAGTTTGCAGGTTTATCATAAAAATTACCTTGAGTTCTAGTTACCTCCTTAACTTGATTTTTTTTTTAACCCTGGTAAAATGTGGTTCTGCCTGAATTGACTCTGTATATCAATAGGGAACACTAGCAACATGAAAATATGCTGTTAATGCGATAAAATTTTAGTGGCCTTGCCAATGGTAACATGAACCTGGAGACAGTCATCATAGACGAATCTACTTATTCAGTCAAAGAACATTTGTCAAGGACTTATGGTAGGAATGAGCTTCTTAGGAGAAAAGACAAGAAGAGCCCTGGCTACGATGCAGACACCTTCTAACAGACAGGAAACAAAATGATTAAGAGACCAATAAAAGCGAAACTGTACAGATGGTAGCATGTACTATTCTATGGTTTGCATGCTGAATGTCCCCTCTGAGGCCCGTGTATTAAAGACTGAACTGTCAGGTGGCATTATGGGGAAATGCTGGAATTTCTGAGTGGTGGGACCTCATAGGAAATCCTTAGGCTATTGGAGGTAGGCCTTTGGAGAGGACTGGGGACCTGGGATTCTCCCCCTTATGTCCTTGATTTCGTGACACTAATTTTCTTCTACCACAAACTCCTACCATGTCACAGGCCCAAGTCAACGGTGTCAAACTGTCACAGACAGGAACCTGTAAAACGGTGAGTCAAATACACCTGTATTCTCTATAACGTAATTGTCTCAGGTAATTTTTTTATAGTGATAGAAAGCTGACTAACGTACATTATGAAGGAAATAAGGGCATGTAGCCGGTGAGGTAACCTTATAATTGGTAGAGTGATGTAGCTGCAGGAGGCCAGTTTGTCGGGATGGTCCAGGCTGGCTTCTCTGAGGAGGTAACATGTGGACTGAGCTGACTATTAAAGTCATTGAAGGGAAACAGTGAAAGGGGAGGGGGCAAAAATGTGAGCCAGGGGAATGATGTGAGGATGGACAGAGCAGTAGGCATAGTAATGGTGACGGGAGATGTGTGTGTAGTTTGAGTTCAGGGGAGAGGTCTCTGGAGTCATCACCCAGAAGTGAAGGACATCATCTTGGCATAGGGTCCTGTGATGCATAATGGGAGAAAATGCCAGGCGCCACACAGATAAGCTCACGAAACTGTACTGTGGCCCTTTTTAGTGCATTAGAAAAAGAATGCAGCAACTGGGTATCAAGATGCAGAAGAATCCAAATAGATCCATATCTATTGCCAAGCACAAAACTCAAGCCCAAATGGATTAAAGACCTCAATACAAAACTAACCACACTGAACCTCATAGAAGAGAAAGTGGGAAATACACTTGAATGCATTGGCATAGGAGATCACTTCCTAAATATAACCCCAGTAGCATAGACACCGAGAGCAACAATTAATAAATGGGACCTCCTGAAACTGAGAAGCTTCTGTAAAGCAAAGGACATGGTCAACAAGACAAAACGGCAGCCTACAGAATGGGAAAAGATCTTCACCAACCCCACAGCTGATCTCTAAAATATACAAAGAACTCAAAAAACTTAACATCAAACGAACAAATAATCCAATAAATGGGGTATAGACCTAAACAGAGAATTCCCAACAGACAAATCTCAAAATGGCTGAAAGACACTTAAAGAGATGCTCAACATCCTTAGCCATCAGAGAAATGCAAATCAAACAATTCTGAGATTCCATCTTACACCTGTAAGAATGGCCAAGATCAAAAACACTGATGACAACTTATGCTGGAGACGTTGTGGGGAAAAGGGAACACTTCTGCATTGCTGGTGGGAATGAAAGCTGGTACAACCCCTTTGGATATCAGTATGGCGATTTCTCAGAAAATTAGGAAACGACCTTCCTCAAGACCCAGTAAAATACCACTTTTGGGTATATATCCAAAGGATGCTCAATCATGCCACAAGGACATGTACTCAACTATGTTCATAGCAGCATTATTTGTCATAGCCAGAACCTGGAAACAACCTAGATGGCCCTCACCATGGATAAAGAAAGTGTGGTACATTTACACAATGGAGTACTACACAGCAGTATAAAATAATGACATCTTGAAATTTGCATGCAAATGGATGGATATAGAAAAAAACATATTGAGTAAGGTAACCCAAACCCAGAAAGACAAATATAATATGTACTCACTCATTTGGCTTCTAGACATACAGCAAAGAAAAAAAACCAACTTACAGTCCACAATCCCAGAGAACCTATACAACAAAGAGGACCCTAAGAGAGACATACATGGATCTACATAGGAAGGAGAAAAAGACAAGATCTCCTGAGTAAATTGGTAGCATGGGGTCACAGGAGAGGATAGAAGCTCAGAGGGGAGAAAGGGAGGGGAGCGGAGAAAAATGTATAGCTCAATAAAAACAATAAAAAATGCAGAAGCAGACATGGAGGATGAACGATGTCACATATCCTAAGGAAAAATTTATAAAATGTCTTTAATCATTTCTGCTCTCTCTTCCGCATCTTCCTAGACTGGCACCAATAGTTTCTTGTCCCACCTCTCCCTCTTGAAGAGGAATGCAAATTTGTCTCTATGGTTACAGTCATTCCCTCCATGTCTCTGGGGTATTGGCTCCAAATGCCCTGCGGTCCCCAAATCTGCAGATGTTTAAATTACCTTCTATCCAGCAGGATAGTATTTCACATAATCCAACCACATCCTCCTGTGTTCCTTAAATTATCCCTGCATGCCATGGACCTCAAAAGAGCAACGCAAATAGTTGCTCTCCTGTGTCGCTATGGCGACGGTGACAGCAAAAGTCAGGGCAGGTGATGTTTTTCCCCAATTATTTTTGAACTAATAGAAGTGGAAACTCGGATAAGGAGGGCCACGTGCACTTTTTATAGCTATCCTTAATTTGACAATCAACAGATGCTTTTTTTTTTATGTGACATTTCCCTCTTAAGCAAATTTGGAAACATCTTAAGTAACAGCTATTGGGAGTTGCAGACCCCTGGCCCCTTGACTGTCTTTGCCTGCCTCAGACCCTTTGCCTGCTAGAGTGAACTGAGCAAAACAACTAGTTTACCTGTGTCTGCAGCTGCTCTGAGCATGAGACCCTGATGGCAGGGGAGTGGGTTCAGGTGAGACCTTCGGCTGAGAGATCCCGAGAGCTGGGGCATGGCCAGAGCCCTGTATAAGCTGCCTCTGAGCACAATAAAGTTGGCATTCTTGGCATTCTTGTATCAAGGATGATTCATGTCCCTGTGTCTCTGCCTGTGTGTGTGTGTGTGTGTGTGTGTGTGTGTGTGTGTGTGTGTGTGTGTGTGTGTATAGCACAGACTCAGGCTATGTGGCACCGCGGACCCAGACAAGGGTTTATGTGGCAGCAGCCGCATAGGCCTGGGCATCACCATGGTCTCAGGTGGCAGTGCCTGCCGCTCACACCAGGCTGTTCCTCACTGTTGTAGCGTTTCCAGTTCTGTCTCTCTTCCATCTCTTTACCACATACTTGCTTGCTTCCTGGAGGCACCCACCCAGCGATGCCTGCGTGAGGCCCAGAGTCTCAACACTTTCTAGATTTTTTTTTTAACTTGAAGACAAATCACACTGTTTTATGGGATGGGACAGGGTTACCTGTATATGGGGTAGGAGTGAGCCAGAATGGCCAGTTTGGAGGCAAAAGGCACTTCCAGCTTTGCTCCCTGTTTCCCCACACTTGTGCTAATGAAGACTGATTAAAAGGGAACCCCAAAAGGAGACATAAGAGATATATGAAGTGTGACCTATTATTTATTATGTATTTGTTATACTTTGGGCACTTTCCATATATGAGCTCCCTAAACCTCTGTCAATGTTAGGAACAAAGACTATCTCCATGCTATAAATGAAGACCTTGAGGTCAAGGGCTGATGTGGGATTTTTTGACACCTGTTTTGTTATATGTAATTTTACTATGTTAAAGTTAAAACCTTCCTTTTTATTTAAACAGAAAAGGGGAGGTGATGTGGGATTTCCCTCTGTATGCTGGGATTACTATTGACTAATAAAGAAACTGCTTTGGGCCTATAGAAGAGCTATAGGGGAACAGAAGTAGGCAGGGAAAACTAAACTAAATGCTGGGAGAAAGGAGGACAGAGTCAGAGAGAAGCCTTGTAGCCCTGTTGGAGACAGACACCAGAAGTTTATCTGGTAAGCCATAGCCACGTGGTGATACATAGATTAATAGAAATGGGTCAAATTAATATGTAAGAGTTAGCCATTAAGAAGCTAGAGCTAATGGGCCAAGCAGTGATATAATTAATACAATTTCTGTGTGATTATTTTGGTTCTGGGCAGCCGGGATGAACAAGCAGAGAGCAGCCGGGAACCAACAAGCGGCTTCCCTCCAACAAAGGGCTGTGTTGAAGCTTGGCATCAGTGCTTACGTTCAAGACAGAGGTGTCTGTTACACTATGCTGGCATTTTAGGAAGGTCACTGAAGGGCAACCCACAGTTCAGGGCATGGGGAAGGTGGGGGAGAGAGGAGGATACTGTTACATGGTAACCCATCTTGTTTCCCCACCAGCTAATTGAATTTGTGTGAGTAATACAGATTTGTGTTTTAAATTACTACCAGAGGAAGTTGCCTGGAATTTGTTTGGCTCTTAAGAGAGATGGATGAGTCTACAGTCTGGGTAAATGATCTTGCCGCCTGGCATTATCTCCACCTCTCCTCCATGTTTTGTTTTATAGGTCACAGGTGTTTGAAATAACATAACTGAAGGGTTTTGGGAGAAAAGGTACAGACTTTACCTGTGGGAATATATGGAGTCTGTAAGCCTAAAGGCAGCGAGAATTGTAGGCCAACGGGGTATTCTAGTTAACTTACAGGGTATGGGCTAATAATTCTGAAGACACTATGCATGTACGGCAGAACAATTAAGCAATAAAGTAAACAGATGGCAGATAATTGTAGCCGGTTTTCTTATAGTTGGACTGGGAAGTTGGAGATAAGCAGGGGAGGATGCTGCTATAGAGAAGGCTGGTCCAGCTCTCAAGGGAAGATGCTACTATAGAGAAGGCTGGTCCAGCTCTCAAGGGAGGATGCTGCTATACAGAAGGCTGGTCCAGCTCTCAAGGGAAGATGCTGCTATACAGAAGGCTGGTTCAGCTTTCAGGGGAGGATGCTGCTATACAGAAGGCTGGTCCAGCTTTGAGGGGCAAACCTAAATTCAAGGGCATCCTGTGACTCGGTTAATCCTCTCCTTGGTGTTCACCTCTGTGGAAAACTGCAGGGCCATCTGATACACAGAAGGAAAGTGCCTCAGGTAGCTATGACTGCTAAAACTCTAGTGAAGAAAGCCCGATACTCCCAGAAGTGCAGTAACCCCACTCTACCCTTTAAATACAGCAAACTGGAAAAGAAAGCTGTTTTCTCTTCTAAGTAAAAGAAACCCAGAGGCGGTGTGACCCGTGCATGTGCCATTGCTCTGCTCTGCCAGGAACTACAAGTTTTAGCCTGTGCTACACTGGCTACGGCAGGAGGCTGTGATTCCCATGTGAATGGATCAGAGTTGGATCTATCACAATATGTCTGGTTACATATAAAAATACATATTCTATTATGGAAATAAGATATAACCTTGCTCAGTTAGCCAGGAAGGCTTAGAAGCAAAGACGCTCCATTAACAGTGACTATAATTATCACCCAGACCTTGGCGTCAAATACCATTCTCCAAAAAAATGGAAGTAGGAGGGATTCTTAGAAAAACAAATTGCTAGTTTTGGTCCTGGGGCAGAAAATACACAAAATTATCCCATTGTATCTCATAGCTACAGGAAATAAGAAAACACTCAAAAATGGAATTGAATAAAACAAATGAATGAAAAAATACAGAGATGAAAAATGAATACAAGAACCAATAGAAGACTCGTCTTCCGGTGGACAGAGCTGGGCAGCAGCAGCGGCAGCAATGAAGAATTAGTTTTAGACTATGATAAATAATGTAAAGTAAGCATTTAATTTACACTAATATAATTGACTGGATGAAAAAATAAACAAATGTGCAATGTAGACCAAACCAGAACAAATTTAATTATTGATTGATTTTTGAGATATGAGCTTACTATGTAGTTTTTGCTGGTCTGGAATGTAGATTAGGCTGGCCTTGAACTCACAAAGGTGATCCTGCTGCTGCTTCCTGAGTGCTGGGATTAAAGGCATGCAACACTATGCCTGGCTACTATTTACGTCAGGATCATGCAACCCAGACTGATGGGGCTTGCTAAGTAGCCAGGGATGACCTTGAACTCTTGATTTTCCTACATCTCCCAAGTGCTGGGACTATAGGCATGCACCATTATACTTAGATTGTGAGATGCTATTGATCAAACATGGGGCTTTGTGAATGTGTGGCAAGCACTTTACTGTAAGTGAGGGCACAGGAAAAAAACCACTGAAATGGCTGCTCCATGACTGGGGGAAGGCTTTTCATTGTGAATAAGAGAGACAGAATATCCAGAGACATTTGGAAGAGTCCAAAGCAGAGAAAAAAGAAGTAGATGGGACATGGCCAGGGCTACGAAAGTGGAGCATGGAAAAACCATGTGGGTTATATGGAGGATGAGTAGTTTTGGTGAGGGAAGCTTTTGAACTGGAGCAGTCTGGGACGTTAGGGTAGAAGACATAGTGAGAAGGGCTAGTGTAGATGGAAATTTCTGTCCCACCTGGTCCCTCAGCTGTTCAGTCCCAAAGAAACACACAGAGGCTTATATTAATTATAAACTGTTTGTTCTATTAGCTTAGGCTTATTATTAACTAGCTCTTACAACTTAAATTAACCCATAATCCTTGTCTATGTTTAGTCACGTGGCTTGGTACATTTTCTCAGTGAAGCATTCTCATCTTGCTTTCTCTGCATCTGTCAGGTGACTGCATCTCTGCCTTTCCTCTTTCCAGAATTTGACTAGTCCAGTTGCCCTGCCTATACTTCCTGCCTGGCCATTGGCCAATCAGCATTTTATTAAATCAATACAAGCGACAAATCTTTACAGTGTACAAGAACATTAGCCCACAGCATTCCAGGATGCTAGTGTGGGTTTTTAAATGCATAGCAAGTGTGTGTGGACAGGGACTCAAGGAGACAGAAGGACAGCGTGGGCTTTGATATGCAACCACAAGTTAATGTGGCCAGACAAATGGAGAGCCATTTGTTCCCTTGCCAGAGTCAAGGGACCATAATGGAAATGACTCATTTTGGCATATAGAAACCTGTTTCACAAGTTCCTGAGGAATGCTGAAAGTAACTGCCAGCAATCCTATGATTGCTAAGCCAGCATGAGCCTCATGAGTCAAGATGATCATTTTCGACCAAGTCAATAGGCCTGCTCTTTTGGGGGTGCTTGTGGTTTTCCTTTGGACCTAACATTTACCAACTGAACTATGTCCTCAGCCTAAGTCTGAACAATCTATACAGATACCCCCACCTGCAATGAGTTGGAAAACAGCCCCTATTTTAAAGTTTTTAAAAATTTTATGTGTATTAGTGTTTTGTCTGCATATCTGTGGACTATATAGTTTTCTGGTGTCCACAGAAGCCAGAAGGGCACATTGGATCCTCTGGAACTGGAGTTACAGATTGCTGTGAGCTGCCATGTGGATGCTGAACATTAAATCCAAGTCCCTCAGAAGAGCAGTCCGTCCTCTTAACCACTGAGATATCTCTATAGCCCTAGAGGGTGTCAAGCTCCCCTCCCCCTGTACCTTTTTATGGGAAATCACACACTAAAGGTCAGAGCGCGGCCCTAGAGTGCACCTGTCAAATTCAGGGTTTCCTATCAATATTTGGACAGCCTTCCTTATGCTTCTGGGAAATTCTAATAAGCTCTGCCCCCCTAAAGAAAGTCAGATTCTGATCTTCAGTCTCTTTTGTGGTCAGGATTCAGGGATGGGGCCCAAAATTCCTTAGAGCACACCCCTATAAACTCTTGATTAGAAAGAAAAGTGAGAAAACAGAATCTTTTTTAGAAGTGTCATTTGTTGGTGCAGGAAAAAGCAAACAAACAAAAACAAAACAAAAAAATCACAAGGTGTCTGGTGATAGCAGAGACAGCGTCAGCCACACCCCTGTGTTCTCTAGCAGTGGTGACAACAGTTTCCTCAGGTAGTCCCAACTTTGGTACCTTCCTTATCAGGCAAGGTCTTAGGTGTGGTTATGAGTTTTCTCCAATTCTCCCTAAATCCCTTGGGCCATATAGTATCCTTTTAATTCATCCCTTCCTGGGTAGTTGCCCAGAGTCAATTTCCATTGGCCAGAATTGAAGACCTTGATAGTAAAGACTCCCTTACAACTCTTCAATGGCTTCTCATGTATTCTAGAATTTGTCTTAAACCCTTTGCCTAGGCAAAGACTATCTCTTTCATAAAAATTGGTTTTCTATTACAGTCAGTCTCAAACCAAGATATATATCTATATATCTATATATCTATATATCTATATATATATCAGATATATTCAATATTCATGCTTTTGGTTTGATATTCTTATACTGAAATGTTGGCTTGTAGCCAAAAAAAAAAAAGATAGAAAAAAACCTGTTACTTTTGAGGCTGGGTCATAAAAGACTTATTCATAGCTTCTGTCTTGGTTATTCTTGGGTCACTTACTCTGAGGGAATCCAGCTGTCATGTTATGTGTACATGCAAGCAGATCTCTGAAAAACTGAGGCAATAGGTTGAATAATGCTTGTAGTTGAATCTTCAGGCAGACCTGGCAGGAGAGCCCGAGACAGAACCACCTATCCATACTACCTCCAAGTTCCCAATCTACAGAACCTATGGAGAAACGAATGTTTTATTGATGTAGGCTAGTAAGCTTTGGGGGGCAATTGTTAGGCATCAAGACAAGACACTGTGCAACAAAGACCAGCAACTACAAGCTGCTTTAAATTTTGCTGAAGCTTGAGGGAGGTAAAGAAAGTGGCTTCAACTTCAAGTTCCTAGGAGCAGTGCCAAGGAAGAAATGGGGCAGGGATTGTTAATTCCACAGAAAAAAAGTTAATTTTTTTTCTGTGGTGGAGGAAAAACCACCAGTCTAAATCATGATGGCCAAATTAATTAAAACAAGTTTTTTTTTTGGTTCCTGTACAAGAATATCTCCCCCTAAAGGCAAGGTTCAAGAGACCAGCATTGGACATGGGTAAGACAAAGGTTGTTAGGGAGGAGGGGCTTTCCAAATGGGGGATTTGGCAGGCAAGCAGGTGGGGTTATAGGAAGAGAACACAGGGATAACACGCTGGCCATAACAACCTTCTTAAACAATAAAGACTGTATTGCGTAAAAAAAAAAAAAAAACCTTCTTAAACAACAACAACAACAAAATGGTTGCAAGTGGTCATAATAACCCTCTGAAACAAAGACATGATTGCAAGTCCTGGCACAGGCAGTATAGAACCAGTTATAGTTACGGTTACAGGTAGGGACATATCCTAATCCTCGAGAAACAGAGATTTAATCATAAACAAGAATGAGCCTAGTTTGTCTTTACTATAAGATGGCTTTCAGACCTAAGATGGAGGCAGGTTGGTTTACCAGGATTTGCCCTGGGAGTGAAGAGCTATACTGTTGATGTGAGTTTGAATGCTCTGGGAGAAACCGAAGACGTAGGCTCAGTTCAAATTTATATTAAATGAATGTGTTCTTGGGGCTAGTAGGACGGCAGCCATAGAGCTAAAACAGCCTGTGTGTGGAAAGGGGGTAAAGGTGGGATTTTAAAACTGACGTCAGAAAGGTGGGCATTACTATCATTCATGGAACTTACAGCTGGGCGGGAAAATTGTTTTACTTCCCCCAGTTTGTCTTACTTTCCCACTATATAGTAATAAAAAGACCACAGCTATAAGCAAGTTTTACAGAAACAAAGGCAGCTGCTAATAACACCTCACAGCCCATTATCCTATTCTTATCTCACCTGAAGGCCACTAAGGTCGCCCAGACACTCAGACCCAAAGGTCAAAGGTCCTTAAGGGATGCCAGCTTCCATGCTAAGGTTCTTTAGACAGCACAGGAAACCTGTGTCAGGTTTGAGCGCTCTAAAGACTGGGATAGAGCAGTTCATTTCGGGGCCTGCAAAAACACAGCGCCACCAGGTTAGAACTGGCAGTCAGGTCCTCGCACAGTGGGCAGCGGTCCTTGCAGAGATCCTGCAAGCAGGGAAGCGCACAGGTTATCGACGCGCCTAAGCGACTCAGCGCCTGCGCCGTGGGCATCTCGCCCCCAGGGGGCGCCGTCGTGCGCCGAGCCACCGATGGGAAGGAAGCGAAGGCGCTCGGCGCTCCGCTCGCGTACTGGGCAGTAGGGGGCGTAGTCGAGAGCGAGCGAGGCGAACGCTTTCGGTTTCTCCTCCGCTCCGGTAGCCGCTGCCGCCGCCCGAGGCTGGCGGTCCTGTCGCCATGAAGCTGCGCGTGCGGCTTCAGAAGCGGACCCAGCCGCTGGAGGTGCCGGAGCCGGAGCCGACGCTCGGCCATCTGCGCGCGCACCTCCGCCAGAGTCTGCTGCCCACGTGGGGGTTCAGGTGAGCGGGGTCCCCGATCGCGGGCCTCGGGGACAGAGGGGGGGGGAGGACGCGCCCGGCGGTCACGTGAGGTCGCCTGCCGGGTCACCTGTGACTGTGGCGCTCGGCTGCTGGCTGGGTGCTCGCGGGGTTCCAGCTCAGGGAGACCATGGCCCAGCCTCCCCGGGCTGCCGCTGTCGTCCCCGGTGAGTGTCACTTCCGGGTTTGCGGGTTACCGGAAAGGCGGGAAGCGCTAGCTGCGGTCGGGAGTGGGGAGCCTGCGTTACACCCTCCCGATGAGAACCGACGGAGCTTGAATTCAGTGGCTAAATTGGAAAAGCATCGCGCCTGAAGTGATGAACTTCTTGCACCCTAGGCCGCTGTCCTTAGTGCCACTGCTTAGGGCAACAGTAACTAAAAGCATTGCTGAGCTTGCCTGTGCCAGACTGCTGTAACTTTCTCACTACAACATTTTAGGAAGTACGCGTGCTTCTAAAATAGAGACATGACCCCAGAAAGCTTTCAGTTTGGTGGCAAGTTGAAAAAGGATTAAGTTCTATTTCTGGTTTTTGGTATTGCCGATGAAGCTTCTGTTTTCTGAAGTTATTTTCAGGTCACAGAAAGTGAAGTATATGAACGACTCACTTCAAGTGGTGAGTTAGAAATTTGAACTCGGGAATAAAATGTTTTAAAAAGATAAACTCTG
The DNA here is from genome assembly GCF_014885135.2 of Alexandromys fortis. Classification (NCBI taxonomy): domain Eukaryota; kingdom Metazoa; phylum Chordata; class Mammalia; order Rodentia; family Cricetidae; genus Alexandromys; species Alexandromys fortis. The sequence continues at coordinate 11,458,693 of NW_026067932.1, forward strand.
GCCCCTTCCGTTAATTGACATTTTTAATAGCCTTTCACTTTATTTGTAGGGACCTGAGTAAAAAGAAGTCCTAGACGGATTTCTCGTCCTCTCACCTCGCTCCCCCACCCCAGATTAAGATCTTGTTAGATTAAAAGTGAGCCTGAGCTCTGGCTATTCCTAGCACTCAGAAGGCATAGGCAAGGGGATCTCTTTGAATTCAACACTGTGTGGTCTACATAGCAAGTTCCAGACCAGCCAGGGTTACATAGTGAGACCCCATCAAATAAAATAAAATGAAAATAATGTTAGCCCAAACATTAAAGAGCCATTTTTCACATTAAAAGGATTAAACAACATATTGTCGTATTTCCACATAATGATGACTTACACTACATCCTGGTGTAAAACTGAGTGTTTTATGTGTTGATAACGGTTACCCCTCCACACATGTTGAGACTCCTATGTTTAAGGTATTTATAAATTGTATCACTCTTCAGTTAAGTAGAAAAGCTGTGAAACCCAAGAGCCACACCCAGCTAGTTTCTCTTTCAGGCTTGTTTTCAAAGTTGAGGTTGATTAGTTGGATGGAATTTAGGCCTGGGCAGATTGTGAAAGTAAATTCATTCCTTTGAAATTTTGTTTATTTGGGGAACAAAAGGGAAGCTTTCGTTTGTGTCCATATGATAGAAGTGTATTCCTGTAGAACATTTTCTAATTAAGCAGACCAAAGATTGATATAAAATAGACTTTGTAAAGTTTGGATTTCTGCAGTGGCACTTTTTGGGTGAAATGTACCCTGTCAGCCCCATAACTTCAGAAAATAAGACCTTGAAAACGCTTTAGAAAAGCAGGAGGGAAAACTGGCATTTCTGTGAAGCAGACTGTTTCTTATGTTTTCTACAAAATGATTGTTTGGGGAGTTTTTCCCTTTCTCTTCCAAAATGGTGCTTTCAAGGGCAGCTGGCAGATGTTCAACTTTCTGTTTATCAGAGCATTTGCAGGCAGCAGCGGAGCGGCTTATTGTCTAAGGAGGGGGAATGGTCTTGACTCCAGTAGTGTCTCATAGGTGTGTGTAAGAAAAAAGAACCGGGCTGGGGAGTTGCTAACGCACAGCTGCCAAGCCTAACACCCTGAGTTTGAATTCCCAGCTCAAGTAAAGCTGGAAGTAAAGCTGTGGATTAAATTGATTTGTTAGGTTTGGGAAGCACTTCAACTTCAAAGCTGTTGAAATACTGAAAATTGCATTCTTTAGAATAGATGAAAATGTAGGTTAATGATAAATACTACATACCTACCCCTGGCTAAATTTATAGAAACCCATTTTTATTATTATTATTAAACTTGTTAGAAACCTATGACCTGGGCATTAGATGAGAAGAACAAGGAATTTAATCCCCTGCTTTTATTATTATTATTAGTGCTTTTGGGTACATAGCATGTAGTTTAGTGTATTCCAAATGTATTGTTTGGAATAGTGGAGTAGGTAGCTCTTACTGTGCTCATCCATCTTTCTTGGCAGTTCTGATACCCGATTTGCAATTACATTGAACAACAAGGATGCCCTCACCAGAGATGAAGAAACCTTGGCTTCATATGGGATTGTTTCTGGGGACTTGATATGTTTGGTTCTTGAAGATGACTTGCCGGCACCTAACTTACCTTCATCTACAGATTCAGAACCTTCCTCACTCCAGAATACTGACCAACCTTCTCAGGCTGCCAGCTCATGTCAGGCTAGCATCCCCGATGAACGGCGGAGCGACTCTTCCCATGCACAGGCCACCCAGTTTGATGCCTGGAATGATGACAGTGTGGTGGGTATTAAAGATGAAGCAGAGTAGTTGATCAGATATATTGACACTCCAGAGGAATCCTACAGCAGTCAGGATGATTAGAATCAGTAAATTATAGACTGTGCCCTTTCTGAACATTTTCTTTTTAACTGCTAAATGTCTGGACTGATTTTATGCTGACATTCTAACATGCATGGTTTTGTAGTTTTGCTCAGATGTTCCTTTAGATCGTGTATCACGTGATGTCTGATGTTTGTGTGTTTATGATCCCTAACTTACCAGTTTGGACACTCACTAATTGTATGTATATACAGTCCAGGTATTTCCAAACGATTGGCTGGACTTTTCGATGGTTATCACAGACTGTCTAACACCACTTTGGAAATAAGATGCACCATTAGGCCTGTCCTCCACATAGAGACACCCTGCTTTGCCCCTAAGTAGGACCCCTGATATTCTGTGCCTTTTGACTTCTTTTTGTTGTTGATGATGGTTTTGTGAGACAAGGTTTCTCTGTGTAACAGCCCTGGCTGTCCTAGAACTCAATATATAGGTCAGGCTGGCCTTGAACTCACAGAGAGCCACCTGCCTCTGCTTCCCAAGTGCTGGGATTAAAGGTGTGCACTACCATAGGCCGACTTTGGACTTCTTATAACACAGGCTGCCAGTCTGTGTTCTTCTCTTTTTAAGGTCTGCTTCTTACATCTTTATTATGTCATACTCTTGCTCTTCAGTAGCTCTGTGTCTGAGATGAAAATATATCTAGTCCAGTCATGTTATTTCACAGAAGAGAAAGCCCCTTATCGTCCCATACCCAGGCTTTCCGAAAGTTGTCCTACCCTGCCTCTCCACGGCTAGTTTCTGTTCTTTCCCGTCAGTGATTGTCTCTCGCTGGTACTGAGTCCTGATAATTGCTTGCTAGCATCAAGTCTACAACCTGCTGACCTCGTGACCAGCGATGTGGCCCGGTGCCTTTGCTGCTCCTCCTTTTCCTGTTTGTACTTCTGTATTCCAATAGTCCAGTGATTTTTTTTAAAGCATTCATCAATGATCTGTATAACTTTGTAAGTTCCTTATTATTTTTTCCTTTTAATATTTTGTATAAAGTGATTCTTTTTTAAATTAAAATTTTTAAAGGTTTTTTGAGACAGGGTTTCTCTGTATAACAGCCCTAACAGTTCTGAAACTTGCTTGTAGGCCTTGAACAAAACACTTCTTTAATACTAACACATGTACCATTCTTAACTGTTTTATGTGTATATTCTTTTTATGTATATATTTCCTTTGCAAGCCTTAAACACTGAATCATGATATTAAGAATAAGCAGATATTCTGAATAGATGGTTGTTAAGATATTTAATAGATTGATAAATTGTGAAAATAATTTCCTGATACAAGAATTTTAATTTGTCCTTTAAATCATTCTTGTGTCTCTTGTTTGTTTCTGCTTCAGAGGGTAGTGTATAGAATTATTAAAGATATCTGTCTGACTGCATACTTAAAAAAACCAGACTCTTTTAAAGATAAGACCTAGAGAGAAGAGCCTGTTCCCTTGACTTGATGTGCTCTAAAAATCCTCCAGTAAGATGGAGTTTTACAGTGTATGTAATACTTTGTTAATTTTTCTTTGGAAAATTTTGAGACGCTACTGTACCACAAGGTAGTGATCCAGTTCTAAGAGCATACTGTTTGTCTGTGAGGTTTTTATGGGGTGGCTATGAGACCTTAGCAGGGACACTGAGCTTGGAGCCCTTGACTCTACGTAATGTGCTAGTTCAGTATAGAAGGGAGCTGTGGAAAAGAAAAACCAGAGGAGAGGGGTTCTGCTTGTGACTACATGTAAGTTAGTTTTCTTTCATTGCACGTGGGAATTACCTTTAGTGACAGCAAGGGATTAACCTGTACAGACCCGAGAGAAGTTCTGCCGCGGTTTAGCCAGCTGTTTGCTTTGTGAGTGGCCTGTGGCAAGACTGTTTGGAGATGATGCTCAGCTGTTCTCTTCTCACACGAGATGATAAACACTCATATCAGAACAGCTCAGCAGATGCCCGTGCTTCTTGGACTTAGGAATAAGGTTAGATAAGCCCCCAGTGGGTGTGGAGTTAGCCGCTTAGGGTAATGCTTCTTAAAGATCTCCACATCTGTTTTATTCCATGCTACTGGCTGAAGTAGGAATAATGGGGGAAAAGTTAAGAGATTGTTTTCATAATTTAGCTTGATAGATTCTTTCTAATATGGTGATTTCTGTTCAGAGAAAATCATGGAAATGTTTATGCAGTAGCATCTTTTATATAGTGTGAGTTATCATAGCCTTTAAAATTTAATTTAATTAAATTTTTTTTGAGATGGATCTAGTCATATAGCTCAGGCTGACCTTGAACTCTGAGTTATCCAGCCTCAACATCCCAAGTGCAGGAGTTGTAGGTGTGTGCCACCATGCCTGGCTGTGGTTTGCATTTTAACAAGTTTGATGTTTTTGCAGCCATTAGGTTTCAGCTCTGCTGATTTTGAAAGAGTAAGTGTCAGCTCTGGCTTGATTGCAGTCCCTCAGCTTTGGTTTATGCTGTATAGCTTTAAATTCCCCTGCTACTCCTTCTTCTGGAGGTACAACCCTAAAAAGAGACTTGCTTTGTATTAAAAGTTGAGCACAAACTAGGAAACAAGCTTTCTGAATGAAATCAGTGTAGCAACGTAGCTTTACTAAAGCCTGTTTCACATCTAAAAGCCCTTAATGGTGAATCTGAGGACGTGGGTTCATTTCAGACTTTTATCAGCTGGTGATCTCAGCGAGTTACTGTTTTTTCTGAGTTACAACTGTAGTATCTATAAACAGGCATTGTCCTCCCTTGCTCAGGTTATATGATCTTGTAAGGCAAGAGAAACATGAAATTGTTATCTTTCCGCAGTTGTTCCACAGACGTTACTAAATGTGGCAGGTACCAGATGGATGCCTTGGGTAGTTTTGTACTTTACACAAACTTACAGTCATGGAGGGATGCAGATGTGCGAAATGAAGGCTAGCAGCACAGTGTGGCAGGTGCAGTGATATAGGCCGTGGCATCCCTTGGGTCTGCTGAAGTGGGAATGCTGCAGCGGGTAGGGAAGGGTTGGTAGTGAACAGATGGAGAGCCAGGGAACAGGTAATGGGGGGGCCTTATATGCCTAGGCATTTGGACTTAAACTTGTTCTGTGAATCTGTAGTAAGTGTAGCAGAGCTGCTAAGTGAAGAAGGACAGTGCGTTTGGGTTAGAAGTTTTGGGACTTTTCTGAGGTTAATGCTGGGTCCTGTGAATGTAGGTTCAGTTACACAGACATAGCTGCAGTATTTCCTCACTAGACTGAACTGACTTTCCCCTAAGAGCATATCATGGACACAGTCTTACGGTACAGTTGTGGGAAATGTCGTCTGTCTTGAGGTAGTCCTGGTACGTTTTAAACTGGGGCATAAGACATGATTGGATTCTCAATTTCCAGGGAAACTGGCAGGAGTGTATGGTGTATATGAGACAAGGGGGTGGGGGGAGTCAGGCACTTTGAGGGGTGCTGTTCCTTGAAGTCGGGACACATAGAGGGGGTCTGAAGCACCTGTAGCATAGGAAGCACAGCTTTAGAGAAATGATAGTAGTTGGAGCTGTGAAGACACCACATTTAGGTACTGTTTTGCAAGTGTGAAGACTTAGAGATGAGTTCCAGGTTTCTAGCCTGTCAGCACAGAGGGAGTTAAGGATCCAGGATGGGGGTGCAGGCTGCAGTCTCCTTTATTCTACAAGAACTTCCTTAAGATGGTGCCTTTTCCTGAACCTCATGCTGTGCTTTGGTTTTGAGCACTATTTGCTTAGTTTAGGATATAGAATATCCTGTGTAAAATTAATGAATTTATTATTGCCATCCTTTTTAGGAAGGGCCTAGTCAAAATGTTGAGGCTGTGTCAATTGAGGATGCCATGGATATGGAAGAGGATTCTGGTTTCCATCCATTGGAACCAATGCTGTGCAGTGAAGTGGAGGATGGCCAGGTGCCACATTCACTGGAGACTCTGTACCAGTCAGCTGGCTGCTCCAGCATCAGTGATGCCTTGGTAGTGCTGGTTCATCTCCTCATGCTCGAGTCGGGCTACATACCTCAGGTAAGCCCAACCCAGGTGCCTTGTGAGGTCTCCCTGGACACCTGAGTCGGTCTTGTGGAGGTCCTCCTTTCTTTATTAAAGTGGTTGGTTGTTGAATGTAAAATGCCAGGCACAGGAAGGTTGTCATAGGTACTCTGTAAATATGCCCTTTCCCTTTTCAGCCTTCATTTCCTTTGTTAGCATTTAGTATCGCAGAAGTAATGGTCACTGGCTTTAAAAAAGACAAAGGTTTATATATGCTAATATTCAGATAAAATGAGGTGGTGTGGACCGAGTACGACTAAATGCTGACTAAGAGGCTGTTTCATGTTAATGGCTTTGTGCTGTGGTTGCTTATTTCATTCAGCATGTGTTTGCTAAGCATCTGCTCGTGCCAGTGGTTTTTTCTCCCTGTTTCAGGTCTTTGTTCTCAAGTTACCTTTAGTCTGAGAATAGACAAGAATATAGACCATTATAGTCTATCATGTAAGAGTCCCAGGGATGCTCAGAGAACAGTTAGCACTAAGCAAAACTTAGGATCTTGTCAGAGTGCAGGTTCTGCACTGGAAAACTAGGATGGAGCGGAGCCTTTTGCATCTCCTGCTAGCCCCTGTACTCCTGTCCTGTATACATTCCCTGGGGACCACGTGGTGGGCTACAAAGTTAAAAACTAGATCATTGTATGCCTGTGCCAGAAACTAACACACCAGATACTGTCCTTGTCCTCAGAGTTCTCAAATGGGTAAGGAAGACAAGAGGAATACCACATACTAAATAACAGTGTAAACCGATGAAAAGCCTAACAATGTGCAGTGACAGAAGTGTGAACAGTGTTAGTAAATAGCAGTGTTTTCCGAAATGGGCTGTGTGAAAGAAGTGACACTCAACCCGGGATAGTGAATAATGGCATGGCTTTGCTCGACAGAATTATGAGCCTTGGAACAGAAAAACTAATCCTTTTTTCTATGATAATATTTTATCTTTTAAAACAAATTTTTATAGAAAAATATTAAAGCATATTATTCTCCGATAGTAGCAGTATTAATGATGTGCACATTCTGTTAAGGAGGCTGTGCATCTTTTTAAAAACGTGTGGGATGATGTGTGTATGTGGGGCGTGTGCATATTGTACTGCATGTGTGTGATGTGTGTTTGTGGGGTGTGTGCATACCATACTGCATGTGTGTGATGTGTGCATGTGGGGCGTGTGCATATTGTACTGCATGTGTTGTGTGTGCATGTCATACTGCATGTGTGTGGTGTGTGCATGTGGGGCATGTGCATACCATACTGCATGTGTGATGTGTGCATGTGGGGCGTGTGCATATCGTACTGCATGTGTGATATGTGCATGTGGGGCGTGTGCATATCATACTGCATGTGTGTGGTGTGCCTATGGGGCATGTGCATATTGTACTGCATGTGTGTGGTGTGTGCCTATGGGGCATGTGCATATTGTACTGCATGTGTGTGGTGTGTGCCTGTGGGGCATGTGCATATCATACTGCATGTGTGTAGTATGTGCATGTAGGGCGTGTGCATACCATACTGCATGTGTGGCATGTGAGAGCCTAGTTCCGAGGAGCTGGTTTTCCACTTTTACCTTTATGTGGGTTCCACAGCTCAAACCTGGGTATCAGGCTTCTGTGCAAGCACTGTGCCTGCTGAGCCGTATCAGTGGTCCATGGGGGCTCTAAAGCTTGGTAAGATAGAGGTGTTTCTGATTTCCAGGTTTTTTAGTACAGCACCTTTTAAAATAATTTTTCCTTTCATTTCATTCCTCAGGGCACTGAAGCCAAAGCAGCATCAATGCCTGAGAAGTGGAAGTCAAGTGGTGTGTACAAGCTGCAGTACACACACCCTCTCTGTGAGGAGGGAGCTGCTGTGCTCACCTGTGTGCCTTTGGAAAGCCTCATCATTATAAATGGTAATGCAGCCCTGCAGTCATGCTTGCTGGCTTATGAATTACATACATCGTGTCTTTTAGATGTCTTATAACTGCATTAGTGACTGACTGCCAAGAAATAGTTACGGGTCATTCACAACTTAACTCCTCTACCACTGGTGACGTGCCTGGAAGGAAAATGTGAGGTTGATGTTGGTTTAGGACACCACCCTTTACTCTTGTGCTGGCCCCCTTTCTTTTAAAACATTTATTTGTTGTGTTTTTACCTGCATGAGTCTGTAACACATGCAGGCAGTACCTTCAGAAGTCAAAAGAGGGCATCAGATTCCCTGGAACTAGAGTTGCAGATGGCTGTTAGCTGCTGTGTGGGTGCTGGGAATTGAACCAGGCTCCTCTGGAAGAACAGTCAGTGCCTGTAGCTAACTGCTGAGCCACCTCCCCAGTCCCAACCCTTCCTTTCAATGTCTGTCTTGAATCCTTCATTCTGTGAGAGCTGTGATGATAAGAATGAAATGAGTGTATAAACTATAAGGAGGGCTTTTTGTGCACGTCTGTGAATTCTTTTTATCTAAGTCTTGATCTGGGTTTATGAGATCTGAGGTTCCTGTTTATCCAGTTAGGCATCTCTGTGACTGTCAATACACAGACATGCTGCTGAGAATTTTGAGGCCTGAGTACATGCATAACTTAGCTGCCCGTCCTCAGAACATGCCCTGAATAAATAACCTCATTTTAGTTGAGATGTCACACAGGCCCTTCCTAACCACCGCTGGTCTCTCTGGAATGTTCTCAAGGTCTCACATATCGGAGATCCAATTGGGTGACCATGTTCTTATATTTCGATTTTTGTTTTATTTTTTATATTTTTGAAATTGGGTCTTAGGTTGCCCAAACTGGCCTTCAACTTCTGTTCATTCAGGATTGTGTGAGGACCACTCCACCGGGCAAACACTGTTTAGCTTTTGAGTTATCTTTTCGGCTACTTAGAATGTAATGTTTGTATAACAGGTTATATTGCTCTGCTGCCCCAGGTCAACAGCGTTCCGTGTCCTGCAGCTGCTTGCTTTTGCTGAGGTGGTGTAAGGTAGAGTCCCTGACCAACAGCAAACTTACCTGTTTTGTTTATTGAGGTTCTGTGTTAGAAAATAAGCTTTCTGCTGAAATTTGTTTTGGAAGCTAACATGGCATTTTTTATTTTAGAAGTAGATATTTCTCTTCGGTGCCTCAGCATTTCAGCTTTAACAGCTGGTGGTCCTGCACATTTGTCAGGATGTGAGTGTGATGGCATGAAGGCCGAGTGACGTCTCTGTCAGCTCTTCACTGGTAGCTTATAGAGCGTGTAGTGTGCGTTCTGTGCTCAGAGCGGCATTAATTTCTGATTTATGGAAATATTCCAACTTGGAAGATGGACGTTACCAAACATAAATAGCACATGTGAGGTGGTTGGTCTGACCTCAGTTTCATAGAAAGGTACTGATGAGAGCATCTCATCCCCTCTCTTCACCAAATATTTTGATGATTTCTTAATTTCTGCTGTTGTACTCTTTAATTCTTTACAGATCAGTGACTCGCAGGCTCTCTCAGTCACTGGTCATCCAGGCTCAAGTCTTTGAAAAGGGGCAGTGTCTCTAAACCTTCCATCCAGGGCTTGACTTGGTGCGCACGTGCACTAGGCCATCACTAGCTCTTTCATGAGCTGAGATGAAGTGCGCCTTTGTACACAGAACTGAACTTGAACCCTCTGGTGATGTCAAGAATATTGGTCTTTGGGTCTAGACAGCGACAGTGCTGTGAAAACTGGAAGGATCCTGTTAATGAACAGGATTGGCTGTTGCCAAGGGTTAAGAAGAAATGAATGGTGCTTTAGTGACTTCACTGAAAATAATGGCCTTCTGTGCTGGCCTGCCTCCTGTTGACCTGTTGCAGACCTGTCGATAACTAGTAAGCCACTGTTGGTGGTGCTGAGCGGACTGTGTGTGAAGATGCTCACTGTAGTCTCTGAAGGTAGTGTGGAATGCTGATTTCTTCATGGCAGGTTTAGACTTCTGACCTTGCTTAGAGTGGAAGAATGTGCTCAGAACAGTCTGTGTGGAATAGTCTGTCTTTAGTCTACAGAGGCGAGGAAATGAAGGCCTGCACTACAAAGGGAAGTGACAGATGCTTTATCATCTTTTCTTTTATTTACAGCTACAGTAAAAATCAGTGGTGGGATTAAAAACGCGAAGTCAGTGCAGCTGCAGCCAAGATCCTACGTGTGTGAAGTGGAACCAGGTGATGTAACCACGACTTAACTTTGGAAGGAAGCTTTGGGAGGCACTAAAAACACAGAGCCCAAAAGATTATGTTGAAAAGGATGGCCATTTCTAAATGAGATTAGAGCAAATACCAAAACAATGTTGCTTCTAAGGATTCAGATGGGTAGGGCTTAGGGGTGTAGCTCACTGGTAGAGCAGTTGCCTAGCGTATACAAGGCCCTGGGCACTACTCTGCACCACAGATACAAAGGAAAGAAAGAAGAAGGTTTATTACAATCTGAAGAATTTGTTTCTTTATTATAATTCTTCTGGTCTTTGAATACAAAACTGTGTTTATGGCATTAGAGGTTCCCTCCTAGTTTCTTGTGTTAACCCTTGGAGATCTTTCTCCTGTTGTGTAACTGACACAGAGAAGATCTATGTTTCATGCAAGTAATTCAGTGTGGCTTTGTTATTGAATATTAATGGAAAAAACCTGCTTTAATATTTTTACTATAAACTTGACATAAATGCTACTTTTTAATGAGATTAGAATTTTCCTAAAATTGGGATTGCAAGTATGGCTTTGCTTATATTCCATAAAATTATTAATAGATGCAAAAAAGTCCAATTTCTCTGTTCACTGTTTCTGGTTAAACCTTAACTGAGAGACCAGGTGGTCAACAGGAGTGGTGGGTGGAGAGGAAAGAATGGATCTTTCTTTCTGTTTTGTGCTGAGCACGTCCCATCCCTGTAGTCTGGGAGGCCGATGGAGGAAGAGGAGTACGGCGTGTTCTTTAGCCCTGGCTGATGCACACCAGGATGGTGGCTTTAGCCCAGTCTCTGGTCAGCCTGTCACTTCCTTTACTGCCGCTCCTCTGTGGGCTGTCGCCCCCTTGTCCTCCGCCATACAGTCACGCTTTCCTGTGAAGTTTTAGTACCGCACACACACTCCGTCCTTAAATACTGTAGTCCTTTCGATTCTACACTTGGGTTCAAATTAGTACTCTCCAAGAACCAATTTTTGCTACCATTGGGATGATCTTGTCGCTACCGAGAATGAATTGAGAATGTGCGCTGGAGTCACGAGTGTGTAAGTGCGCGTTCTATCAGATCAGAGAGCTTAAACGTTCCTCAGCACGGTTTATCCCCACCCTAGGGAGGACCTTGCAGTATTTCATACCCCAAGCACAGGCTTTATGCTCAGATTACAGATAAGGAAATAGTTCCTGAGAGGGCTAAATCATTTCAGTAGCCGAGACCTAAGTAGTAGAGGAAATCAGGATCGGAGTAGATTGTCTGACCCTGAAGTTTTTAAAAATCTAAGCTTATCTAGGGGTCTAGCTCAGATTACTGTTCTTGATCTGTTAAATATGAAACAAAGAAGCAAAAGGGAGGGAGAAAGTTTGTTTCTCTGGAAAAGTTTATAGACTTCAGTGAAGTACTTTTGTTAGGTAGGCATATGTGTTCATGTTGGCAAGTCATTTTTATTTTGTTGTAGCTCCTAAGTTTAGACCCCTGTCACAGGCTTTTTCCTTTGAGCCACCAACCAACCAGCTACCAAATCATGACACAGAGACTTATTATTTGTTATGAATGCTTGGCCTCATGTTAACTCTTAATCTGTTTCTCTTTATGTTTTGCCTGGGGTTTTTAACGTTTCTTTCTGTATATTCTACTTTTATGCTTCTTGTGATCTTTAATTAGATTACATTGATGAGTGTTTCTGTTTTTATGCCAGTGCCATGAGGTTTTTATTATTATAGCTCTGTAGTACAACTTGAAATAAGGGATAGTGAGACCTCCACCACTTCTTTTATTGTTCAGGATTGGTTTTTTGTTTGTTTGTTTTTGAGACAGTCTTTCTCTGTCTCAAAGCCCTAGCTGTCCTGGAACCAGCTCTGTAGGTCAGGCTGGGGCCTGGTACTCAGAGAGATCCTCCTGCCTCTGCCTCCTCAGTGCTGGGATTAAAGGTTCAGGATTGTTTTAGCTGTCTTGGGTTTTTTGTTGTTTGCTTGTTTTTGGTTTTTCCATATGAAGTTGAGAATTGTTCTTGCAAGGTCTGTAAATAATCGTGTTGGGATTTTGTATTGCATTGAATCTATAGATTGCTTTTAGTAGGATGGCCATTTTCACTATGTTAATTCTACTGAGATTTGCTGGTGATCCGTGTGACGTCACCTATTAATGTTTGCACCTGAGATGGGCTGGTCAGCTGTGTGCTGTCTTCTAAGGATTCCAATTTCCTTTATCTGTGGGGGAGTTACTCCTGAAAGTTTAATACTTGGATCTTGTTTGACACCACTTCAGGGTTTTGTGTTTTGACTTGTACTTTGTAAAAACACTCCAGGGGAAAGTGCAGCCAAAGTGTACAAAGATCTTAAGAAGCTCTCTCGACTCTTCAAAGACCAGCTGGTATACCCTCTTCTGGCCTTCACACGACAAGGTGAGAGATGGGGGTCACAGGAGGGAGAGGGTAGAAGGGGAGTGGAGAAAAATGTATAGCTCAATAAAAACATAAAAAGTACAGTTTCAGATAAAGCTGATGATCAAGACCTATCACCTTCTGAGAGAGAGGCAGTGACAGCTTTTGATGAGCATGTGGGGAAACCTCGATGTTCTGTACTCAGTAACTCCCATCGCTGCTGTTCCCCATCTAGTACTGAACCTTCCAGATGTATTTGGACTGGTCGTCCTTCCGCTGGAGCTGAAACTCCGCATCTTCCGACTCTTGGATGTTCTGTCTGTCCTGGCTTTGTCTGCTGTCTGTCATGACCTCCAGATTGCATCAAACGACCCTCTGCTGTGGCGGTGTTTGTATCTGCGGGATTTTCGAGGTGATTTACGTAACGACGTGTTGATGGGAGAAAGGCTCTTTATCACCGCGGTTGCCATGGTATTGCTCAGCTGGCTAAAGTTTTTAAGTAGAGTTTTTCCCCAGCTGTTCTGTTTATCTTCAGCTTGTTAAAGGGGTAGCTTTTGAGAGAAGACGCTCTGGCTTCCTAATGTTGGCCTGTGCCACAGATACTCTCTCTACTCCTTTTTTTCATATTTTCTGCAATACAACCCTTTAGCCCCAGTAAATTTATGTTAGGATACAAAATAGAAGACAGGTTTATTCCATCTGAAAGAGCATTTTCAGTCTCTGACTTAGAATAAACTGCACTTCTACACACTGCCTTACGGGACCAGGGTCAGCTTACAGCTGCTCACCTTTGGGGGACCAGGGTCAGCTCACAGCTGCTCACCTTTGGGGGACCAGGGTCAGCTCACAGCTGCTCACCTTTGGGGGACCAGGGTCAGCTCACAGCTGCTCACCTTTGGGGGACCAGGGTCAGCTCACAGCTGCTCACCTTTGGAATGCTGTTCTGGCTCTTTGTTTGTAGTGGTCACATTTGTGACTGAATGGTCATTGCAGCAGTGGTGAGACATTAGATCTTGTCCACCAGGATTTCCAGGTCAAGGCCAGAAAGAGCCTGACTGTGAGCTTCTCTTCTGCCAGTACTGACTTGTTAGTGTTTGAAGCTGTTGTTTTGAATGTAGGGTGGTCGTGAAGTTGACTTAATGGGTCAGTTCACAAGGAACACCACCACCAAGGTAGAAAAAGAGAAGTGAGCTACATCAAGTAGTATTTACTTGCTATGTGGTTTCTGCCAAAAGCATTTTAATGAACATGAATGTGTTGTTAACATACTACCTTAGCCGTGGAAATCTGGTGCGTAGACCCCCCACTCCTCCTGACAGAATGTCATAGAGTCATTTAGATTCTTGAACTTTAAGAAGTGAGTGAACTAGATCCTTCCTTTTCTTTTTGGATCTTAAAGTCTTCATTTGACTTTGCTTAAAGCCCTTAGAAGTAAAACTTGAAGTGTTCCTTTGTGACAGTAGGCAGCAAGTGTGGTAACCAAAGAAATCACAGTTAATAGGAAGCACAGGGCCGGGGGTGTGGATCAGTAGGTGGAGTGCTTGCCTAGCATGTACTAGGCCCTGGGTTCCATCCCCAGCGGTGCATAATCCAGGAATGGTGGGCATGTCTGTAATCCCAGCATGTGGGAGGCTAAAGGCAAGAAGGTTTCTGTAATTCAAAGTTGGTCTGAGTTACCAAGTAAAACCTTATCTTAAAAAGAAAAAAAATCAGATGAACAAGTAGTTAAAAGACACAGTGATCTACATGGAACAGGTGACAAGGAAAGCTGACTACGGAGTAAAGTCACCTGCGTGTTTGACTATGGTATGAAGTCACGTGAGAGGAGCAGATGCCCGCTCACCTGCGCATTTAACTGCTGTTGGTCTGTGGTTCGTTCCTGACTGTGGTGTGCCATTGTATGGGAGTAGAGCAATGGTTCTCAGCCTTCCTAACACTGTGACCCTTTAACACAGTTGCCTGTGTTGTGGTGACCCCCAACTATAAAGTTATTTTCGTTGCTACTTCATAACTGTAATTGGCTACTGTTATGAATCATAATGTAAATATCTGTGTTTTCCAGTGGTCTTAGGTAACCCCTGTGAAAGGGTCATTCAACCCCCAATGGCTGCCATAAGTAGAAAACTCCTGGGCTAGAGAGCTTCCCTAAACTTCCAAGCTAGATAATAAGTTGTAGAGAAGCCATGGGCAGGTTTTTCCTGAACTCCTCATTGGACTTGAAGTTGACTGATTTTTTTCCCCTCATTTCATATATTTTAAGTACATTTAAAACAGTTCTGTGTGTTATTGTCACACTCTTGGTAGTGAAGCCTTGTAGAGACTGGCGGGAAGGAAGGACATACCCACTACAGAAGAAGGCCTGGTCAGTTAGACTTCAGTAATGAATGTGGACTGTAATATATTTACTTAAGAGAGGCTGCCAAGCTGGGCCGATACTCCAGACATGGCTTAGGGGCAGCTGGCACAGCTGCATGGGTCTGCAGCCTGCAGCAGAAGACATTTATGGAAGAATGAGTGGCTGTCCGCAGTGTCCCGAGTCATCTCTGCCCGAACTCATCGGGTAGTGCACAAAGCAGTGGTGAGCAGCTGACTGATGCACACTAGTGAGTGCAGTGCATGTGTCCAGATGCCTCCTGTTCCTCCTCACTTGGTGGGCAGGCAATACTGGATGCATGAAGTGGTTTTAATTCTTTTTCTTTTCTTTGCTTTGCAGATGGTACTGTCAGAGGTCCAGACACAGATTGGAAAGAAGTAGGTATTTTTAAATATGAAGACTAATAATGTTTATGACTCAAATAAATGAGTCACTAGGGAAAGGTGTCTTTTCACTTTTAATGTGATGTGATGAAATCAATTTAAATTTATTGTTAAATATTGCTACTGAAAATGTTTTCAATTTTAGGCTTAGTCCTTGTTTTCTTGGAACGACAAAGAAAAGTCTTAATAGTTTTTCACTGAAATAGGAAACAGGCTTACTTTTTTTTTTTTTCCCCACAAAAATAATTCTGGCTGGGCAGTGGAAGCAAACGCCTTTAATCCCAGCACTTGGGAATCAGGTGGCGGATCTTTGTGAATTTGAGGCCAGCCTGGTCTACAAAGCGAGTTCCAGGAACAGAGAAAAGCCTGTCTTGAAAAATAAAACAAAAAAATCTGTCATTGTTGTGTTTAGGAAATCTAAAGCTGTTAGATAGCATGGTACCTTGTGAAAAGAATAAGAGACAAGGTATTTTTTGTTTTGTTTTGCTTTTTGTTTTTCGAGACAGGGTTTCTCTGTAGCTTTGGAGCCTGTCCTAGAATTAGCTCTTATAGACCAGGCTGGCCTCGAACTCACATAGATCAGCCTGCCTCTGTCTCCCAAGTGCTGGGATTAAAGGCGAGCCACCATCGCCCAGTTAAGAGACAAGGTTTATTTGCAGATTTCGATTGTAAAAACCATTGCTAGGCCTGATAAAAAACTATTTGGGATGAAGGACTAAAGAAAACAATTGAATGAAAGTCCTCAGATGCTTGCTGAGTACACAGAACTGTTCTTGAGTGTGTGTCCTGCCCTTTAACAGATCCTCTTATTTATGTTAAATGGAAATCCACCAGGGATGAGAAACATGAAATCGCCTGTGGTAGCTGACCACTCACATGTCTCCCCTCCCTTTTTTCTACAGCTGTACAGAAAGAGGCACATACAAAGAAAAGAGGCTCAGAGAATGCGGCACGCAATGTTCCTGCCATCGTCCTCCCATTCTGTCCCATTCTGTCCCATTCCTGTCTACCCCAGGGTCACTTTTCCCCCTTCACTGCTTCCTCCAGGAATCATTGGCGGTGAATATGACGCAAGACCGATCCTGCCCAGTGTTGGGGACCCCGCCGGCTCACTCATCCCAAGGCCAGGGGAGATACCTAACCCATTTCAGCCGCTCAGACCACGATTTGATCCTATTGGCCCACTTCCAGGACCTGACCCCCTCTTCCCAGGAAGAGGTGGCCCCAACAACAGATTTCCCTTCAGACCCAGCAGGGGTCGACCGGCTGACAGCAGGCAACCATACCTGTGACCAATTTGGAGGCTTTGTTTCCTTGGACGGTGACCTTGGCTGTCAGTTTCTGGTTGTGGCACCAAGGACAAGGTTACTCAGAGCCGGGGTGACTTTGGGAAGATTGACTGCTGGTCCCTGCTCTGGAATCACCTCTGGGTTGGAGCTTGTGGTACTGATTATATTCTGTGCTAGATTAATAAAAGTAAAAATTATATGGTGGTCTTGACTTTTGTTAAAGATACATATAGTAGTCAAACCTTATTCATACTGCTAATTTTTATATTTGAAAATTATCGGGGTGCTTCTGAGTGTGAGGAGGTGATTTATTACAGGTGGTATCTGTTTTGTAGAGGTGTCAGTTGAGTGAAAGCTGAGCTTACACATCCTAATAAAAGCTGAACTAGTTTGCTTGAACTACCATTTCCCTTTGAGCAGCTTTTCTGGATTCTGTGAGGAACTTCTAAAGCTCTGAAGGCCATTGGGTTGGTACAGACTTGTTCCCAACTAGGATTTCCCTGTTGTGTTTGGTATCTGAGATCCTGGGTCTTGACAGCAGAGTTCTGCAGGCACTTTTACTGGAAGAATATTGTGCTTTTAAGACTTGAAATACTCAAAAATCAACATTTATTTATTCTACAAGAAAAGGCCCAAACACAAATGACTTTCACAAATAACTATAGGAACATGCTATAGTGACAAATTTAAATCGAACTGCTGCACAGGAATAAAATGCCATTCGCATCTGCAGGAAATAGGACCAGTGCCACTGTCTTCTGATTTTAAAAACCTGTTTTGCATATTAGGAAATGGCTTAGAATGTATGCTGCAGGAATATTAGTCCTGTGTTCAAGTGAGACTTTGCTACACATGTGTTTCGAGTCTTTGCATCACAGTGAAGAAAATTCAGTCTGCTATTTCTATAAGCTACGTGATCTTTAATGAAGAGGATCTGGGCTGCTTAGGTTTCTGTGTTCTATAGGACAGTCTTCTTAATGCCCACCGAATATCATAGGCTTCATTTGGGTATGGTTGAAAGGGTCACCATGAAGATTCCACTTCAAAACATGTCTTTGTAGCTAGACGTTGTTGCCCATGTAGTGTGTGTGCACGTGTGGCATGGGAAACGGAAGACCAGAGCACCAAATACAAGTTTTCAGAACACAGCCATTTTCAGATAGGCCTGGGAGCCCCTGACGGTGCCGGTCCACCCTCACTCAACTTGACTGGCAGATGTTGCAAGTTTGAGTTTAAGATGCTGAAAGAGTGCTCTAAATCTAAACGTTGGCACCTCTCAAAAATTCTTATTAAAGAGTCCTCAAAGCATTTTCTCTTGACTAGCAGCTAATTTTATATTTAGAAGCTTAGAAAATCTTGCATCCTTGTCTTTAGGCTGTGAGCTTTTGTGTATTGCTGATAACATAATGGGTGGAATCCTGACTTGGCAGCGGCTTCTTCGCTCTGTGGCTTTGTGATGTCATCTCCATGCATTGTAACGGGAGCAGGGCAGCCTAGAAGCCTCTCGCGAGTGCTTGAGAATGGTGCAGCTCCAGTGAGTTGGCTTGCAGTAGCCTTCCATCTTTCTTGGCCCCTAAGTTCTCCTATAGTCACCCTTTAGTAATGGGAGCTTCTCCTCCCCATACCACTATAAACAGAAAATGCCCATTGAGCATGGCTGGTAACTCAGTCCGGGCAAGAACCCTTTCCAACTAGTGACTCCCTGTGTAAAATCCTGAATTCTCTAGCTCTTTCCTTCTCAGTTACCGAGGCCACTGTTTAACTTGATGTTTCCTTAATTCTTAACCAGTCGAACCAGATACTCCTCCCTTTCCTTCTGTTCAGAGTTGGTTCCCAGGTCTGTTTTCCTCCTACTCTGCTGATTTGAGCCTTGGAGAAGAGCTGGGCAGGTGCTCTGCTGTGCCCTAGTGCGGGCAAGGCTCTGTCAATACTTTGCACAGAAGAGATTATTGCAGTGTGCTAGGCAAGTCATGGAAAGATGTTTGTAAACATTTGTCTCCCTTGGCCTGCGGGAACTCTGCTCTACTTGTCTCTGCTTCCCCAGTGTTGAGATTACAAGTGCTCACCACCTGCCCAGCTTTTCAGCGTGGGTCGGGCTTGCACTGCAAACACTTGATTGACTGAACTGTATCTCTCCAGCCCCTAAGGACTTAATTCAAGCTGACTTCTTGTTTAATCTACTGGGAATCCCAAGTGAGTTCTAACACTTGTTTCTGAAGTAAAGTGCTTGAGTGTAAGAGGTGTTAACTCGAGTCTTCTTGAGACTCAATGAAAAGTCTAGGCGTTTTTGTTTTTTCCCTCTGGGTCTACTAGTTAGATCTGATTATGAAGGCTGAGTGTGCATGTTTCTTCAATCTCAGCTCGTGTTCTAGGGAACACAAGAGAGCATCTGTGTCCTTTATGCTCTGCGCTTGACAAAGGACCAATCAGCCTTGCTTGTTGCCCAACCTTCCCCTTTGTCTTCACTGCAGCCCAAAGTGCTGCTGCTTATGAAACTTTAAATATTAAAACAGTTTAATCAGCTGCTAAGGTCTAGGACCCAGTTTAGTTGTATCAGCCAGCGTGGCTCTGGGATAAACTAGAGATACACGTGCAAGGGTTCTCACAGTGAATGGGCTGGTCCCTGTGACAGTAATGCTACCACTTGTATGTGCAAAGCTTGCTTAATCAACACCTGTGACTCAGCTGCAGCCACTCACACTTCTGCGGACACAAAATGAACCGCTAAGCTATAACAAAGGATGAGGTATTGACTGGCTTGTTGCTGGGAGCTGGTATACCCTGTCCGAGGACTTGTTTACAAAGCTGAGCTATGTTTGGTTGGTACAGTCCACACGGCTCTCATGTAGAGAGCCACTTTCTTTCCTTTGCTACATGTGTGCCAGCAGTATGGTCCTGGATGCCCACTGCCACCTCTTGTGACCCACGCTGACCTTGGCAACTCTCAGGCCTCCAGGAAGTTGTGTACCCTAGGAATATGCTCCCCAGGGGCTAGCATCTCCCTCTCATTCTATCTGTTACCCTTCCTGTCTAGATGCAGTGCAGAGGAGGTCTTTGGGGATGGTGGGAGGGGAGAAAGAATCTCCAATCTTAATCTGTCATGTACATGTCACTGATTTCCTAACTTTGTAGGAGAGTCACTTGAGAGTCCTGAACACCTAACTTGTCACTGAACTGCACCCAGTCCTGTGCCAGATCCCAGGTGCTCAGCCAGCTTGCTGCTTTTGGGTGCGTCACAGATATTCACAAGAGAAATTCTCGGAGCAGCGGCTACTGTGTGACATGGAGTTTTTAGCTGATTTTTTTTCTTTTTTTCTTTTTTTTCTTCTTTTATATGAGTGTGAAGAACCTGCCACTCTAGATATTCCAGGAATAGAGTCAAGTGCATCCTAGAAGTGAATACAGCAGCCAGGAGGCCTTGGAGGGGGGGTCATCTGGTCCTGGTGACAGGCAGGTCTGGAGGAAGCGTGCCGTGGCTGTTTTGAGGTGTTCTTTGGGGCTGTGTTTGGAAGTCCCTGATCACTGTATGTAAACTGAATGGGTCTTTGTTGTGCTTCAGCTTCCTTAAGTCAGCATGGAGGGAAAATGCTCTTGTTTGGGTCAAAGTTGTAAAAGCAAAACCCAATTCATATAACCTTTCAGAATCTATTTACAGTGACTTCTCCCCTTTCCTTTTGCCCTTATCCACCTCTAAATGTCATAATTATTGAAGGATGCAGTTTTGGCAGCAACAAGTACTAGCTTACGGGTGAAAACAATCCACTGGAGAGAGATGTGGCCGACTGGGACCTATATATACCCTTGCCCTCTGTTTCCATTCCCAGGCCAGTTGGAAATCATTTGGAAGTGCTGGCTGCAGTCTAGTGTTACACCAGGGTCTGGCTAGACATACCGGCATGATGATAAAAATCAGAGTGTCCGGCCTGATGCAGATTTTGAAAGACATTTGTGTTACTGTAGTTGGGATCCTGGACGGATGCCATTGAATGCTGAGATGTTTTTAGGGGCAGAATCAAAGTGGGGACATTTTGGCCACATGGTCATTTATGGAGTTGCTAGTTCTGTCTAGCAAAGGGGCAGGTCCCTAGCAGGGCTGGCGACTGAGGCATATCCATGCCTGCCCTGCTTCAGAACCGCAGCCCAGCCTCAGGGGGCCTCCAGAACACCCAGAAGCGGATCCAGCCGTAGGTTCTGAGCGTTATCACTACACGTTCATACTCCTGTTGTCTGAAGCAAAGGTTCCTCTGCCTTTACACCTAGTTCTGTCCAGGGCCGACACTTTGAGAAACACCTTGCTCCCTGGTACCACTCCGTGTCTGCAGCTGTGTTTTATTATTGAGACATGGGTGAGGCTACTGTAGAGCGACGGCTGCCACAGGTGTTCCCCGTGTTCTTACCTGCCTAAAGCATGGCTTCTCCGTGATGTTATCTTAGCAGTACATCTCTCTTACCCTTTTCCAGAATGCAAGGCCACCTGTCAACACACTCACACACGTGTGAGGCTGTTAGACTATTACCAGCTGGGGCAGAGCTTTCTACAGGAGCAACTTCAGCTATCTTTGTCAGGAGCAAAGGGCCCAGGCCCCTTACTTCTGTGAGGATCTTGGACTAATTCCCTTCACATGGGCCTCGTGAGTGAGCCCTGGCTTCTCAAGGTCTGATATAGAACAGCGCTCGTACTGAAGCAAGCCATCAGGGAATGCTCTGAAATTAGGTAATGGGGTTTTAAGATGTTACCTTTCCTTTTTCCGTTCTTTCTCTCTTCTCTCCCTTCCTTTTTTTTTTTTTTTTTTTTTGATACAGGGTTTCTCTATGTAGCCCTAGCTTTCCTGGATCTTGTAGAGTCTGGCCTCGAACTCAGAGATCCACCTGCCTCTGCCTCTGGAGTGTTGGGATTAAAGGCATGCGCCACCATGCCTGGCAAGATGTTATATCTTAATGTGTTCATTTTGGTCATTAGCCAGGCACGTGTGTGTGTGTGTGTGTGTGTGTGTGTGTGTGTGTGTGTGTGAAGGAGGAGGGTGCTGAGGGACCTGAAAAGGGCACTCACATCTCTTGGGGTAGACAATCAGAAAGCCAACATCCATCGTCTTCTCTAGAACTCACTTTAACAGACTATCTTTAACATTCCTAGTCTTACCCGCCCCATCCTCCTTTCTACCTCACCTAGCGTTTTTCAGAGGTTCTAGAGAAAGATGCAAGAGCTAAATAAGAACAGAGGAGGAGCAGGAAGCAGAAGCAATATTCTGTGGATTCGTTGACTGACCTTTTTTTCTTCCTTTTGATAACCTACCTAAATCACGGCTGGGAGTACTGGCCTCAAGACCTCCTCTTCCCTCATCAGGGAGTGGGTGAGGGACAGGAGAATCTGCTGACTGTTGTGCCAAGTGTCTTTCCACGTTCTGGGTCATCCCCATCATCCTCGAGAAGAATTCTGGAAGCTTTTGCCAGCCTCATTCTGTGATCTGTGAGCAGTTGAGCAAAATGAGGGCGACGTGGGCAGGGTGGGTGTAGGCAAGCCCCAGGGACTGTCCTGCACACACTGAACTCACTGGAACTTAGGAATAAAAGAGGTTGGGCTTGGTTGGTACTGGGAAGTGCAGACCTCCAGCCGTCCGTGCCTCACTTCACACCATAGGGTATTTGATCCCGAGTCTAGTCAGTTCCAACTAGGCGAAGCCCTGCAGTCTACAGCTCCAAACTAAGGTCTCAGTGGTCTTTGGACCTTCACGATGTAGAATCACATCAGCTATTTATTCCTCCAAACCAAGGATGTGAAAAGAGGCCAAGGAGGGCTTCTGAAATAACCAGCGTGCTTGCTCTTGATAATGACTTATGATGGAGGGAGAAGGCGAGAAGGAAGAGGATGACCCTGAGAGCCAAATGGATCTCTGTAGCCAGGGCCAAAGCTGCCACTTTTGGTGCTCAGCTGATCCCTTTTGGAAACCAGATTGAAGGTGCAGTTCTGAAGAAATGCAGGGTTCTAAGTGAGCCAAGGCAGGAGAGGGTCTCTACCCTTGTCTTTGCTACTCCAGTCTGGGCTGGGAGGACTAAAAAAAATGATGAACGTTTGCTGGATGTGGTGGTTCATTCAGGAAATCTCAGCACTTGGGAGGCTGATAAAGCAGAAGAGTCACCATGATTTTGAGACTTGCTTGGGCTACATTCAGCCCAAGTTGCAGTATGAAACTCTGTTCCAAGAAAACAAGCAGAAAACTCCCCAGAGACCATAGTGGCTGCTTCTGTGTTCCTGGAGACCTGGAAAAACCTTAGATGATCACCAAGGCTATGCAGAACTTGAGCATAACCAGAAACTGCTCCAGTTAATAACCCTTCCCTCCCTTGCAGCGTGCAGGAAAGACACACCTCAGGTGGCTGAGGGCGCTGTGTAGATCTGCATGGCTGTGTTCTGATATCCTGGGTCGTCTCGGGGTCAGGATGCTGCTTCTGGCACCTACAGTGTTTCTAGCACCAGGTGCTT
The DNA here is from genome assembly GCF_014885135.2 of Alexandromys fortis. Taxonomy (NCBI): domain Eukaryota; kingdom Metazoa; phylum Chordata; class Mammalia; order Rodentia; family Cricetidae; genus Alexandromys; species Alexandromys fortis. Next base: position 11,481,665 of record NW_026067932.1, read on the forward strand.
GGTGATGCGATCAGGGAGCAGTCTGGTGCAGGGGAAGGAGCATACGCGCACTGGAAGGGTAGTCAGGGCCGCTTTGCCTAGCTCTGCAGCCAACCATCTGAGTCATAATGGCCGAGACAAGGTTGGAGTGGAACTTTTTCTGGAAGAGATTCCAAAAGGCTTCAATGTGTGTCCTGTGTTCCACAAAGAGAAACACACGCACTGTTTCTGAAGGTTGTCCCACCAGACCTTTTGTAAACGCGGGGGCATTTACATTATTTACATTACTGACACCTTGTTCAGAGCAGGTAGAAAGCTGAACCACATAGAACCCCTCACGATGTCTTCTCATGCAACAGGGAGCTACCCACTCTCTCTGGGTTCCCACCTAACCTTAAGGAGGAAAAAGCAAATTCTGTGTGAGGTCAAAGAGACACAATCCCATGATCCTCTCCACAGGGGGCACAGGCTCTTCTCCTCTGGATTCCTGCTGTTGGCTCTAAGCCTGGGTAGCATTATGTGGGGTTTCCTCTACTCTGTTCTGAAAGGCCCCAGTTGTTGCATAGGGTCTAGCTTCTTTCTTTCGGCATCAAGATCCCTAGGAGGTCCAGCTGCGATGGGGCCTTTGTCAGCCTACTCCCAGCAAGGATGGCACTAGCTTGCTCCGGGTGTGTAGTAGGCTCCTAGGCTGGACTTCCCTATTTCTGTCTGCAAAAACACCATTAAAAAGTATTGCCTCTTGTGTTGCTGAGGTCCGACTACAATGTCTGCATTTGATGGAGGTAAGTCAAGGCTTCGAAGTGGGCCTCTGCCCAAAGGCAAGCAAAACACTAATAAGAATGCAAAACCAAGCCACACAGACATCTTAATGGGTACCGTCGGCAGGGGAGCAAGCATATGGTGGGTGTAGTAATGTCTTATCTGTCTAGAATGTCCACCCTAAGGAGCCCAGGGGCTCTCAAGGCTACTGCTCAGTCAGGCGGCAATGGAATGTCATGGTCAAGGAGGTGGGAATGCGCGCAGATCCTCAGTTCCTGGGTAAGAGGCATCTAGGAAGCATGTTTCCACCAGGAACCGAGGCTGAGAAGGAGGGAGCGAGAGAAAGTCTCCAGTCATTGAGTCTTCCTGTCCTCCTGCTCTCCAGCCCGAGGAGGAGGCGGCTAGTCAGAGAAGAGGCTGGCAAAGGACTTCCTCAGGTTGCGGATGGTCTCAGCCTTGGCCTCGTCTTCACTCGGGGTCCCTCGATGGGAGGCATCTGACGTACTGAGGCTGTTAGTCAGGGACTGAGATTTGCTGAAACAGAAAGCAAGAGTTTGGGGATGGTCATGGCTGGGACTCTCAAGGGAATGAGTCTGGGGCCAGCTGTAAAGTCATCAAAGGATGTTGAGACCTGAAATCAGGCATCACAGTGTATAGGATGTTAGCCTAGAATTTGCAAGGTGTGTGTGTGGGGGACGGGGTGTGAGTATCGCATTCTTAGGTCTAGAAATTGGGGTTTCCAGAGGCAAGTACGGCTTGGACAGACCTTCCAGCAAGAAGTAGGGATCACTCACAGCTTCCATTCTTTTCCCCCACCCCAGGCTGCTCTCTAATTTGTCAGCCATAGTGGGCCATACCAGGTTCTAGTTATTCTCAGAGGTCCCAGCGTTAGCTGAGAAACCAGCCAGTCCCTGTTCTAGATCCCCTGTCTCAGTTGAAGGATTTTCCAGATAGGAGAGGCCTGTGGTCCTGAACGTGAGCATTGCATTGATTGTTAATTGATATAGGAAGGCCTGGTCATTGTAATAGTAGCACTATTCCCTGGACAGGTGGCTTTGGGCTATGTGAGCAAGCTAGCTAAGCAGGAGTCAGTGAGCAAGTCAGATGACAGTATTATCCCATAGTTTCTACTTCAAGTTCCAGTCTGAGTTCATTTCCTGATTTCTCTCAGTGATGAACTGACCTGGAAGCTGAAGCAAATCCTTTCATCTCCTAAGTTGTTTAGAAAAAAAATTCAAGATTTCTATTTGTATTTTATGTGCATGGGTGCTTTGCCTGCATGTTTCTCTGTGCATTACATGAATGTAAAACCAATAGAGGCCAGAAGAGGGTGTTGGATCTTCTGGAAATAGTTACAGATGGTTATTAGCCTCCATGTGGGTGCTGGGAACTGAACCCTGGTCCTCTGAGCGCTCTTCACTACTGAGATACTTGTCCAGCTCCTCTAAAATTGTTTTTTGTCAGAGTGTGTTATCACAGCAACAGGAAACTAGAATAACAGGAAAGTTATTTTTTTCAGCTACATAAATTGACATTTGTTTGTTACACAGCAAATGATGACCGATATAGGGTCATGAGGACGTGGTGGAGCCTAATCTGTACCCTCAAACTGCGGTCCCTGCTACACAAATGCCACCCTATAGGTCCACTTTTGGACCTTGGATTCTCGGCCAGGCTTTGGTAGGTTCTTTGTTCCTGATCCTGAATCAGCTCATCTTTGGATATACTCTAACTCTCCTCGATATCCATTCAGACTCTCAGATACTTACTTGAGGTGGGGCTGAGGTGGTGCTGACTTTTGGGGCTCTTCACCCTGCTGGGAGGTGCTGCGGCCCTGCACGGGTGGCCGGGGATATGGCTTGGAGGCCTGGTTTGGAGAAGTGACACCAGATGCCCGGGATAACTGCGGAGAGCCTGGTGACCTTTGCTGCTGTGGAGATCCTAACTGAGGGCTCACAGGCTGCTGGCCTTGTGGGGAAAGCCTCTGTTGGGATGGACTTCTAGATCTGGGAGGCTGGGGAGACTGAGCTTGACGAGGGCCCCCTAGAAGTCAAAGAAAGAGTTAAATTTTAATTTGTTTTGGGAATAAATGTAGCTGTGCGCTTAACACACATTTTTATAGACAAGTTTTTCATAACTGAAAACAACATAGATGCTAGGTCTGAGGGAGATGGTTAGGAACGTCAAGAAACAGCTATATGGCAGGGGACACAGTTCACTTGGTAACGTGCTGGTCTAGCATACACGAAGCTCTATAATTGATTCCCAGCCTGCTTAGGCATGGTGGTGCCTGCCTGTAATTCCAGTATTCAGGAGGCAGAGGCAAGAAGATCAGGAGTTCAAAGTCATCCTTGATGATGCAGAGAATTCAAGGCCAGCATGGGCTGCATAAGACCCTGTGCCAGAACAAAAATACCCACAAGAAAGCATCTAGATGGTGGAGTATGGGCTGATTTTCATGTGCTGTGTCAGGGTAACATTAACCGACCTCTTGACAGTATGTGCCACGTGCACACCACTAAGCGGAAGGAGAAAAAGCCATTTATAAGGTCATGTGTATTTGTTTCTCATTGCGCACTAATGTATAGAGCAATGTAATAAAGAAACACTGGAAAGTTGCACATTAGAACAGGCAGGTCTCACACGTATGGATGGGTTTGTGGGGGCAACTGCAGCATGTTAGGGATTTGGCGTGGTGTTAATAGACAGAAACATGCTTTCTTAGATTCAAATGTTGATGCCCTAACCTTCAATGTGGCTGGATTTGAAGAGAGGGACTTTAGAGAGGTAATGAAGGTTAAAGGTCATAGGGTGAGGTTTTGATGCAGTGGGTATGAGTCTTTATATGAAAAGGAAGAGGTAAGCAGGAAGATGTGGAGTCAAGTGTAGTGACTCAGGAGGTTTTGGCAGGAGGACTGTGTCAAGTTTGAGGCTAGCCTTGGCTATACAGCGAGTTTCATCTAGTCTGTTTAGAATGGGACACTATCTGAGACACCAAGACTTAATTCCCTCTTGGTATAAGACATAGATCTCGCTCTCATTCTAAAGGGGGTAAACATAAGGAAAATACCGACGGACTCTTGTCTCTGGAAGTGAGGGAGGGAAGAGCAAGGGCCCGAGGCAGATGGCAACAGCCCTTACTAACCACCAGGGGATACTGAGTAGGAACACAGTTGGGAGCTTTCCAGAGACGCTAAAGATTGACCAGGAGTCGGGGTGGGAGACTTAAGATAAAATCCAGGCTTTAAGTAAAAGTGTCACGATTTTTGTATGCTTTTTTGTTTTCTCCACCCAGTGCAGATCAAACAAAACATCTGATTTCTCCTTTTATCTTAAGCCCTCCACCCCCAACCCTCGTTGATGCTATCTTGGAAAATTTGTGTCCTTGTTCAATAACTCATTGAGTATTTCATGTGTTTCTACTTTACCACTGGGATCCACTGGGAGATACTTGGTTGTTTCTTACAGCTTTTTGGCAAAGCAATCAACTTAGTATTTTTTATTTGAGCATATACTATATATATGTATACATACATACATACATACATATAGTTTCCTATGCACAGAATTGACCCTAAAAAGATAAAATTTATTAAAAGAAAACTTCATGTTTACTGAATTTGAAAATGAGTTCAAAACAAATTAATAATGTGATTCTGACTGTTATTTTTAGACATTGGTAAAACTCTCCAAGTAGTTTCACTGACAAACTAGCCTCAGAGATTCCCTCTGTCTTCATCTCTCCATCTCTAGGATTACTCTGTCACACTCAGGTTTTATTTTATTTATTTTTTTATGTGGGTGCCAGAGTTCAGAGCCATGTTCTCATGCTCTGAAGGCATGCACTTACCCACTGAGCTGTCTCCCCAGCCTCTTTTAAGACAGGATCTCACACTATAGTCCAGGCTGGCCTGGCATTAAACTCAATTGATAGTCCAGAATAGCCTGAAATTCACAGCAATCCTCCTGCCTCAGTTTCTTTTGTGCTGAAACTCATCAGGTCAGGCCTTGTTTGTTATATTTCGAGAAGACTGACCGCAGATACTGATGATTAAAACGCCAACCTAACTGGTATTTTGACAAATATGGTAACTTTTAGTCCACAGTTAAATATATTTTTGATTATTGTATATGCATTTGGGTTGTCAATTTCAAAGGCATTTATATGAGAAAGTAAACTCATCTGGAGGGTTATGTTAAGTACAGGAAGTAATGGGGAAAGTAAGGAAGGAGAGAGAAGGCTGAAAGGGAGGCAGGAGGGGAAGAGGAGGGGCCTCTTTCATCCAGAGCTGTGGAAGAGGAGGAGACCATCTGCTGCCCAGAAGCAATGAATCTCTAATAGATACGAGTAGAAAGTCCAGGACAGGATGGAAACGGCTTCTGTCGAGATTGAGAGAAGGCAATCTCCATGCCAAACTGCTCTGAAACCCAAGCTGGCCCAGAGCAGCCAGGCTGAGCACACGGATCTCCTACAAGGGTCACGCTTGGCAGGTGCTCCCCTTGAGCCCGCATGTGGGAAACCCTCTACACCTGACCTCCCTCCAATAAATCAGTAGCTATTCTCACGATCCTTCCTCCTCTTGTTATCCAGCCAGGATTCACCCTCTAACAAGCCGCGGCTTTGAGGAAAATGTCAGCAGCTGCGGGTATAATCTGGGTGTCTTCCTTTTCTCTTTCTCACTCCGGCTGGTTGGCTCGAAAATGTATGCTCAGGCATACCACTAGAGGCTACAAATAACATTGTAACCAGAAGGTTTGAAAGTCCAGGCCTGTAAAGCTGCCATCTTCTCACTGTGCCTTCCTGGGCAAAGCTTCAATTTCCTACTTGGGAAAAGGGAGACACTGAGGCTTCCTCTGCAAAGTGGCTGGGCGGATAGAAATGAGCACAGAAAGGAACGGCCCTAAAGTACTCGACAGTCCCGCTGTTCGCTCTTTCTAACTCCTTCCTGACCTTAAGGGGACAGCAGCCTCCTAGGGAGTGTTCAAAGCAAGAAGATAAAGTGTCAGGATGGACTGTCTAGACCAGCTGTGACCCCTTGGGGTTATGAGTAACCCTTTCACCAGGGTCGCCTAAGACCATCAAAAACCACAGATAATTTACATTATGATTCACAACAGTAGCAAAATTACAATTATGAAGTAGCAAAGAAAATAGTTTTATGGTTGGGGGGTCACGACAACATGAGCAACTGTATTAAATCCGTAGCATTAGAAAGGGCGAGGGCTACTGCTCTGGATGGTCTCCAGCAACGTGGTTTTATTGTTTCAATTATTATTTAATTACTCTGTGCATCAGCACACACCCTTGGACGTGCAAGCAGAGTCAGAGGACCTTGAGTGTCTTCCTCTATTGCTTCCTAGATTACGCCCCGTAGACCAGTGGTTCTCAACCTTCCTAACGCTGAGGTCCTTTAATACAGTTCCTCATGTTGTGGTGACCCCCCCCCCCAAATTATTTCATTGCTGTTTCATAACTGTATTTTTCTGCTGTCATGCATTGTAATGTAAATGGCTGATATGCAGGATATCTGGTATGCGAACCCCTTGGGGGCCATGACCCACAGGCTGAGAACCACTGCTTTAGATGGCATCTATTATTGAACCTGAAGCCTGCCATTTCCGCCAGACTACCTGGTGAACAAGCTACCAAGAGTTGCCTGTTCCTCCCTTCCCCTAGTTCTGGAACTACAGGCATGTTTCGCTGTGCCTAGCTGATTTCCCTGAGTGCTGGAGATTTGAACTTAGGTCCTCACATCTTCACAGCAAGTGCTCTTACCTGCTGAGCCCCCTCCCTAGTCCTCTGCCTGGCATTTCGACATCCACGCTGATAGAACGTTTCTCAGTGGCTTCCTGAGTCTTACCTTGGGGAGGTGGCCTTGGCTGGGGCTGTCCTAGCTGAGGTCCCATCTGGCCTTGCCCTGGAGATTTTGCAAGTTTAGTCTGTGGACCCTAGAGCAAGAGAAGAGAAAGGAAGCCTGTGGCAACAGAATTTCTGGGTGGGAGTCGAGGCCTTATACATTTTTTTTTTTCAAAATATCATTGATGTAAAACACACGATGTATGATTCTTCAGTGTATAGATTTTCGGCATAGCCATGGGGAATGCTGTATACACCCCCGCCCTCCTAGAAGCCCCTTGAGTTTAACTACAACTCCTGTGTTTATAAAGGGATGAGTTTCTATGGGATAAACAGGGATTGGGGTTGGGGGAGGATTTGAAACTAGCTTTTCCAGAAGGCTGGCAAGCTTGTAAATTCTGTGATGAGTGGTTTGGTAGTCCCTAGTGGGGCCTATGCAGGGGAGGGGTAGGAGCTTGCTGGGTTGGGGGATGGAGAAGCAAGAGACATTACAGTCTTTATAGACTTGTGCCCTGGGAACACAAGATATACATGTACATGCATTCTTACATACACAGTTGCACACACCCAAGCTCAGGCCCAAGATGGAGACACAGAGATGAACACCTGTCAACAGTATGGGCAAAGGCTCATGGAACTGGAGTTTTCTTCCCAGGGCATAGGAGGTGGAAAGGGGACCCTGCGCTCCTCTGTCCCCATCCCATTCTCCCCCATGATGCCTGCCTGGGGTTATCTCCAATAAACCCTGGGGGTTTTCATTCCATAACCTTCTTTGTTCTCAAGAGAACCTTACCCAAGGTCTCAGGGGTGAGGGCACCGTGCCCCCTGGCACCAGGAGTTGGCTCATCTTGGAGACAACAAGGTCGGCCATTAAATGCTTGTCCTCTTCGACATGCTCTCCAATCAGAGGCATTGAACTGTCCATGACCTGGGAGGAGGGAAAGGAGGCTGAATGACTCTGAGTTAAGATGGCTTGACCTGGCTTCCTGTTCTAGGAGTGTTGACTCTGGGCTCAGGAAGGAATGACCACTAGGTGGCAATGTCCTCCATGCAAACAGCCCAGCTGGCCTCTTCCTTGTTGTCCAGTTCTGTTTCTTTCTCAACAGACTCCTGGATTCAGTTCAATTCAGCCTCCACATGCTGGAGTCCAGCAACGTGACCAGGGCCAGGGTAGCATGCCTGACCTTTTCTGTATTTTGATTTGGGGGTTGGTCTCCACCCCCTCATTTCCCACCCGAATTTCCTCCCAGGGTTGGAACTGGCCCCCTAAGGTTGAAAATATCCTCAGAGCTGGAAACAGCAATGGTGGGGGCTCCATCACAACAACAACCAAAATTTTGATATAGGCTGGAAGTGACCCAGGGTTCATAGAGAAGACAGAAGAAGACAGAGGGTTGTTCTGGGACCCTGCAGGATGCAGGCTCAAATGGAAACACCCTCGAAACCAGGCTGTTCTTTGGGAAGAGGAATGGCAGCCCTGGGAGGTCATGTTGGGCTAGTCTACTTTAGTGATAGATAGGCCAGTGGACTAGCTGAACACTAGGCGCAGGCAGTTTGGCAGTCTTAAGGGAACACAAAGACTTGGCAGACCTGTGACAGAGCTGTGTTGGCCATCTGCAGGAGCCCAGTCTCCCTCCGTCACCTGCCTCACTCTGTGAAACCCTCTTTGGCTAGCTCTAGGGTAATCATACAGTCTCATTCCCAGATTCTGTACCCAACTTTCTGTACCTCCTCCCCATCTCAGTCACCTGGCTAACTCCTTATCCGTCATGAAACACCTAGTCAGCCCTTCCTTCTAGAAGCCCCTCAGGGACCACACAACTTCCTAGGAGCCCCTCTGTGCCTGGGTCTTTGCTGAGCTCACGTAGCTGTCCCTTTAGAAAAATTAGTCTCAGAACTATCATTTGCCATCCGTAAGCCCATGAAGTCAGGGCTGGCCTGTGTCCTGGAGGAAGGGGTAAGCCTGTTGTTCACCCTGGGAAGGCCCTGATAGTACAATTTCACTAAGCGCTGATGATATATGATGATATATATTCTAAGAACCAGGTATCTTAAAGCAACACTCTGCAGGGCTGGGCTTTTTGGTAAGATGCTTGGGGCCTTCACTTCCATCCCCAGTACCTATAATTCCGGCATTCAGAAGGTGGAGGCAGGGGCATGAGACGTTCAACGTCTTCCTACATATTGAAGTTGAGGGCAGCCTGGGCTACATGGGACCCTGTCTCACAACAACAGGTTTTTGAGGCTTATGAATACTCTGATTATTATCACCAGAGTGATGAGGGTCAGACAGGAAGTTCTCACCAAGCATTGGATGGCTCAGTGGTGAGACTTTGGATACGGCAGTCAGGGTTCCAGGTCTGTGTTCTGCTATGGGTTTGCTTGGGTCTAGTGTCTGTCAACTGTAAACTAAGGGTTCCAGCAGCTGCTAAGACCCTCCTGGCAGTGGCTTTCACGGGACGGTGGGTACAAGCGCCCAGTGTGCCTCAGGGACTAAAAAGCAAACCAGGGCATGGGTATGGGTCCCAGAAGGTCCTGCAAACTGTCCCTAAATGGAGCTCTCTGAGGTGACTGTCCTGCCAGGGTCACAGGTAGTCTCCATCACCGGTTTCCCCAAAGGTCCTGGGCTCCCAGCCTGGCCTGTCTCTCATCCCTCACACCCTGCCCACTGCTTTCTGCCCTGGATGTCCCCCCACATTCTCTGCAGTGGAAAACAGACATGACAAGGAGCCAGAGGTCAGGAACTGGAGTCCCCACAGTGGACACAGCCAGAGGAAGTGGACACTCACTCTCCCCAGGGAAACATTTTTTTCCCAGTGAGCAAGGTCATCCTCTGGGCCGGGTCAAAGAGGACCAGGTTCAGGGTGTTTCCCCTAAGCGCCCTCACTGAATGTGCCATGCAGGCCCTGTGCTCTCACGCAGAGGTGACTGGGAGACAGTGGATTTCTATTCCTAGGAACAGACTTCCTCTCTTCCTGATTCCATCCCAAACCTCAAAGGAAAACATTTCTCTAATGTTTCTGAGGGGGGAAAAAAATCCCAAATCTAAAAGCCATCTTTTTTTTTTTGTTTTATTGAGATTTTTCTGGAACATTTTTGAAAAGTTGTTTTCTTATATTTAGAAGACCCAAACTGACTTCTTTGTTTGTTTGTTTTTACATGTGAAGCATCTTTCATCCTTGACCTCACCCCTAACCCCAAGTGTCTGGAACTGGGGCCTCTGGGTATAGATTTTTGTGAAAGTGGAGGGATGTCAGAGGCTAGAGGTCATGTGTGTGTGTGTGTGTGCATGTTTGTGTATATGCATGTGTGTATATATGTGTACATGTGTATGTGTGTATGTGTGTGTGCATGTGTGAATGTATACATATATGTGTGTATGTGTGCTTGTTGTGTATGTGTGTTCATGTGTATGTTTGTATGTATGTGTGTATATATTTGTATATGTTTGTGCATGTGTATGTATTTATGTATGTGTGTATGTAGGTATGTGTGCGGTGCTGAACTGAAAGAGGAGGGAAACAGTTCATGTTTTTCTTCTCACTTTTTAAAGATTTATTTTGTTTGTATGAGTGTTTTGCTTGCATGTATGTACATACACACGTATTCCAGATGGCAGTGAGCCACCATGTGGATGCTGAGAACCAATCCTAGGCTCCTCTGCAAGAGCAATGAGAGATCTTGGCTACAAGGCATCTCTTCTGCCCTTGGTCCTCATTCCTAACGGGATAGCAGCCCTTTTCTACTCCCTTACCCCATCTGAGCCCTGTTCATTTGGCTTCAAGCCCGGTGCCCAGAGTGAAGAAATGAATGTGTGTGAGCCCGAACCAGAGTCATGTCTAGCGTCCTAGGGAGGAAAGCTGATGCTGGGTGGTTTGCCAGGAGTTGCTAATGTCCCAGGTGAAGAGGCCCTCAACTCACTTCTGTTCTGGGAATAGTCAGAAGAAGGGTATTCCCCGACTTGAGGCAAGGATAGGATCCTACATATAGATGCCACTTACTGGTGGTAGCATCCAGCCTTTCTGGTGAGCCAGCTAGTGAGACTGTCTCTGGCCCTGGGCTCTCCGCTCCCCTAACCCCCACTGCCAAGGCAGCCCTTCCCTGACCTGCTGGTATGCCTTTCTAAGGTGCCAAACTCCTACCCACTCAGTTACCCGATGCTCTTTGCCTGTTGGTCATTGGGCAGTGGGGCAGACATGAGGGACTCGAGGACTGACTGGCTACTGTGGTCATCCTAGCCATGTGCCTCTCAGAGCAGCCCACACAGCTGCAGGGAAAGGGTGGCCACGAGGCTCCCCTCATGTGTTTTGGCCTAGTGTCAGCCCATTCCTCCCTTGCTTGCCTCATGGGCTGGGAAGTGAGCCTCATGGAAGGAGTGGGCAGAAAGAACCATATATGACTGTTGAGCAGGTAGCTGAGATTGGAGGGGAGCCTTGAGGCCACCAGGGAGTTTCAGGTTAAAGCTGCAGAAGTTCTGGAGGCTGGGAGCTGGAGGAGAGAGAAGGAGCCCTTGAGGAGAGTAGGAAGGGGTTGTAGAGGGAAGAGGATACTGTGGGATGCATGGGCGGCAGAAGGGGTCCTTAGAGCGGTTCTGGATCCCAGTGCCCACCTTTGAATCTCTTACAATTCTGTTTCTGGCAGTTGCATCTGTCCCTCCAGCTATACTCTGTACAATGGGTGACCTTTTGCTTAACAATGCTTTGCCCCCCCCAATTTTTTTAATGTTATCTTCTCTTGCAGCTTGCTAATTTTGCTGTGCTCAAGACTGTGTCTCGGAATTACCCAGTACCTGGCCTAAAGAATCCTCTCGGGCCCACGTTTGTTGAAAGAACTTAAGGATAGAACCTTGCATGGTGGTAAGGGAATTGCATTCACATCATGTCCTTGAACACTGAGGACACTGGACATGGGCACAGAATTGTACCCATGAGTCTTAGCCTGATAAGCTGGGAAGAACTGCGCCCCGAGTTCTGGACTCTGAGGTCAGAGTGCTGAGCAGGAAGGCTCCCAATGTTGCTGAAGCTGAGGTGGGTGCATGAAGCACTCTGGGTGACTCCCTAAGCCCTGAGCTATGTGCGGCAGGCCAGAGCTGGGGGTTGGTCAGCTAGGAACTGTTTCCTTCTGGGATGGTCCAGGCTGGACCCTCCTGCTCCATTCCTCACCTCGATGATATAATCTCTCCCATCCTTGCTGTGGACAGCCTTGACAGCACATATGTCTAGGCCACCGAACATTTCTGAGCAGCTGTCCACCCAGAGCCTGTACCTGCAAAGACAGACAGACTGACAGTGAGCATGGGGTAAGAAGCAAGGCAAGAGGTCAGAGGGAGACAGAGAAGGAAGACCAAGGAGTGGGGGCACTCAAGAAGCAGGGACAGAGGATGAAGAAGAGAAGGAATAAGAACCAGGAGGTCTCGGAGACCCATGGACACCCTTTGGCTGTTGTCCCCAGACCTTGACTCTGCAGCAGCAGGAAGCTTGCCTTGCCCCCATCCAGGGCCATCCCTACACCCAGCCACCCCTGCACTCCTTTTCCCTTGGGAAAGCAGCTTGAAGGACTCTAAAAATCCCTCCAGGCTACACTCCCTGCTCAGAGCCCCAGCCAGACAAGAGCCTGTGGGGGACAAAGGATCTCATTCTCCTGGAGTTGGGGTGGGAGGGATGTGGGGGCAGGGGAGCTCCTTCAGACAGCTCCTGACTTTCCTGGGGGCCTGGCCTTCTGGACCAATTGCTTTTGTTCCTATTCCAGTGACTGACGGCTGCAGGGCCAGTTTGCTTTGCTGGGGACAGATCTGGGCTGTGAACTTTGACCCCGAGACAAGGGGTTGGTTGTATCTGGGGAGATCTTCTGGGCATGCACTTGGCTTTCCTTGTGGACTAGATTTGGTGGCCACAGGGGACTTTGTGTTAATGTCCCTGCTTCTCGCTTCTCTCCCCACTCTCTGAGGTCGTGCAGGACACTCAGCTCTCAGATCTGTTTGTGTGTTTGAGCCACGTGACCTGGAATGAGGAGGGAGCATGGCTGACAATTTCTAAGAACCCACTCTTTGATTGTATCCACCAGGGCCCACTGAGGCCTAGAGAGAAGGTCTCTTTCTGAGGTTATGCAGCAGGGCAGTAACATGGTCATGGTCACCTAGATCTCCAACTGGAACCCAACCCTAGTTTGAGAGATCCAACTGCAGCCAGGGGCGAGCTGGGAGTAAAAGGCAGGATAAAGACCCCTTACTGTGCCTGACAGGCTAACTCCTCATTCTTTCTAATTCTAGCTCAAACTGATCAATCAAGGAGGGAGGGTTGAACTCATTGCTTTCAGGCGAAGACGCTGAGGCTAAGAGAGTAATAACTAACAGTGTGGCTTCCAGTCCCAGATTGTGTCTGTGTCCAGGTAGTAAGCAAACCTCCTTCCCTTCATTTGGAGCCTGCCACAGTGTGTCTGTTTTTACTTGACATGGAGGAACTGGGGAGAGAGAGAGAGACGAGAGAGAGAGAGAGAGAGACAGAGAGACAGAGAGACAGAGAGAGAGAGGCAGATAGACAGACAGACAGAGATGAGACAGAGAGACAGAGAGAGGGAGAAAGAGAGAGAGAAAGAGAGACACAGGGAGAGAGAGACACAGAGAGTGAAGGAGACAGGAGGGAGACAGGGAGAGACAGAGAGAGAGACACACACACACACACAGAGAGAGAGAGAGAGAGAGAGAGAGAGAGAGAGAGAGAGAGAGAACACATATTGGGTAGGAGCACATGTATGCACAAATTGCACATATGAGTGGCAGGGCCCAAAGTGAACCTTGGGTGTTGTTCCTCAGGAGCCCCCTACCTTGATTTATGAGACAAGGTCTCCCATTCCATGTGGAGCTCACTGGCCAGCGAGCTCCAGGATCCTCTTGTTTCTCTCTCTCCCCCAGTGCTGAGATCACAGCTGCATTCTTCCATACCCGCCTGCCTTTTTAAATGTGAGATCTGGGGATGGAACCCATGCCCTCATTCTTGAGTGGTAAGTGCTTTCTGGACTGACCTGCCTCCCTGGCCTGTGTTCTGAATGTTTCTTATTAGTTTCTCGGTGATTTTGGACGAGCCTTTCCTTCCGGTGCCTCTGTTTCCTTCATTTGATGCTTCTTGTGTTTGGGGTTCCAAAGATAATGCAGCCCCTGTACAGATAAGGGGGCAGCTTCTGGACTCTACCCTGAGTTATTGGGTGGTCTCCACCTATTCTCAATGCTGCTACAATGCTCTGACTGATGCACAGCCACATTTGGCAACAACATTGATACTTGGGGCTTTAAATGTGCGATCTGGGGATGGAACCCCATCCTGAGAGGCTTCAGGAGCCAGGTGTTAGAGTTACTGTATTTGGTGCAGACTAATGGGACACAACATGCTCAAGGAGCACCTTGCCTGAGACACACTTATGAGTCAGGTTCTTCCCAAGAGAGATACAAGTCTAGACTTAGGACTGGAGGCAACTAGTTTCCAAAGGTTTTTTTTCAAACAGTGGACATCTAAGCTATGTGTGTGCATCACCCCAGGACCAGAAACCCCAGGGGCCAGGAAATATGGGAAAGGTCCTCCCTTCAACCAGGTAGACTAGCACTAATCAAATGGAATGAATTATTCAGGAACCATGGAGGGCCTGGGACTGCTTAAGGGGCTCCAGAGACTTTGGAAGTATAGGAATGAGACGAAGGAGTTCTGTCCAGGACATGGGCACAACTCACGACTGTCTGAGGGACAATGCATGTTAGGTTGAGCAGACCCTGTCCTGTCTTCCAGGTTCCTGTTGGAGGCATCCTTGTGGCTTGAGACAGAGCAGAGCCACAGGATGGTGATGTGCTGGAGGTCCCCACCATAAACTTCTGAGGCCAGGGAGAGGCCTTCATGACTGCAAGAGTCATGAAGAAGAGGGCACTGGCTGTCCATGAATGCCCCCGCCCGGGCACAACCTCACAAGATTAGCTGAGCACAAGGGAGTTCCCAGATGGAAGCTGGCATCTCCTAACTGGACCTGCTAAGAGAGGCAGGTATCCACGCTGGCAGGGGCCTGTGCTGTGGTTAGACTTTCTAACAGCATGCAGATTTGCCTTCATTTTTCAGAACAAGTTCAGAACTGTCTGTTAGCTTATCTAGAAGGGGCAGGCACTCACCTTGGTTCATCTGGCTTCCTGAGCTTATAGACAGACCCTGAACTGAAGGGGCGGGGCTAATGTCTCTCTTCCCCACCACCTTCTCCAAGGCTGAGCTCTAAAACTAGAGCACAGTGACTGCTTGTGACATTGTTGTTGAGATGAAACAAAAGCTAGCTCCTTCAGGGGCCCACTCATTCAAGCTGGTATCTAGACCTTCAGGAACCACGCTCTGGTCTCTACTTCCCTAAATTTCACTGGGTGCCCCTTCTCCTTCTTTCTTCTACAAGTGTTCAAGGCTCATGCCGCCCTAACATTATTGTGTTCATCTGCAATTGTGTCATCCCTTAGACAAGTGGGGAAAGGTGGCTGTCTTTAACATAGGTGGGGCAATTACTTTCCTTCCTACTAAAGACTTCTCAGTGTGTGGCATTACATCCTTCCTGGGACTCAGCCACTGTTGCTACAGAGGAAGGCTCCACTCCAGCCTCTAGAGTCATAACTTGCCATAGGTTTACTCAAACACAATCCCACAGCCTTCTCAGCCCATGATTGGCTTAGGGATGATCCTATGATCCCAAGCCTGGCTAAGCAGTCAATAAGGTTCCATTTCAGGCTGTGGCTGAAATGACGGGAAAAGATGGTTTCTTTCTGTCGGACTTGACCCTGAGACTTTAAGCCTAGTGACGCTGTGAACCATAGTTGGAGAAGTTTGAACAGACACAGCCATGAAAGAAATGATATCAACGGAGATGGGGTCTCAGGTCTCTCCTGAAAGCATGCCTCTTGAGTTTTCATCAACAAAAGCTACATCCCCAAAGCTCAAACTAATGAGCTATGTTCTGATGCTTACAGATGACCCATGGTTCTCAGAGGAGAGAATTGAGTCAGCGCTCTTTGCCGTGGCCGCTTTTCTGCTCAGCACACTGTAACATGCAGTAGGCTCTCAGTGTTTACTGACCATAGAGCGCATGCTCTGGCCACTGCTGCTGCATGCTCGCAGGCAGTGTTCAGTGAACTCCTAGGGAAGGAGTGTGACTGGTTCAGAGAGCATATGCTTAGACCTCTCTCAACTGAGAAGGTCACAAAACAGTGCCTGACGGGAAGAAGACCTGTAGGTCCCTCAGCTACAGTGCACCCCAGAGTACACACAATTTATGGGGAACTGGCTTTTCCTTCTTCAGAAGGTCTGAGGAAGGCCCATATGCATTTTTTATGTTTTAATACAAATGTTTTCTCCCAGTTACTTGCAAGCTACTGGGGACTGATGAAGGCTTCGGTCTCTCACCGAGGCAGCAGGGCAGGACCCAGAAGGTCTCTGGACTTGAAGCCAGGATCTCAGTGTTCCTCTCCTACCTCTGGGACACAGGGCAAACCACTTCCCTTCTCTGAAATCTTATCATCTGTAAGCATTATTTTGGCAGGTGCCCTGTTGTCGCTGCTGACCATAAGGGACAGCGAACTGGCGAATGGCTCTATGGGACACTGGTCAGAAGTTGGAGTGCCATTCTCATGGATGCTGGTGCCTTGCTCCAGAGAACCTTTGTCTCTTACCTTTCCGTCATGGCCACCTGCTCCAGCATGGCAGAACCTGTGTTAGCCTTCCAGTTTCCAGAGATGGAGGTTCTCCTGGGTTAGAACAGATCACATTGAGGATATTAGGGATCTCTGTCACTAATCTATCTGCTTTTCTTCTTCACTTTGGTGGTTAGCAGATGTTGTTTCAAACCTCTGGCCCATAATATACACAGCATTACTTTTGGATCTGTAGCCTGTCCTCAACTTGATTTTTCTTTCTGTAATTTTCATTAATGCCGACTGATTTATTTATTCCTAGATATTGTGTACTGTTTGCCAAATGTTTTTGAAATTTAAAGATTAAATTGTTTACTTATATTTTTGTTTATTTATTTTATGGGTTTTTTTATGTGTGTGTTTTGTTTGCACACTGTGCTCCATGTAGTGTAATGCCCACAGAGCTTAGAAGAGAGATTCAGACCCACAGAAATTGGAGTTACAGAAGTCTATTATCCGCCATGTGGGTGCTGGGAAGCAAATCCAGGCTCTCTGTAAGAGTAATAAAATGTATTTAACCGCTGAGCCATTTTCCAGCCCCCAGGATTAAAATCGAAATTTTAAAAAGGCTGCTCAGATAAAATGGCACAAACTTTGGTGCCTCAGTGTCCCCATTCCAGATCCCACATGGTAAGGCTTGACTTTTAGCATCTTGTGGTGCTACTGGAAGGTGTGGGAACCTTCATCAAGTGATGCCTGGGAACAGGAAGTTAGGTCTTGGGGGGGGTCATGCCCTTGAAGGGACCTAAATCCTTCTTGCCTCTCTTGACTTCCTGGCCACCATAATGTGAACAGCCTCCATGACTGTGTTACCACAGGCTCAAAACAATAGGGACAAGTAACCATGAGCTAAACCCTCTGAAACTGTGAGTCCGAATAAACCTTTCTTCCTTTTAAGTTGATCGTCTCAAATATTTTGTTACAGTAATGGAAAAATGAGTAAGAGGCATGACCTCTTGCTTTTGAGGAGAACTAGGGCAGTGTACCACCTAGCGATTCTGGGATTTTTTTTTTAAATAGGTTTTTAAATGTAGGGGAAAAAGATGATTACTTTCCCATGGTGAAAAGTTGTGACCTCTGCCTGCCGTGCTGCTCTTCCCAACATCTTGTTTGGACTTTGTTCTACTTCAGCCATAACTGTCTTCCTTCTTAGTGCTTGCCCATGTATGGCTTCTGTCCTACACACTCGCGCTCCCCTTTGTCCCTGGTGGCCTTTGTTACCACCTTTACTTCCTAAGTCCTTGCTCATCTTTCAGGCTTCATTTGAATATGACTCCCTTGCAGCACACCTTCTTGTCCAGTCCTTATATGGCTGTCCATGCCCTGCCCTGCTTCCCTCTCCTCTTCTCTTCCTGGCACTATGCTCAGGAATACTCATCTAACTGTCCTGATGGGGGAGAAGCCCTAGAAACAGAGAACATGCTTTGCTCTATCCTCTGGGCACAGAGTTCCAATGGAACTCAGCATGTAGTAGGTGCCCCGTAGTTACTGACTGGGAGAGGGATGATGTATGCTGGGGAGACCCTCAGACACATATGGATCCCTGTAAGCAGGTCCCCAATTAAATATTCTGTTTTATGGGTGTCTTCATGAAGTCTCTCCACAGCAATAGAACAGTAATCAAGACAGCCCATCTCTGAGGAAAGCCCAGGCAGGAGCTCAAGCAGGAAGCTGGGAAGAGGAACTGAGGCAGAGATCACTGGGGATGCTGCTTACTGGTGTGATCTTTCAGTTCAGCTGCCTTTCTCATAGAGCCCTAGCCCATCTGCCCAGAGATGGTCCCACCTACAGTAGGTAGGGTCCTCCTCCATTAATTGGTAATCAAAAAAACAACAACAACAGCAACAACAACAAAAAACACCACACATACACACTAACATGGCCAATCTGATGGAGGCCATTTCTCAACAGAGTCCTTCTTCTTAGGTATGCCTAGGTTTGTGCCAAGCTGACAAAAATTATGACAACAATGCTCACAGGGTCAGCCTACATCCTGGCTATGGCTCAGTCGAAGAGTGTAAAACTGTACCCTGCTTAGGCTATTCCCTTCCTGCCTTTACTGGGTTTGAGCCAGAGGACTGCCATGGCGAATTAGCAATGGTTATGGGCTCCAGGGATGCAAAAGAAACCCCAGAGTCACTGGATGAGGCCCCAGAACCTACCTATCCATTGAGATCACCGGATGAGGCCCCAGAACCTACCTATCCATTGAGATCACCGGATGAGGCCCCAGAACCTGCCCATTGAGCTATGCCTTGGCAAGTGAACAGCATTTGGCATAGTGAGTTGATGGTGGAAGAGGGTAAGAACTGAAGTGCTAGCATTTTCTAGTAATATGTCACGGGCAGCATCTTAGAGTCTTTTAACTTCTTCCTTGGTAAAAAGGGAATAACTGTAGACCTGAGTGGGATCCTACGTGAATGAGAGAAAACATTCCTGTCAACCACTCAGCACAAATGGATGTGCTGTTATTTTTAGCAAGAAAAGATAAAGAAGAAGGCATTCCAAGGGCTGAAACAGCAGGAACTCAAGCCAGATTGCTCTCATTCCAAGAGGGAGATAACTGGGACAGCTGATACCCAAGGACAGCTTTAGACATCCGAGCTGTGTATCCAAGGGCTTTATAAGTATCAGCTTGTATCAGCCCCACTGAAGGGGATGGCACCAGAGTTATCCTTCTCTCTTAACGGCAGATGCCCCAAAACTGCACTCCATAAACCCTTGACTCCATGCATAGCTCATGGAGTACATCACATATGTATGGAAGGGCTCTTGTCCTTGACTTGAATGAGATGTAGCCAGTGGGATGTAGGATGAAATGGAGATTGTTGTTAAAGCATCCACCTTGGCTATAATCACCTTTATTTATTTGGGCTGATGTAAGGGAGGACCATTAGCTGTGTGATTTATAGACAATGACTCATTTCTTGTAGTCTAGAGGCATGGAAGTTCAAGTTCAAATTGCCTAAAGGTTCATGTTTGATGATGACCCATTTTTTTAGTCTGTGCCTTCTTACCATGTCTTCATGTAGCAGATGAAGCAAGGGGCCCTTCTGAGTTCTTTTTTTCTAAGAACACTGCCTTAATTGCTAACTTGATACAGCCTAGAATCACCCGAGAAAAGGCATCTCAGTTGAGAAACTGACCAGATTGGACTGGCCTGTGAGCATGTCAGTGGGGGTTGCCTTATTGTCAATTAATATAGGAGGGTCCAGCCCACTGTGGGAGGCACTATTCCCTAGAAGAGGTGGTCCTTGGCTGTATAAGAAAGCTAACCAAGCATGGGTCTATAAGTCAGCCAGCAAATAGCATTCTTCCAGGATCTCTGCTTCAAGTCTCTACTTGAGTTCCTGCCCTGACTTCCCTCAATGATGGAAGGGAAGTTGAAATACATTCTTTTTTTTTTTTCCCCTAAAGTTGCTTTTGTTCAGAGTGCTTTAACACAGTAGTGAAATGGAACTAGAACAAGCTCTGATTGCTTTCTAAAAGGTTCTACCCTGTTGGTATAATCCCCTCTCTGACCCATCTTCCTAAGATAATCGAGAAGGGGTGGATTTTCAATATGAATTTGGGGAGGGGGTATTTGAGATCAAACATATAACCTAGGAGGTGGAGGAGAAGCTTCTGGCTGAGCAACTTTGGACAAGAGTGAAGACTGAACGTCATGATACTTTTTACAAGCCTGTGCTGGGGTTGGTAGAGTTGTTTCCCACTGTTTCAGGCACAGGCTGAAACTGTTCACATGGATGGGGGTCAGGTGAGTGACGGACGGGGGAAGTCAGCTTTTTCTTAACCGGCAGAGGAAGAATAGACAGCAATCAGGAAGGCACAATTGAGCCACGTGGTACCGGATGAAAGTCCAGGCAGCAATGCGACTTTATTAGAGTGCTATACATGCATATGGATATATAGAGAAATAATCACGGATGCTTGTGTCTGAGCAGGCAAATATGCATATGTATGTCCTGGCTGCGCATTAGGAGAATTTGCAAGCAGTGACACCTCTGTGTTAGCAAGCAGAGAGGCCTAAGTGCAGAGCAGGATGTGGGCCAGAGGAGGGCGAACGGTTATGGGCAGGGAGGACATTCAACGCTCAAGTGTAGTATGAGCCCCATCCCTTGGCTGTGGACCAACCCAGGGTCCAAGAATCTCTGTAACCAATGACAAATTGGAGCTGTCAGGCCAGAAGGGTTCAAAGAATGCAGCGGTGAGGTAATCCTCGGAAAAAAAAACTGGGACAAGGTGACACCAATGACAAATGCAAATCCTAACAATGAAAGGAGGAAGGAAATGACACCGTGGTGCCTCAAGAATGCACCTGATTCTGGGCGGCGTGTGTGTGTGTGTGTGTGTGTGTGTGTGTGTGTGTGTGT